>NC_084475.1:2321250-2635000 GCF_027409185.1 Cynocephalus volans | reverse complement strand
GAAAATGTTGGTTTTTAAGAATTCAGATGTCCTAGCATTTGGGGTAAATAGGGTATTGGGAGTGAAACCTTTTACACAGTTATAAGATGTTACAACTTTTGTAAATTATTGTGTTAACATTTCTAAAAAGCATTTATTTAAAAATACTTTTAGTGGTAATTTTTCTGGATGTTTTAATAAAGGGAAAAATACAGTTGACTTTCATTAATGACTTTCTTTGATTTAAAGTTTTTGGAGAGTGTAATGTAACAGGATGCTCCTGTGAATATTATATCTGAAACATTTTTCAAGCTCAGGTTATTCAGAATTAAATGTGGCCTCCTTTTAAGGTTTAAGTGATAAATGAGGTACGAAGCTACTAACTGCAGTTGAAAAACAAATCCCAAGTAGGTTTCCAGACACAGTGGACAGATCCTGTTGCTTTAAACAGATCATCTTGTAGCACTGGAAATTTCTCTGTTCATCTTCTTTGGTAAGTTCTAGATGACGATCATTTTCCTTGCCTTTAATCTGGCAAGATAATTTGAAATAGTAGAATTTCACTCTTTTTTTTGGCAGCTGGCTGGTACAGGGATCTGATAGAATTTCACTCTTTTGCAGTTTATCACCAAGTGCAGATTTTGGAGAATTTGAGTGTTGTCTCTTGAACTGAGTTTTGAGTCAGAGATTTGGCCTCACTCTTAGAATTTGTGAGCACCTAAAGTTTCCAAGGTGCCTTGTATATAATACAGTGAGAAGCTTAACTGTTGAATGCCACTTGAAGCGTTTATGAATATAGAGAGTAATCATTATCAGGGATATAATATTTTTTAAAGATTCGGTAACTTTATTATAATAATAAATAGGCTTTATGTGTATGCGGGTACTTCAAAAAATTTGTGGAAAGATTTGTATTATTTTTTAATTCTATTTTTCCATGAACTTTTTGAAGTACCCTTGCATTATTTCATAATCTTCACAGTACCCTATGAAGTAGGTACTGTTATTACTTCCATTTTCAGATGAGGCAGCTGAGGCACAGAGTTAAGTAACTTGGCCAGGTACACACATTTGTTAAATGACAGAGCCTGGATTCAGACTGGCTTTTTGACTCCTGAACCTGTGTTTATGACCATTATCTCTGCTGGCAATGATATTTTATATAGCTGTAATCGAGACATCAAATATGGAGGATAAGCTTATAGATTACAAAGAATAAGTGAGCTTTTATTTATTTATTTATTCATTCATTCATTCATTCATTCATTCATTCATTCATTTATTTATTTTAATTTTTTTTTTTTTTTTGTCGTTTTCGTGACCGGCACTCAGCCAGTGAGTGCACCGGCCATTCCTATATAGGATCCGAACCCGCGATGGGAGCGTCGCCGCGCTCCCAGCACCGCACTCTCCCGAGTGCGCCACGGGCTCGGCCCTAAGTGAGCTTTTAGAAAGGTAATATACAGTTATGTTTTTACTCTGTTCTGTCCAGATGTATTTCTTGTTGGTCTCTCTAGGGTTTCTAGGGAGGCTTCTGGCTGTGATAAGTTATGCTGTCCTAGAGGATATGTTGTTAACAGTTTTAGTTTAGACATCCTTTTTTCTAGCCTTTGTAAGTGATATTTTATCTTAGGAAATCTTTGTAATCTAAGCTGAAGTATTTATTTTTTTAAAATGTTTTAAGAGTTTTAACTACTGTTTTAAGAATCTAACCTCAATTTCTGAATGAGACCTTACTTCTGCCTGCATTTACCAGATTAAGACATATTTGTTCACAGATTGAAGTGTTACACAGACTAATGGAAAATACATAATTTAAGATACAGGTGTATTTACACTTTGGATTACAAGTTAAAGTTTTATTTATACAGTGATGTACAGCTATAAGGTGCTACTGACATACAGTGCTTAGTGTTTTATAATTGTGCAGCTATTAATGGTGATGCAGCTGAATGCTAGTGAGGAAATGTTTTTTAGTATGTGTTACCTGCCGAGGACTGATATATATTATATATATTTGGCAGCTGGTGGGTATGGGTATGATCTTGGTGTTACAAGGCTGTGCTCTAACCAGCCAAGCTAACTGGCTCAGTTCTTGTTCTGAATGTTCTCTGCGTTAGGTTTCTCATGAAAAGGAACTAAAATAATAAATAGATCAGTGAGTGATAAGGTGATGAGAGAAACAAGAAATATTATCTAAAGGTCATAATAATATAAAAATTGTCCAAGGACTGTCTACAATCTATATAAGTAATCATAATGGTAAATAACAATAAGCAAGTGATGTATTTTTTTATGTAGTATGTTTATAGGAGTCCTCTTTATGTTTCATATATGATACCAGAATGTGACCCTCAGGAAATTCTTACTTGAGACCATTAAGTGAGGAGATTCATACTTTTAAGATACTTAGGTCACAGAAGCATATTCGTATATTTTCTGTGTGGTACTATGTGATAAAGTTGGCATTCTAATGCAGGCATGCCAGAGATGACACATGGGCGGCGAGTGTTCTAATCTTTGTTTCCTTAGTCTCTCCTGTCATCTGGAAGAAATGCCACAAACTGTGAAAGTCAATGTCAGCTTTGCTTGGGATACGAAAACTTGTGCAAAATTATTACTATTCTCTTTCCCATAGTATGATCGGTGGAAAGGATTGGAACCAAGGCTGTACCAATTTGAAAATATTAATGATGAATTGACATGATTATTAGCAATTGCAAAATGATATTGTTATTTGTTAATATATTTTCAGGGGATCAAGAGTGACTACAGTAAGGTCAGCATAAGGGGAAGTTCCTTGGAGGTGATTTGAAGGGTAAAGGGTATATATTTCAGGCAAAAAGCACCTAAAAAGCGTCAGACATATCAAGGAATAACATCACAGAGAAAGATATTTATGAGTTGCATTGGGGGAGATTGGGGTTGGGAAGAACTGTGATCAGAGGGCTTCATGTGAAGGTCACTTATGTATTTGTTTTCAAAGTGGGCAAGGGAGGCCAAGAAGAAACAGATCTGGATAAATATACTGTGAGGGCACTTCAAAAAGTTTGTGGAAAAATAGAATTAAAAGATAATATGAATCTTTCCATGAACTTTTTGAAGACCTCTTGTAATAAGGCTGATTATTGTTTCAAGGCTGTTTTAATACAGTCAAAATTATAGAAAAACAAGGGTTCTGTTGTATTTTTCCTTTCTTCTATACCTGTCACACAGTTCTCCATTAGAGTACTGCAGAGGGGTTCGGTCATCACATTTTCTCAGGTCTTCATGATAAGTTAGTTATATAATCAAAGCTCTAATTTATGACAAAATTTTAAAAATATGTAATTAGTTATCTTAATTGTTCTGCTTTATAGCTGAGATACATTTTCATGTGATTTCTATTTGGATACATGATAAAAAATTTAAAAGGACAATCTGTTTTCTTGATGTTGTCAAGATTATCATTTTCTGAAAACGAGGTAGTAGAAGTTTATGAGATCTTGAATTATGGGTCTGAAACCTATATAAAGGTTTCATCTTTGTTCTTTGACTTAATCAGTTTATAATATTTTATTAGTGAAAATGGATTCTAGCTTGAGGTAGATATCCAGTGCTTAGATTCTGTTAAAATTCTTTCCCTGAAACAACTTGGTACTTTTGCTTGTATGTCTGGCATTAATTCTCTTTTCATATTAGCATTGCCATTTAGCATTAAGTGAAAGCAGATGCATGGTAATTGCCAAAGGAATTACAAATGACCACCACAAATACTGAAAGAAGTCATTGATTTAATATTGCAGTGAATAGCAGAAGATGTTGTAATGATTTTCCACTTATAAAAAGTGAATTGTTCATTTAACTGTAGAAGTCTAACCAAATGTGCTTAATGAATGTTGTATTAGTTCAAAAAGTTAAATATGCTCAGCTTGAAAGAAGGAGTATACTGTTTTGTCATGCTTATACTAAATTATTTTCTTGGGAGTTAAACAAATATGTTTAGTATTTTATACCTAATTTAGGAATGTGTGGAAGAAAAAATTGCTCTGGCATTGTACACAGGTTGGTAGCGTGTATTGTTTTAGTAAGCACTATACATGCTGAGGAATTAAAGTTGTTAGGGAGCAAAACAGGAGTTTCCTGTTATTTGCCTTACTTTTTCCTTTTTGTGACAATTTTGAGGTAAGATAAATCCTGTGTTGTGTGTTACTCAGACAATCAGAAAGTGTCTTCGTGATACTATATTTGGTTTCATCTTATGAGGTTCCAATTATTTGTTGTCATCCTTGCCACTCTTTGGTAATTACATTGATTTCAAAGAGGGATTCCAATTCGTCTCAGTGGCTTTATAGCACTGAAATTCAAAATGGCTTTCCAGGTTTAAAGTTGTAATAGGAAAATGTCATTGATGGTTTTTTGTGTCTCCCCCACCGTAGCTGGTGGGTGCGGGGATCTGAACCATCGACCTTGGTGTTATAACACTGTGCTCTAACCAACTGAGCTAACCAGTCAGCCTCCATTGATTATGTTTCCTGACTGACATTTTAATAATGATTTTGGAAAAGTCAGTACCTATCTTATGGTCCATGTAACATTATTTTTCCAGAGTTAATGAAGGAAGAGAAACTTAACTTTTTTTTATCCTTTTTGTAGGCAGAACTGATCAAAATCAAGAAATTAATTTGATATTTGGACCAGCCCGTGGCTCACTCGGGAGAGTGTGGTGCTGATAACACCAAGGCCATGGGTTCAAATCTCTATATAGGGATGGCCAGTTAGCTCACTTGGGAGAGCGCGATGCTGACAACACTAAGTCAAGGGTTAAGATCCCCTTACTGGTCATCTTTTAAGAAAAAAAAGAAATTAATTTATTATTCTAGATCTTGACTATAGCAGAAGCTAAAGCTGATGTTTGTGGATTATATGCTATAGTGTCGATAATTTCTGTTCTTGTTATGAGTAAAGCTGTAAGTAAAATTATGAAGTATCTTAAAAGAAAGGGCAATAATGGTTGAAAATTTAATTGGTTTAATATTGTTTTAGGGTATCACCTGTACAGCAGATACCATGGGGTATATTTACCTTGAGAATAGTTCCTAGAATACGGACTCATTTTTGAAAACTTGGTTAAATAAAACAGTACTTGAACAGTGATTGTCCTAAGAAGTGCGTATAAATATGTCTGTGGGGGGAGTTGGTTAAAAAGTGGGTTTTTTTCAAGGAGCTTTTGTTCTACATGGAGAGATAACAAAAGTAACAGTAATGTTTAGTTTGTTACTCAGAAGACCAGCATGATTGTTAGATGAATAGTATAGTCAGTAAATGCAAAAACTCTAGGGAGAGAACCCTTAAAGTGGGATGACTGGGCATACCTTTATGAAGAAGTTAGCATTTAAGCTGGATCTTGAAGGATGGGATTGCCTCCTTGTAAAGGAAAAGAGCGGGAGGACATTCAGTTGGAAAAAATAGCCAGGGCATAAATATAGAAGTGGAACAAGCAGAATTTGTTTGTTTAGGACAATTAACAAACCATTGGGCAAAGGAAAAAGTGAAAGCTGGGGCCACAAGTAAGCTTTATTTTAATGCTTTAAGCAGGAATTCACTAGCTTTTAAGGTACTTAAGCTGAGGGATAGACATCAAAGCAGTCTTTCTTATGGGAAGATTGATTCAGATATAGTTATGTTAGATATGCTATACCCACACAGTTAAAGCTCTGACAATCAGTGTCCGATAGCCAGAGTTACTGTGAATGGGGGCAAGGGAGTAGAGGGTGCATACAAGGGAGTGATTACAATAATGGACTTGTGATTTTAAACTTGGTAAGGAGATAAATGAGGACTTCTGGGGAGAGGGTGGTGGTGGTGGTAAGAGGGTGAAAAGTTGGTAGGATCAATAGATTGTAGATTTGGATGGGGTTTACATTAGAGTGGGAGTACTAATAGGAATGAGCTGGAAAGATAGAAGGTGGTTGTTGGAGAGCACAATGTTTGAAATAGAGAGCATGGAAGGGTTCAGATTATTGTCACTGACCATGAGAGTGAATGGCTCAAGTGGAATGGAGGACAAGATCATTGTAGGAAAGGAAATTAAGGAACAGAGGTACCAAGATGTTGTAAGATCATCTAACCTGGATATGAAAATGATAATGTTGTATGATTGTATGCTGTCATGGTTTAATAAATGCTCTCATATACATTCTTTCCTGATTCTTTTAGTAATTCAGTGAAGTAAACAGAATAGGTAGTAACCCTATTTTATAGATGAAGAAACTGAGGCCCAGATAAATTAAGTGTTTTGCCTGGTGCAGAGCTGAGTTTTGAACTTTCTGGTCGGAAATTTTGATTTCTTTTGTAATGTTCTTTCTTCTGCAGTATACAGACTAGCCTCTATTCAAGGAGATGTGTTGGTATTGTTTCTCTTTAATACATGGCAGCAATTTTTACCAGTTAACTAGCTAGTAGGAAATAGTTGGTATGCTTATCATTAAAGATTATATATTTGTTTCCGAAATATCTCAGTGTTGTATACTTAATCAATCGTTTATATCTTCTTGCTGGTCTTTTCACTGTGTGTAGGTCTTGCAGACAATCCCATTCCATTTCCCAAAGATTATTGAGTGCCCATTTGTTAGCTTGGCATCATAAAAGGATAAGAAAACAAGGAAAAATCAGTCCTTGTTCCAGTAAAAGAGTAGGTTGGAGAGAATGATACTTCTGGATACTGTCAAGTTAAGGTACTATAAACTTATCCTTGACCAATACAACATTAAACGTTCATTGCTGTGATGTCTGGTCAGGATAATATCAGCTACTATTTGTTGATTACATGTTATATGTCAGGCCCAGTGCCAAGCATTTTGGAGATATTTAGCTAATGCATGTAACCCTCTAAAGCAAGAGGTGGTATCCCCCATTTTACAGATGAAAAACCTGAGGTTCAGAGAAATTGAGGCACACAGTTAGTAAACTCAGATTTCAAGCTTGATCTCTCCTGAGATGTGACTTTCCCTATAGTTCCTAATGTCTTAAGTATGAGACCCAAACTCACTAACTTGGCTTATAAAACTCTTAACCATCTGGTGCTGTTGCAACAGCTGTATCTCTTTTCTCATTGTCCTACCATCCTGCAGTTTCTGTTGTTACCTGGACATGCTAGGCTCTTTGATTTTTCTTGCTTTCATGTATGTTCCTACTTTTCTAGAATGCTCTTTTCTCTAGCAAGTTCCTACTCATTCTTCAAGATCCAATTTGATATCACCTCTGACATCTTCTCTAGGCAGAATTAATTGTTTCATTTTCTGTGCTCCCACCGCGCTTTGGTCGTATTTCACTAATAGCACTTTTAGTAATAGTAGCACCCAACACTTAGTACACTTAGCACTTACTCTGTGTTAGTTACTATTATCTCATGTATTCCCCAGTAACCCCATAAAATAGGTTCTGTTATTATCCCCACTTTACAAATGAAAAACTTACCCAAGGTCACAGAGCTAGCAAATCAGAGCTACCTTTCAGGTAGTTTGGATCAGTCTCAGCCTTTTAGCCACTGTGCTGTTCTACCTCTCCTACTGTATACTACCTTCTTATAATTTATCTTATCTCACTGGACTTAGAACTTGAATGCAACGTCTTTCTTTTCTTTTCTTTTTTGGCGGCTGGCTGGTGCAGGATCGGAACTCTTGACCTTGGTCTTCCTTCCTTTCCTTCCTTTTGACCTCAGTGTTATAACACCTCACTCTAACCAACTGAGCTAACCAGTTAGCCCCAAAGACTTTCTTGTTTTATTTATTTTTCTAGTATTGAGTCAGGGTTTGGCACATAGAAGTTGCTTAGATATTTGAATTAATGGTTGAATAAAGGCAGGTCTGTTGGTAAAGAGGCTTAGTACGTCTGAGAAGAACGTCCAGACTTGGAGTCAACTCCCTCTTGTGCTGTGGGTTATCTAGATTGAACTGTTAGTCTCTGTAATACACTATAAAGCTAGTTGAGGGATATTTCAATTATGAAGTTTGTGTTATAGGTAGTTATACTCTTTATTGTGTATAATTACAGCAATAACCTTTTAGTTGTGTTTCCTTTTGTGTGAAACATTGTATATGCACTTGGTTTTCTGTGAACAAGTGCAGAATTGTTGTCAAAACATCAGAATAGAAAGGAATCGGTCATACCAGCCAGTGGTAAGTGAAATAATATGCCGTTACTATGGTTCCAGAGGAATTCTTTTTTTTTTTTTTTTTTTTTTTTAAGGTGACCGGTAAGGGGATCTCATCCCTTGGCTTGGTGTTGTCAGCACCACGCTCAGCCAGTGAGCCAACCGGCCATCCCTATATAGGATCCGAACCTGTGGCCTTGGTGTTATCAGCGTCACACTCTACCGAATGAGCCACAGGCCGGCCTTCCAGAGGAATTCTTAACTATTATTTCCCTACCTTTTTGAATGCCGTAAGAATCATTTGCTGTATTTTGGATGCATTTGTAAAAAAGGTTGCTTACTCCTATGGAGTTTTAAAAAGTTAATAATTTTTCAGTGTAGTGTTTTTTTATGGAAACCAGCCCTTTCTTGTCCTAATCAAATTATTCAGAAAATTTGATATGTCATTATTCAGAAAATTTGATATGTCAAACAGATGTACGTGTATTTTTAGACAAGTGTGTGATATGCTCCTACCCTTGACCCAATGTAATGTGTTTTCAAGTTCCTAGTTATTTTCTGGGATGGATAACCATTGTCTTTCCTACCAATTTACATAAAATTAAATTTACTTAGTAAGTGAAGTTTACTCCTCTGGGTTATTGACTGGCCTCAACAGTGCTTTAAAATAATAATTCATTATTTTATACCTCTTTAAACCTCACAACCTATGCCGTAACGCCATAGTGTATTCTGGATTTTATAGCTGGGGAAACAGTCCTACAAAGAGGTTTGGTAATTTGCCCAAGGTTATAGAGGTAGCAAATGGTAGCATGACAATTAGGTGTCTGGTGTCTCTGGCTTCAGAGAGCTTTGATTTTTATTATAATACAGTGGAAATTGTTGTAAATCAGCCTGTATGATTATAGCAACAACAGTGAAAAATGGGGGTTTATGAGGAATTGACCACAATGATGTTTCTACCTTCTAATTTGAAAAGAATTTTAGATATACTAGTGAGATGCCACCAATAATCCCCAGAATGTCCATTTCCTTCTGGATAGGTTTTTCCTCCTGGGACATTTTCTTTTTAAATTCCATTGTTTTGGCTAATACTAGAATTAGTTTATTTGGAATGTGTACGGGAGAGCAAAACAGAAATGATGTCTCACAGTTATTTATTTGGTGATAGAAGAGGACTGGTTTTGTTCTGAGATGGAATATGAAGCTATCCTGTATGGTACTATCTGCTAAACATACCAGTTTTTGTCCATGGCAGGTGAAATCAGCATCATTATATATTTTGGATTTTGAATTTAGAAAATCCAAATTATAAACAAGTATGTTACTTGAGTTCTGAGGAAAGGCTACAATTATTATATGTACTCAATGATATTAAAAAACCTCTAAGGGAATAATGGTACATACAGTACAAAAGAAATTTTAGTTGGGGCGATTTGGAGCAGGGAGAGACAGGAATGTCTATAATAAGGAGCTTAGTAGCTTGAGCCAGCTGTTAAAAACTAGGGCTAACATGAGTGGTACAATATACTGCCAATGATAAAACTACTTTAAATTTGGTTCAGAGCTAGTGTAGATGGGAACAGTCAGACAGGATTTAAAACTGCTCTGTGTAATCTGCATATTAATAATTTCTTAATCAGAAACTTTGGATCCACTGAATTTGACTACGAATAATATTTTTTATTAAAATTTTAAAAATTATATTAAATTTCAGTACTTACAGGAAGGTGGAAGAGAATAAGATCAGCTCTTTAGAGTTTTGATATTATTATGTTTTGCTATTTGAGATTATAGGCTGTTGGTTGTGATCTTTAAAGAGTTGTCCTGATAATTCCTTTTTCTCCAGCTCTAATTTCTCCTTATATTATCATATAGTTAATCATGGAAAGGGTACAACTGTGGAATTATGTGAATGCCAAAATCAGCACCAGTTAGCAAATAACAAGATTCCACTTATATGGATAAATTTAGGGCAGTCCTTGTCTCTATTTATATTTAAGTGATCACCACAGCTAAATTTGTAATAGAGAAGTTTCCACATTTGTCCGGTGTTTGGAAGCAGAATTCTTGACCTGTGAGGAACTGGAGCTACTGTGTACTTGTATTTTAATGATGTTCAGGGTAGGTCAGCCAGGTTCTGTTCGACTTGTAATTAGACCTGCCACAAAGGTCTAATTTTTCTTGAGAGGAGGCAGTTGAAGGAAAATAAGCTGAGTGTATGTATGTATGTGCAGTTTAACACTTTGTTTTGTAAAAGTGAAATTGCTTCCAGGCTGATCCTTTCTGAATTTAAATTTTTGATCAGCGTTAATGAAAGCTGTGTTTCAACTCTGAAAGTATTTAGAAAGGAATACTTGATTTAGACAATGAAATAAGTATTCCAAGCAATCATCCTTAAAACTAAATTTTTAGGAATGCTCCAACATAGGATTTGTGAATTTTTACTAGGATGACCATATGTTTAACCTTTTTGTCCTGGAATAATTTTTAGCACCCCTTTTTACTCTCAAAGTGCCCTGGTTTGTGCAATACATTATGTGATCATCTATCTCTAATGGGATTTGAGAGATCTAAATGAGGTTTTGAAAGCAAGATAAAGCAGCAGAAATATACTTCTGTTGAAGTCTTGTTGAGGTCTTCAGATAATCAGATGCCATATTGACTTTTTGGAAAGAATTGATTCTAATAAGTCTAAGTTCATCAAAATGACTTTAAAAAATTTGGGGTGATGGGGAGGCAAGAAATAAACTATTTGTGATCACCACCATCATCATCATCATTACTACTACTACTGCTACTACAGTTTGTGTCCTGGGGAATTGAAATCACATTTTATTTTCCTTCCTTTCTCTTTTTGCTTTTCTACTACAACATTCAAAAGGCACAAATGGATTCAGAGTGCAAAGTAAACCACTTAGTTAATCTTCTCAAAGGCAACCACTATTTCTAATTACACGGGGGTTCTTTCACAAAATACATTATGCATATGCAGGCATTCTCCACTGTACTTTCCCAAAGGGTAGCATGGAAGCACATTTTTCAGCACTTTGATTTTTTTTTCCTCTTAATAATGTATTTTGGAGATTATTCCATAACTAGAAGGTTTTTGTTTTTTATTTTAAAATAATTTTAGATTTATAGAATAATTGCAAAAATAGTACAGAAAATTCTGTGTACCCTCACCCATCATCCCTTACTACAGTATCCATACAGTAATCATAGTGCGGTTATCAAAACTAGGAAATTAACACTGGTGCAATATTATTAACTAAACCACAGACCTTATTTGAGTTTTACCACTTTTTTCAATAATGTCTTTTTTCTGTTCAGGTTCCCATCCAGGATTTCATATTGATGGCATTTAGTTATTCCTCCTTTGTCTCCTCTAATCTTAACAGTTCCTCAGGCTTTCCTTGTCTTTTAATGGTAACTGGAAGATTTTGATTAACTCTGTTTTCTATAGAGAATATTGTTTCAGAATTATGGAGGCAAGGTTATTATTTTTCTAAACTTTGGGTCTTATACAGTACAGTGGTGGGAATATGGGACTAAGAATCAGAAGGCTTTGTAGTTTGTGACTTAATATCTATATCAGTTTTCTAATTTGTAAAATGGAGATGATAAGGACTCTGCCAAATCCAACTGATTGCCAGATCCTGCATTATCTCACAACTTGTTAGAATAAGGTTTCTAAAGATATTTTATAAAGCTAAAAGAAGCTGTATCTAGTGTGGAGGGGAGAGTATAACGGTACTGACCTTTCAAAAAGCCTTTTATTTTGGGACAGTTTTAGATTTACAGAGAAATAGCTAAGATAGTAGCAAGAGTTCCTATATACCTCATACACCCTGTACCCAGTTTCTCCTATTATGAACATCTTATATCACTATGGGACATTTGTTACCATACTAATGAAGCAAAATTGATACATTATTATGAACTAAAGTCCGTACTTTGTGTTCCCCTAATGATCTTTTTCTGTTCCAGTATCCTGTACAGGAATACCACATTACATTTAATTGTCATGTTTCTTTAGGCTCCTCTTGGCTGTTTCAGTTTCCAAAAACTTTAAAAAAGCAAATGTTTAGTTAATATTAATGTTGTAATTGTCATGTTAATTTTGGGTCTAATTTAATAATATTTCAATTTATCAGAAATGCTATATATACTCTATAGCATAGTGGGACTCTTAATTTTTATTATCTGTTTTTTTAAGCAAGCACTTTGACTTGTAGGTTTTTGTTTGTAACATTGTTAGACACGGTCATTATTTGGCTGATTTGATAAAGCCTTCATTGGGAGCATGGATCTGAAATTTAACATTGTTTCTACTGGGAAAAAAAAAGATTTGCTTTAGAATGATCTGATTTCCTACTTCCAGGAATGCATTTCAGCGGAAACCAGGGATTGCTCGCTTCTTTGGGTTAATAGAAAGAGGCAGAGTTTCATATGTTTTCCTTGACCACCTTAATGGCCAATAAATATACCCATTCTCAATTCCTTTCTGGGGTTTTTTTTTTTTTTTAAAGATGACCGGTAAGGGGATCTTAACCCTTGACTTGGTGTTGTCAGCACCACGCTCTCCCAGTGAGCCAACCGGCCATCCTGGGATCTGAACCTGTAGCCTTGGTGTTATCAGCACCACACTCTCCTGAGTGAGCCATGGGCTGGCCCTGTTTTTCTTTTTTGAGGATGGAGCTTTCTTAATCTTTAAGATAATTAGTTAATTAATAATTAAAATTTTAAGATAGTTTTTAAGGTAATTTCTTCCAAATCTCTATTGTCTTTGATCTTCTCCAACAATTTTCTCCTTTGTTTTCTGTATATTCAGTCCCTTCACCTTTTTAATCCTAATAAACAGTTTTTAAAAGCAAATCTTATTATACCACTTTCTTAAAGACCTTGAGTAGCTGCACACAGAGTAAATTATAGATCAGACAATAAATCCTGTGCCCTACAAAGGCAGCCTGTACCCTACCATTCTCTTAGTGGGAGAGTCCCACACTCCTCCCCTACCCCCAGCCTAAGATCCAGCTCACCTCCACTTTGAAGTCCTGCCTGACCTCCTAGTCTGTGCTCCGCCAGCTTTCTGTTTACACTTCTAGTGTGACACTTATATTGTAATTCTCTGTTACCTGTCTCCGTCATAGGCATGTTCCTTGGGTCCAAGTACTGTTTCTTCATCAATATGTTCTATACAAGAACAGTTCTAAGTAGATGGCAGAAAATTAGTGAATATTATGTGTTGGGTTAGAATAACATATCCTTTTTGTATAATAAAATGTGAAGCATCTGTCTTATACAGGACTTTTTTTTTTTTAAGTTAACTACTGTAAAGACTCAGTAGTTCCACATCCTTTTTCTTGCCCCTCAATTTTTTCAGTCATTTTGAGGTGATTTGCACTATTTGAATTAATTCCCATTAAGAGCATGTTTTTGGTAAAATGGTTTTCTCCAAACATTTTGGTAGGCTGAACTCATAGGTAGAACTTTTAACATTTTGACATGTTACCTAGTCTGATAGTCTCTTGTAACAGGTGAGGAAACTTTGTGCTAGTAATGTCTTTAATTTTTTTTTTTTTTTAGAACATCATGGCTCCCCTTATTAAAAACAAGTAAAAGTGGATATTATTAAAAGTTTAGACTACATCATAACAAGTGAGAAATTAGAGAAAGCCTTCCTTTCTCTATTTCATTTCTTAGAGGTAACCATTGTTATGAATTTATTACCTTTCCATTTTGTAGTAAAGTTTTAAAATAGACATACTGTTTGGAAGAAATGTGTTAGAAATGTTGAAAATGAGTTTACTCTATTATTATTATTATTTTTTTTTTTTTTTTTTTTTTTTTTTTTTTTTTTTTTTTTTTTGGCAGATGGCTGGTGCAGGATTGAGCCCTTAACCTTGGTGTTACAAGGTGGTGCTCTAACCAACTGAGCTAACCGGTCAGCCTAATTTCCATGTTTTTGTTTACTTTAAAAAAAAATAGACATTTTATTTTTTAAGCAGTTTTAGGTCTACAGCAAAGTTGAGCTGAAAGTGTAGAGTTCCTTCCCATATATCCATTCTCTCCTTTACAGATACAGCCCCCACCATCAACATCCTGCGCGTTTCTTATACCTGTAATACATTTATACATTTGTTACAATTCATGAACCAACACTGACGCATTATTATCAACCAGAGTCCATAGATTGCATTAAGGGTTCAGTCTTGTAGTTCTGTGGGTTTTGACAAATGTATAATGACATGTATCCACCATTATATATCATGGAGAATAGTTTTATTGCCCTAAAACTCTTCTGTGCTTCACCTATTCATCCCTTCTTCCCCCCACACCCCTGGCAGCCACTGATCCTTTTACTCGTTTCTTAATTTTGCCTTTTCCAGAATGTTATGTATTTGGAATCATATAGTATGTAGCCTTTTCAGATCGGCTTCTTTCACTTAGTTTATGTATTCAAGATTCCTCCCTGTCTCTTTGTGGCTTGATAGCTCATTCCTTTTTAGTGCTGAATAATATTCCATTGTCTGAATGTGTCACAATTTATCCATTCACCTACTGAAGGACATCCTGGTTACTACCAGGTTTTGGCAGTTACAAATAAAGCTGCTATAAACATCCGTGTGCAGGTTCTGCGTAGACATAAAATTTCAACTCCTTTGGGTGAATATAAAGGAGAGTGATTGCTGGACTGTATGGTAAAACTGTATTTACTTTTGTAAAAAACCGCCAAACTATCTTGTCTTCTCATTTTCTTGACATTGTCTTTTGCAGAGCCAAAGTTAAATTTTAATGAAGCCAATTTATCAATTCTTTTTTTCATGGATTATGCCTTAGGTATTGTATCTAAAAAGTTAGCACCAAACCAAAAGTCACTTAGTTTTTTGTTTACTTTTACTTATTTTTCACATCATTGTTATGAGGCTATATTTCTTTTGGGGATGAAAAATGTTTTATGCTTCACTACCAAGCATTATTCCCCATTATGGTGAAATTAAGATTTTGTTTTTGAAAAAGAAAAAAGATTTTGCTTTTGTGGGAGTTTATGATCTTTACGTTTTTGTGTTAACAAACTTTAAAGAAATCAAAGCCTTTTTCTGAAGGTAAATTTAATTTAATTCAGTTTAAATTTGGAAATTCATGGCATTTTAGACCAAGAAATAAGAATATCTAATTCAAGTTCTTCATTTTATAAATGAGGGCACAAAGGGCGAGAAATGACATGATTTGCATCAGGTCATACAGTGAATTAGTAACGAAAACAGGACTTAGAATTGGTGATGACTGCTTTAGAGAACTGAGATGAAAGATGTATTGATAGTTTTTCTTGTATGAAAAGTACTTTTTTTGATGATAGGTGTTTATTTCTTATTCTTTGTGACTGTGTTATGATTCCTAATTTTTAAAATGGTAAATTTTAAAACAGGGAAAAATATAAAGTTTTTTTTTTAAAAAAAGATGGCTGGGGCCAAGCCTGTGGCGCACTCGGGAGAGTGCAGCACTGGGAGCGCGGCGACACTCCCGTCGCGGGTTCAGATCCTATATAGGTATGGCCAGTGCACTCACTGGCTGAGTGCCGGTCACGAAAAAGACAAAAAAAAAAAAAAGATGGCTGGTAAGAGGATCTTAACCCTTGACTTGGTGGTGTCAGCACTACGCTGTCCAAGGGAGCTAACCCACCATCCCTGTATAGGGATGCGAACCCATGGCCTTGGTGTTATGAACACCACACTCTCCCAAGTGAGCCATGGGCCGGCCCTTATAAACAGTTTTTATATTTCTTAAATGTTGCAACTAATTGACTGCCTTGTTTATTTTATTTGTTAGGGCAAATCAAACATACTTATGTAAATGTTAAGAAGTAATCTCTCAATTTGCTAAGTTAGTTATGGTCATTTGTGTGGAATATTTCTTTTCAGGCTTTTTGAAGTGAACTGCCATCACTAAAATCAGCAGATACTGGGTTGGCCTGTGGCTCACTTGGGAGAGTGTGGTGCTGATAACGCCAAAGCCACGGGTTTGGATCTCTGTATAGGGATAGCCAGTTAGCTCACTTGGGAAAGCGTGGTGCTGACAACACCAACTCAAGGGTTAAGATCCCCTTACCGGTCATCTTCTAAAAATAAATAAATAAATAAAATAAAATCAGCAGATACTTAAGTTTTTGAAAAACTGTATGTTTGTTAGATGTCTTTCTTCATATACACACACATGTAAATGCACATACACACGTATACATATATGCTTAGTAATGAAACATGGACTTTTTTTCTCTTAAGCTCTAATGCTTATTTTTAATAATTGAGACTATATTTTTTGTTATTTCACTACCCTAACACAGCTCCTGTCAGATTTGCAGACCCACTGCCTAATTCTTGTCCACATAAATAGGCTTGCACAATTGCAATCAGTTAACCACCCTTTCTCCTTCCATTGGATTTAAAATTAATGTATTTCTATATAGTTTTTAACTATTTTGATGACTCCCTAATAGTTTGTTGAATTAATAAAATAGTATTAAACTTTTTCCTATTGGACATTTGTTTCCACTTAAAAAAAGAAAAAAAAAATATATTTACACACACATGCATGAGGGTAGTTCAAAAAGTTTGTGGAAGAATAGAATTAAAAGAATGCAAATCTTTCCATGAATTTTTTGGGTTTTTTGTTTTATTTATTTATTTTAAAATTTTTATTGAATCATAATTGATTATACATATTTTGGGGGTTCAATGTTGACATATGTTGATCAAATCAATATTACTAGCATATATATTGGTTATAAATTGTACTTATTCTTTATGCCCGTTGTCCAATCTCTCCCTATCCCCCTCTCCCTCCCCCTCCCACCACTGATAACCCTAGATTTCTTTTCTCCCTCTGAAAGAGTAATGGTTACTCTGTTGATTTGTTGCCTAGATGATCTGTCCAATGCTGAGAGGTGTGTTCAGGTCCCCCGGTATTATTGTAGAGCAGATTCTTCTTCTGTCACTCCGGAATGGGCTTTATTGAGAGAGACATATTCCTTTCTTTGGTCTCTGTTGGTGACTCTCCTTGTGTCAGTGGACTGCAGTGGCTGGTGGACCATCTGTGTGGTGGTCGTAATGTCTAGCTGCCTTCGCAGCAGCAGTAGTTACTGTGGTGGCTATGGTGGACCACCAACATGGAGGTGATGTTATTGGCATGCTCCTTGGCACTGGCAGTGTGCCTGGTTGTGGGGGGGGGGGTTCGTCTGGTCCCTGGCTCCATACCTCAGGTCCCTGGGCAGGTTCTGAGGTGCTGGTGGTGTGCCTGGTTGTGGGAGGGGGGGTTCTGGCCCCTGGCTTCATGCCTCAGGTTCCCTGGAGGGCCCCTAGGTACTGGTGGTGTGCTTGGGCAGGAATTAATTTTTTCCTTTGCTTCTAAAATGGGGAACTTCCTGTGGGAACCAGTACTTGAGCTCTGTGGTTGAGCTAAATTGCTGCTTTGCTGCTTTTTCCCTAGGGAAGGCTTTTTGTGCAGCTCAGGGTTTAATGGTTGACCTTATAGGTACTTCTGGCTCTCCAGAGAGCCGGTGCACCTGGGTTGTGTAGAAACTCTGATCTGGGCCTGAGTCTTTCATCAAACTACACCCCATGCAATTCTTTATTCTTGACCAGTCTCTTTTCAGTGGTCTTGCACTGACTGGAGGGGGGCGGTGGATGGCTGTCCTTGCTCTGTTCTAGTGTTCTCCTGGTAGGCCTGTCTCCCCGACTTCCCACGCTCCAAATACTCCCCATGGGTCGGGCCATCACCAGTCCCTTGTAGTGACTCACTGGCCTCTGAATGGCTCCTTTTTTTCAGTTGTTGTGGTTTCTTGCTCCTGTGTGTGTCCACGGGAACCCTATTAGTGGTCTTGCTGTTGCCCCCTTCTCCCCTGCCGCCTCCAAGCACCTCCATCAGAAGGGCACAGCTGTGGCTTTTGCCAGCTCCTGCTTGTGTGCCCTGCTGCTCCAGCCTTAAAGCAGCTGTGGCCCAAAACACTCCAAGCAGTTTTTTCTTTCTCTCATTGTGGCTTCTCCCGCCTTCATGAACTCTATAGGTCTCTCCTCCTCTTCCCCTGAGCTCTAGAAGCCCCAGCTTGGCTGCTGTTGCTTTTTTACAGTTGGAAATTGGTTGATTTGTGGGAGAGAGTGACTCCGGGGACCATCTATTCCACCATCTTGACTGAAAGCCTCCATGAATTTTTAAAAGTAACTTCATATTAGAGGAATGCTGCAGTGAATACTGTCTGCATTTTAAATTTATAAAAGCTCTGGAAAATGATGTTCTTTTCCCAGTTTTCTCCCTCACCTTCCCTTGCCTTTTCCTCCTGGAAAAAAAAGAAAGTCACAAAGTAGTATAGTAGAAAGAAAGAGCATGAGCTTTGAAGTTATAAAAGTTTGGGTTTGGAATTTGGGCTTTTTCCACTTACCATTTAAGTAGCTTTGAGCAAATTTCTTAACACCCTCAAGTTCTACATCTGGCAGTGGAAGGAAATAATGAATGATACCTACCTTGTTGGGTCATTGAGAGGACTAATTGAAATGATGATGCCTGTGAAATATGCAGAGCCTAATAGCTATTAATAGGTACTCAAAAGGTAGCTGTTACAAGTGTAGTTTAGCAAGATCGCAGGAGTAAATTGTTAAAATTGAGTTCATCTCTGAGTTTTCTTTTCTAAACAGTCTCTAATTTGGAATGTGAGTTAGTAAAAATGTCAGCAGTGTACTTTTACTTTTTAATGTATAAATTTGATTTCATTGAAAAGATCATTTGGTTAAAAGTTTTTTTTTTTTTTTTTTAAAGATGACCAGTAAGGGGATCTTAACCCTTGATTTGGTGTTGTCAGCACAACGCTCTCCCAAGTGAACCAGCTGGCCATCCCTGTATAGGGATCTGAACCCATGGCTTTGGTGTTATCAGCACCACACTCTCCCAAGTGAGCCACATGCCAACCCTGGGTAAAAGATTTTAATTTCTGAATCCAGATGGTTTGATGTCTCTCATTATTGTTATTTTTCCCCATCCTAATTGATTAATTTTTAAGTTGAAATTTATTAGAGTTGGGATTACATTGTGGTTGATTGGTACACGCCCATTTTTTTAATAGCTATCTTCTCAACAGCAAAAGAATGACTCTGGTCACCCTCTATCACTTTAGGTTTTACATTTAGGTATGCAGTGCATTTTGAGTTAGTTTTTTGTTAGGGTACAAAGAATGGATTGTAGTACTTTTTAAAAGCACCACGTATTGAAAATACTGTCATTTCTCTGCTGAATTGTGTTTGTACCTGGTGTCAATTATTGACATGATTGGCAAGAAAATGAGGTGAGCTTGTGACCTGTTGTAATGTTTAAGCTTAAAAAAAGTTTTAAAATAGTGTCCTAATAGTATGATCTCACTTTGTGTTTATCTTTGAACTTTTAAAAGAAAACTACATATATTTTTGAATCAACACCATTAAACATAAATTTCTGATGGAATATTTTAAAATACAATAAAACCCAGAAGGAAAAAAAATGCAGTTAAAAATAGGGTCTCCCTCTCATCTCTTGTCTCTTAGGAATGCAGTTCTCTCAAACAGTTAACTTCTACTACCAGGTTCTTATATATTCTAGAGCTGTTATATGCATGTATTTTAGTTTGTTTTATTTTTGATTTAAAAAAAAATCATATAGTAGTGTTGACTTTTTGTTTGTTTATTTATTTTGGTGGCTGGCTGGTGTAGGGATCAAACCCTGGACCTTGGTGTTACCAGCACCATGCTCTAACCAACTGAGCTAACTAACCATCCAGCTGACTTATTATTTTTATTTTTTAATTTTTTAAAACATTTTTAAAAATTTATTTTAATTGACATAATTGTACATATTTATGTGGTACAATCTGATGTTTTGATACCTATATATGTTTTATAATAATGGAGTCAGGATAGTTTGTGTATCCATCACCTCATGCATTTATCATTTATTTGTGGCAAGAACATTCCTCTAGCTATTATGTAATATACAAAACTTTTAAGTATTTACTTTTATTTTGGTGTGCAGGTCTATGAATTTTAGCACATGTAAAGATTCACATAACCACAACTGTAATCTGCTTACAGAGCAGGATTTATACTTTTTAAATGTTTAAAAAATATTTTTATGGGGGAGATGTAGAAATAATGCCTTTTCCTGCCCTTTTTTAAAAAACTAAAGTATGATTAAGATATAGTAAAATTTATCCCCTTTAATTTACAGTTTGACTTTTGACAGAACGTGCCATAATGTCACCACCATCACAATCAGTATATAGCCACTGGTAACCACTGATCTTTCTTTTCTTTAGTTTTCCTTTTTCCAGAATGTCATATAAAGGGAAAGCCTTTTGAGTGTGGCTTCTTTTACCTAGCATAATGAATTTGAGATCGTCTGTGTTTATTGCTTGTGTGAATAATTCCTTTTTATTGGTGAGTAATATTCCATTGTATAGGTGTATCATAGTTTTTCAAATCCATTTCCCAGAACAGACATTTGGGTAATTTCCGTTGTACACATAAAGCTATTACAGTATAAACATTCATAGACAGGGTTTTTTGTGAAAATAGGTTTTTGTTTCACTTGGGTAAATACCTAGGGACAGTATTGTTGAGTTATGTGATAACTGTATGATTAATTTATAATAAACTGCCAAATTGTTTTTCAGAGTTGGCTGTATCATTTTACATTCCCACTAGCAATGTATGAGAGTTCTTGTTCTTCAGTTTCATCAGATGTTGGTATTGTCAGTTTTTTTAAAAAAGCCATTTTAATAGGCATGTAGTGGTATTGTCTTGTGGTTTTAGTTTGTATTTCACTAATGATTTATGATGTTGAGTGTACATGTCTTTATTTGCTGTATCATGCACATGTGCTCACGTGCTATATATCTTCTTTGATGAAATGTCTGTTTAAATATTTTGCATACTTTTAAAATTGGGTTGCTTTTTTACTCTGTTTTGTGAGTTCTTTATATATTCTGGACACAAGTGTTTTTTTGTTTTGTTTTGTTCTGTTTTGTTTTGTCTAAATAAGGTAAGAGATTTGTAAAAATTTTCTCCCAGTCCAGTTTATCAGTTTTTGCTCTTATGGGTTGTGCTTTTGGGTTGTGTCTAAGAAATCTTTGTCTAGCCTGAAGCCGGAAAGATTTTCTTATAGAATCTTTATTTTTTAGGCTTTACATTTAGGTATGCAAATACATTTTAATTTTTTATCATTCAAAGTATGGATTGAGGCTTTTTTTTTTTAGCACTATTTATTGAAAATTCTATCTTTTCTGTATTGAATTGTCTTTGCACCTTTGTTGGAGATCAGTTAATCATAAACGTGTGGGTCTTTTTGTGGACTCAAACTATATATGTAGTTGTGTATTTTCTTTTGTTTTTTTGGCAGTTGGCTGGTATGGGGATAATTACCTTTGACCTTGGTGTTATCAACATCGTGCTCTAACCAGTCAAACTATATTAATCCTGATTTATATTGATAGATCCAGAATGATTTGAAACTTTTAATTAGCTATCTGTATTTAGAAACATGTTAAGCATCTTATTTGGAACCTGGTGTTTGCTGATAGTAGTTTGTAATCTACAAAAGGATTTTCTTTTCTTTCTTTTTTTTTTTTTTATGATGACTGGTAAGGGGATATTAACCCTTGACTTGGTGTTGTCAGCACCACGCTCTCCCAAGTGAGAGAACCAGCCATCCCTATATAGGGATCCGAACCTGTGGCCTTGACGTTATCAGCACCGCACTCTCTCAAGTGAGCCAGCACTCTCCCAAGTGAGCCACGGGCCGGCACTTCCATAAGGATTTTCTAAAACAACTTTAAAGTCTAAGATTAAGAGAAGATTTTGGTAGTGGTTCATTATCAGTTTGGAAAAACAAGTAGTGATATTTCATCCAGCAAGGATGAACTGGAATGGCTTTTCCTAGAAGATGCCTCTTTTTTTTTTTTTTGTAGAATTACTTGGTAATTCTCTAATATCTGTAAATGTGCTCTTATTATACATATTTGATAGTGATAAATTTGGGTGCAATTCTCTTTATTTAAAACAATCACATGGTTATCCTAAGTTAAATACTCTAAAGGCTTAATTACTTTAAAAGTGGTATACAATTATTGTTGGTAGGTTGAGATTATTCTTTTATCATTATGGAGCTATTGAGTGAAATTATGTGACTTGGCTGTACGTCAGTTTTCTATTATATTGTGAGGTTTCAGTTAATCTAAGTGTTGGGATGTTTGTTTATTTTTGGCAGCTGGCCAGTATTGCAATCTGAACTCTTGACCTTGATGTTACAAGGCTGTGCTCTAACCCTCTGAGCTAAGGAGCAGCCTGGGATGTTTATTATCTAAGAATTTAGAAGTATTTTGCAATTAACACCTTTTAATTAACTGTTAAATTTTTAAATTTTAAAGTAGAAATTAAAATGCCAAGAAGCAGGTGTTAAATTTTTAATTTTTATGTTTTGTTTTTGTGTTTGGAAAACCCATTCCTATCCCGTTATTCCTTTTTTCTTTTGGATAGACTCTACTATACAATTTAGTTTTCTTATTTTTATTTGGATAAAATACACATAACATAAAATTTATCATTTTAATCATTTTAAAGTGTACAGTTCAGTGGCATTAAGTATATTAACAGTGTTGTACACTGTAATCACCACCACTATCTAGTTCTAGAACTTGTTAATTACTACCACACAATTTTAGCCCCTAATTGTTCTCTGATGTTTAACTACCATATTAAGTGTTTGGGTTGTAAGAGATAAACAAGACTTAGTTCTTTTTCTTAAGGACATCACAGTCTGGTGAGGGGAACCTAATATTTATAATACAATATGGCAGATTACGTGATAGAGCTCTCCATCATCAAGTCTTATTTATTAAACTACAATTTTAATTTTACCTTGAAAAAGCAAAGTAACTTTTTGTTAGGTTAACAATCAAGTTGTCATATCATTCTATACACTGAATTAATTTAGGCTATACTGAAATCTTTAGTCTTTTGACATAGGTCAGTTCAGGACTCAAAAATCCTCCTGCCCTCTACTTTGGAACAAGAAGGGAACCAGGAAATTGATATTTTGATTTAAAGTCAAATTATAAGCTATTCCTTCATACTGTAACAGGAGATCCAAGAAAACCCTGATTGGAGAGAATTTCCTAGTTGTCTGCACCTATCCTTAGTTGAACTGTTTAGCAGTGACAGCTTGCTTGATTATGATCAAACTTGGCATTATACAAGCATGTTTAACTCTCTTGGCAGGTCATCTTGAGGAATAGTTGCAGTTGGAAACTGTGTCAAGAGATTGTATTTTTGTATTATTTGAAAACCTGATGGTAGCAATTGATGATTTAAAGTTTAATGTTTTAGTAGTTTCATTTAAAAGTAATGTTATCAGCATTGAACAGTATTATAATATAGATTTTATTTGCATTTTTCTGATTTTTTTCTTTAGTATTAAAAATTTAATATAATGTTGTTTATGAAAGAAAAACAGCATAGCCCTTTGTTTTTAAGATTCTGCAGTCTTCCTAATATAGTCAATTTAAGAAAGAGCTGATGTTCCAAATGGTTGATACTGTTTTAGTTTACAATTTCAGCACTTATCAGAAGAAGTAGAGTTCAGATTGCCAGGCCTAGACTCCTAGTAAGTTGTTGTTATAGGTTTTTTAAAAATCTGAATTTGCAGTATGAAAAAGAATGGAGAATTAGAAATGCCTAGTTTGGTTAGGCTATTAGTTTTGACATTTATTATTTTTTGAAATATAACTGTAGCCCTCTTTTTTCAGGGTAATCACTTTGATCAGTATGAAGAAGGACACTTGGAAATTGAACAAGCATCACTCGACAAGCCTATAGAATCGGTAAGATAATCAGTGCTGAATTTGGGGTTTTAGCCAGTTAGTTAGGTAATGTTCGTGTGACACTTGATGTGAATGAAGTTAAACTTATTAATAACTGATAGTACAGTTTAGAGCTGTTTTCTTGCATGCCCTACAATAATCAAATAGAGTTTGGGAAGTAATCTAATAATTAATATGTTAGGAAATAAGTCCAAAAAAATCTAGAAACAAATTAGAATTTTGCTGGAAAAATATTATTTTGGCCTATACTGATAGTCTGTTAAAGATAGCAAGTTAAAGTTTAGTGTTTTTATAGATTGAATAAAGGAGTAAAATGTATTTTGATCCTTTAATAGCTTCACCTTTCCTGGGCAGCATAATCATGTGTGAAATGTTCCATTAGAAACAGTTAAAGAGTAATATGTTTTATTCACCAGACTTGTGAAACATGGTAAACTTGGTCTCTGTAGCTTAAGATATATCTGGTTTTTGTCAAAAGTCAATTATTTCTATTACACTCCTTAGTTTCAAACATTCATGATACCAAGCAATAGAAGAAGTAGATGTATTTTCCTGATTCTTAATTTTAAAAAACTTCTTAATTTTTGAACATCATTTTCATTTTGAAAAACCTGCTTTTTTAAAATAACACGGTCCGTTGTTAAACTGTCTAAACTTGTCATTATTGTCAGCATTTAATACTTGTGCTTAAGTGTACATATTTAATGAGGGTTTTAATGAGTTACTGGTAAAACTCAAGTAGGGGAAGAAAATCAAAGAGGGAATCTTAATCTTTATTAGCAGTCAAGACAGGGCCCCTTCCCCCTTTCAGAAACACTTAACTTCTTCTCCCTTGGGAAAATAAGAAGGCAATTTAGAGAGCACATATATTTTAATTTTAGCATTTATTTTAAAAACTGTAACATAGTAAAGGATCAACATATATTTATGTTCCTAATTAGGTTGGTGTTGTGTGTGTTTGTGTGTGTGTTTAGATGTTTACAGAAATTTACACAACTTGGGGTGTTCGACATTTTTCTTCCACAGCAGTTGGCCCATATTAGCTAAGCAGCCATGATCTGGTTTGTATTGCACGGTCTGCCTTTTTTTTAATTTCTTCTCTAGGGTTTCTTTCTCCCCACCTCCCCTTCTTATTTCTGTCCTTTTGGTCCAGTGAACACTGCATATAGTACCTTCTGTCTTAATGTGCTGGCATGATGCTAGACTTAGGCATGGCAGTAATTGATGACGCATGTGATAATGCTGCAGAGGGAGAATTCACATCTGATGTTGTGCTGAAAGTCAAGTCTTGTGTTTTGACGTGAGGGTAAAATGCCAAGCCCACTTTGCCAAGTTAAAAATCACTGAAGTTTGTGCCTTGTTCTATATCATCTTGGGTTTTATCACAAGGCAGAATTTTGTAATGAAATCTGTAGGTTAGACCAGTATTTTATACTTGAAAAATAATTTAATTTTTCAATTTTAATTTAACCATGTTTCTTTGGGTCAAAGTTTAAGAACAGAAAACCATCAGAAGCAAGGCCCCAGTACCGTATACTACAAATGCATGGTTGATTAATATTCTTATATAAGCTATAATTCTGTGGGTACTCTGACTCGACAATAGTAGGAAATTTAATTAGATTAAATTTTCTGCCTAGTATTCATTATTGCTATGCCAAACAAAAATTTTTAGAAAGCACTAAATTAAATGGTATTTAACATTTTTTAAGCCTTCTTTTATGGCTACATTGTAAGATTTTTGGAAAACTCATTCCTGTGGCACGTGAGGTTAATGCTGTTCTACCTCTCACAATGTCCAGAGATTTTTCCAGCATATGTCATAGAGAGAACACTAGCAGAAGACAGTCTGACTGAGTAATCATTGTTGAGTAATCTCAGTGAGTAGTAGCAGAATTGATATATGCCTTATTTATTAAATAGTGTTATCTTCTTCACTTAAAATAGCAAATGGTATAGTGTCCAGACTGGATATTTAATTTTTTAATAAATAAATTTATGTTCAGAGATGTATATTATATTAATAAATTATACTTCAAATGAAAATTTACTCCTGAAACACATAAATAGATGCATTATTTGTGATGTAGTAGTTTAGGTAGTACAGTAGGAGGAGGAGCTTCACAGCCTACATTGTGTTAGATAGAAGTGGGACACACAAGATAGGAGGGATCTTATTTCTGCTTCCTAATCATTTGTGAGTAAAATTTAAAAGTTTTAAAAGAAACTCCTGCAATGATTGACATCAAAGTAGTGCTCCCTCCTCTCCCCCCAAAACAAAAGAAGTGTCCCCTATCACCTACTTGGTGGGAATGCCCACCAAATAATAAGTATATATTAAGTTATCTGGCTGGCTGGCTATATTTAGCTGTTTTGTTCTTAGGGGAAAATGGCATTGCTTCTGACACAGAAAGAGTCTGCTGAATTAAAATCTTTCTCTGCAGCAATATCTATTGAGAGGTGCTGACTGTTTTGCTACAGCATGCAACTCAAGAGTGGCTGGAAATATGCAGTTTTGGGAGTCTACAGATCATTGCAAGAGCTAAAGGTCTAGTCATTTTTCTTTTTATAACAAAGGTGATCTGCAGAAGCTGGTAACCATGGAAGTCTGCACAGGTTTATGCCAAGAATATGCCCGTTTGAAGGGTTATTGTGAGTATAGGATTAAGGTCTTTTTGCTTTGTAATAGGGTAAATTTGATGCAAACCAGTAAGATGAGAAATGAAATACAGAGATGTAATAGTGCATTATGCTTTTATTGAACTTCTGAAGCCTAGACTTTTTAGTGAGATGGTACAGGTATTTCAGTTTCAATAGGCAAATGTTGAAAACACTAAAAAAATCAGCCCTCGTAAAGAATTTAATAATATTTGTTATAAAGTTTTTTTTCCCCTTCTTTATTTTAACCAACCAGATATCTTTTGATGAAATTTCTGGTCAAGAATAAAACACCTTTCTAAGAAAATTATGAAAGAATTGCTAGATAACTTCGTTATTTGAATTAATCAGAAGGTGGAAAGTATTAATGTTTTATTGTTATTATAACAAACTTTTTTGAACTTAAATTTTAAAAGTTATTGTTTTATGAGTTTTTTAGGTCCCAGCCATTATAATTATGACCTCCACAATACCTTAAAGATAAAATATTTAGAAAACAAATAACACTTGATCTAAAGTCATAGCCCAGGCTAGGATTTTATCAGTTATATGAATTAGTTGTTGTGATTTAGGATTTATGGTTGTTTATGACCTTTATCATAGTTAGAAGATGAGAAATCAGTTAAGAGAATGATTTTAAGCTATACAGAAGGCAAAATGCCTGCATCATAGACTTAAAATATGTTGTCATTGGTGCAATTGGAAGTGTAACTGCCCATCAGCCATTAGTTGGTCTTTGCACTACCTGACTGATTAAACTGTCTTTATAGTTGTCAGGTTGACCAACCAGGTTTAAAAAATTAGTATAAGTTTGAAACTCCAGTTACAAGTGTTTAGTTTGCCCATCTAGGGATTTAGAAGTACATGTGTAATTGGGTTTTGTCATGTTTCATATCTGTTTAGATCTGTGGACTCCACTAATTCCAAACTGTAACACTATAAGACTGCTGACTTGACATTTAGCAGTGACCATATGTGGACTGCACTATAAATAATGTGCTTCTTGGAGCTGAATGGTGTAGCATTACTATATGGCTTTTCTCTCTGGTCTTCATTGTGTCATCTATAGTGAGCTATAGATTTTTTTGTTTTGGGATTTTTTACAACTTGTGGTTTGCATGGGTTCACCTAGTAGCATTTGGTTCTTGCTTACAGAGTCTTTAATACACAATCAGCAAAGCTTACAATCCACTCAAGAGACTTAACATTTTTGTCACTGTTGAAAATGGGCTAGATGGTGTAAATTGAATGTGGCTGTCAACTAAAAGAAAATTCAGTGTAGAATTAATATATTCATCCAGTTACTGACATACCTGTAGTATAGTTTTCTTTTGAGAGATGATATTATTTCAGAAACTTGGAGTCAGCCCTATACAATAGGTGAATTTTTATCTGTGTTTTGGCAGGCTCCCATCATACACATTGGTGGTGCTCTTGCTAAAATGATCATTGTTACTGTGGTGGTATACAGCTTCATGGAGCAGAGATAAGTTCCTGGGAACGTTTTCTACTTAATTAATAAATAAAAGTGTAGAGTAAAGGCTGAGACAGTTAATAACGAGTTTTCTGGTTTTTGTTTTTATTGCTGGTATTGTTTTCAGAATATTGGTGGTGGTTAATAATACACATTTCTTGCCTTCAAAGATCTTCCCATTTTAAAAATTACATTCCTCTTTCCCGCATGTATAATAGAGTAGAATGAAGGAGAAGGGTGTAGCATTTTAGTTAGACATTTAAGTTTAGAAATTAAAAAAAAAAAAAAAAGGCCAGCTGAGGTAATCTTGGTGAAAAAATTGCGTTTTTAGTTCAACTTTATGGTTGAACCAGAATTAGAAGAACTTTGTTTCCAACCAAAGAACATGCCATACTGCCACCATTTTGTGGTTTTGAGCGCAGAGCATAATAAACAGGTTGTGTGAACTCTTTATGAATCACTTGGAAAGCCAACTTTTTCCAGTTGCCTTATTAATTACTTTAAAATTAGGATTTCCTCACAATTCTTCCTGTACGTTTAAAGTATGAACAGCCTACCACTTATCATGCATCTTTGTTATTTGAAACCAAACTATTTTAAAGAATTTTTTCTACAATTTATTTTTTGTTCTATGAGATTATAATTAAGCCCCAAATTATATATTTTATTTAAAGAACAAAAACTGAAAGATTTTTAGTCACTGTTACAGGTTGAGCATCCCAAATCTGAAAATCCAGAGTGCTCCAAAATCCAAAACTTTTTGAGCACTGACATGATGCCACAGTGGAAAATTCCACACTGCTTCATACACAAAATTAGTAAAAATATTTTATAAAATTACCTTCAAACTATGTGTATACGGTGTACATGAAACATATATGAATTTCATGTTCAGACTTGGGTCCCATCCCCAAGATATCTCATTATGTATATATGCAAATATTCCAAAATCCATGAAAATGCAAAATCTGAAACACTTTTGGTCCCAAGCATTTCAGATAAGGGATACTCAACCAGTTTAGTGCTTCAAATAGTAAAGAGTTGCTATTTTATTTAAAAAAATTTTTTTCCCTAATAGTTACTATTTTAGAAGTAAATTTTGTCCTCATTGCCCTTGTTCTGTCTAGATTATCTGTTTGAGCTTATAAATTACTAGTGCCAACATACTGTTATAGATAGTATCCATGGGCACAACTGGCAAAGCCACAACCCTAAACAGAGAAAATACATTATTTATTTTCTGCAGGCTGGTGATTGATTGAGTCCCTTGTTCTTTTATAGTGAAAGTTTTGATCATTTCAGAGATAGACTAATCTGCTTTGTTCTACTTTGCTATAAAGTATTTTGGTTTGCCTTCCAGTGTTAACTATCATCCTTTTGGATTTTTGACAGTGTTTATAAAACCTTTTTTCTTTTTTTTGGTAGGAAAAGGGATCATACCGAATACTAGCTCTTTCTGCTGAGTCACAGAGCTGCTTTTTTTCCTCTAAAAGCAGGTAGTTTGAAATGGTAGGAAAGGTTCAGTTTTTTCTGTATTAGTCATTCATTTACTCTAGGAAAGGGAAGAGGTTCTGAGAGATGTGTCCATAGTTCCTGTTGCCTTTGTTATAATTGGAAGGACTTAGAGTGGTTAAATATTTCAATATAGTCCTCAACATTTCATTCTCTATTCATACCTGGGAAAGTAGATTTAATTAAGGAACAGTTTTAACCTAAAGTTTTAAAAAGAAATGCCACTACCATTTTGTATTAATAGCTTTTTTAAGGTGACAGGCATCCTCTTGAGTGGTTTTGTAAAAGTCGTGCTAATGTGTATAACCTAAATTTTTCTTTTTTCTCCCTCTCCCTTTAACATTTGCTTTTCCTTTCACTGTTGTCAGTCACAACACGCTGCTGTTGAATCTCTCAGCTGGTCTTGACTCGTGAATTTACTTATGCTTTCACTCTTCTTTAATAAATACATTACTTGCAAGCAGTGAATTGAAAACAAGACAAAAAAAAAAAAAAAACGACCATTAGTGATTGGACAGTTTCTTACTTTGTGTTACATTTAACTGTTCTTTTGACAGCCCAGTTTTTAAAGCCAGGTTCGTATGGAAATGCTTTCACTCCACTTGCACTGCTTTTGGAAATAGCATACTGCTTCATCTGTCTGTTTATTTAAGTGCATTCATGATATAACACAGTCAGCATAATGTCTCATCTCTGTTTAGCCAAAGATTTGAGTTTTCTCTTAAAAAAAAAAAATGCAACAACAAAAAACAAAATGGGGGGGCAACAATTTTTGTCAGCATTGTTTAATACCCAAATCTTGGTGCCAGGTATAGTTACAACAATAGTCTATTAAGATATCAAACAATAATTTAATCAACTACATACTCTTAGAGTTATTCTGTTATCTTTGTCCTTTCCAGAGTTATTCAGTTGTAGGAATTATTATATGAAATAAGGATTTTATATACAGGTAAGTTTGTTTTCACAGTAGTAAAATAAGGGCCTCATTACCTTTTCCATTTTCTGGTAACAATACTTATATGGAGACTTTTAATCTTTTTTTAATAATAAAGTTATTTATAAATAATTTAACACTGAGTACTGGATAAGGGAATACTTCAACTTACAATTCAGTTGAGAGGGGAGAAGGGAAGACGTCGCAGCAGCAGCAGTAGTACTGTTAGGTTATGTTTTTGTGATGTCTAATAATGTGGAAGTCATCACTTGAGATTATACACTCGATAGCCTTTTCTAATTCTTTCAGTTCTTAGCAAAAATAATTTCTGGTGACCTTTTGTGTACCATAATGATTATTTATATATATACACATATGTTTAAAACAAGAGCCTCTTGCTTTAGAAATAAGTTTTTGATTATAGTTTGCCTCCACTTTTTGTTTTTAAAAAAGTATCCTCATCTTTCCTTCCATAAACAAAATAATCAGCTGCTCAGCCCAGTTTTTCAGTTTGCATTCTGTCATAAATTTATAGAAGGAAATTGTCATTTAAAAAAAAAAAAAGCATTGGGGAAGCTTAATCTTCTTCTAACTTCCTGTCAGAGAAGATAAGAGTAAAATAATGTTTTCTTTCCCACCTCTATGGTTTCAAAGAGCATTTTATCATTGAATATGGAACTGGAAGATACATAATTTAATATGAAATGTTTGGTTTTAATGCAGAGATTTGTGGTTTTGTTAGCTTTATAAATTGATTTCAGGAAATATGAGATTATTTTCAAATGGTGATACCAGATTAATTCCATAAATTACATTTTAATACATATAGAACACTTTGTGTTTATGATTTTTAAATGTTTTCCTTTGGACAAGTACCATCATTTTTTCTGATACAGTCAGTGGTTCTTTTAGCTTTATGTTGGTATTTAACAGTAACTGTAAAAAGCAAAGAATTGGACAAAGTGCTTCAGAAGTTTCTGATACCTTGACCACTTACACAAAAGCTGACACTTAATTGTTGTTTCTGGTGTCTTTTCATACAACTTAATTGAAATACATATTTCACCTTTTCCAGTGTGCACCTAGGAAGATGAGACATTATGTATGTTGGGTTTTTTCCCCCTACATGCACTAATGGTTCTTTACTGTTAACTTATTGCTAGGCCTGTTTCATTCTAACATCTTAGCATTTTTATTAGACTACATGTTGAAATGCATCACTCAGTCTGTGCTTGAGCTCATTTTATTTTTCTGTTTAATCAATTTAATTTCTTGTTTTACTAACCTCACTGTTTTTTCAGTTTAATATTGGCTGCATGCTAGTTAAATATTTATATATTTTATATATATTAAAAAACCAATCAAGTCTAGCCTGGATTTTGCTCTGATTGTTTTTTTTGTTGTTGTTGGGGTTTTTTTGTTTTTTTGTTTTTTTGTTTTTTCATTTCTAGTGGTGGGGCAGTCTTACACTTATAATTTACTTTGTATCATGAAAGCCTGACACATAAATAAAATAACTAAACACAATGTAGATTTTCTTTAAGAAACAAATCTTAAAGTGGTGCTGTCTAGGTGGTGGATATGATTGTTTAAGTACCTTGATTTTATGCTTTTTAATGTTTAAAAGTTCATAAATGCATTCTCCTTTTCCCATCCCCTTTTTCTCCTTTTTAAAGTGTTATGTACAAAAGTTGCCCAGCACACCATCAGAAAGGACCCTTACCCCGTATGTTCTCATATAAAATACTAGCCAGCATTTCTTTTTACATTAATGTCCCTTTTATTGGGCACATTTCCTCTAGTATTAGCACATTTTTGCATGCATATATGTAGTACTATCTCTTGCTCAACACCTGTTTAAGTGTCACTAGGAAGGGAAGAATATATTATTGGAATATTTTTGGTTTGTCTCTCTGTTCTGTCTGTCAGGATAATATTGGACACCGCTTACTCCAGAAACATGGGTGGAAGCTGGGCCAGGGATTGGGAAAATCTCTTCAGGGTAAGTTTTTACAATTTACCAGAAAGAAAGAAAGAAAGAAAACAATGTTTTTGATGCAGATCTTGTACCTGAATATATTTGCTGTCTTTTTAAAAAAGCATTTGGGTTTTTTCCTGCTGCCTTTCCCCCCAAGAAGAGTCTATTTTTCCTATAACTGTATATTAAGTCACTGTTAAGCCTCCATATTTGCTAGTAATTTGCAAGAGTAACTGCTGTGTCATTAAAACTTTCAGTCAAACATACTGTATATAACTCAACCTGTTTTAATTTTTTTTTGGTGGAGGTGATGGGTGGGTGGAATAAAAGGAGTGCCACAGTGTGCTTTCTTTGTGCCATTTAGTAATGTTGTATTGTGGCTTTGGTATTATAAAGAGAATCATCCAGTGGAGTTTAACTTTTGTTCTTCCAAATTCTTCCTGAAGCTGGTGATTGCCTCGTCTCTTTTGGTCTGCATTCAGAATCCACGTACTGGTGGAGTGAAAAATTAACCCTCAAAAAACATAAAATGAGAGTAGAGGTTTCCTAGGGCTCTCTGAGCAGGGCTGTCATTTCCCAGGTTCAGATCAGGCTCTGGAAAATGTATGGCTTAAAAGTTTCCATTGCGTCTGTTTTTCCTTTTAACTATGCTGATCATTTGGATCACGTTTCTGCTTCCGAGTTCTTGCTGGTTGGAAACCAACCAACTGCATTCAATTTTTAGCTTTCTCAGATTCAAGAAATACTGTTTGTTCTTTGCAGATTGTGATGTGAATGCTGCGTCAGAAATGATGGGAATCATTTTGCTTCTACATCTGGTCATGGAGGGGCTCATTGTACAAAGGGATCTTTGGAGAGAGGTGTGCTACTGTTGACTAATTCTTTGAATTTTAGAAATGGATTTTCACAGTTTGAATGTGAAAGTCTATAGCTCAAGTGTGTTAAGAACAAGAAAGAGGACAGGGCATGAAATAGGACATTTCAATCATTAACACCTTTGCTTTTTAAATTCTACTTCTGCAAATTCTTTTCAGTGGTAACACATAGGAGATGCAAATATATTTTGATACAGTATTTATTGCTAAGCACTAACCTGTTCTTTTGAGGACATAGATTTGATTACTATTAAACTTGTTTTTCAAGTGGCACAAGAATTCTTTGCAAACAATACAAAGAATATTCTACAATTAAGAGAAACTTGTATGACATAGACCATAGATTATGAGTCCAGAAGAGAGGTAGGGCAATCAGTACTGAAATAGAAATGCCTTTTTGATAGAATTTGTCCCGGAGGTTTGCATAGTTCTAAGTGTTGGGTTGAATTGAATGGAAGGAAGTGATTGCACATAAGGTCCAGAGACTAGATTTGATCTTTCTCTCCAATTAGAGACATCTCTTCTTCTTCAGGATGCTCAGGATCATTGTTGATTGTTATTCTCTGGCAGATCTGTTTGAATCTCAGAATTTTTCATTTCAAGCATCAGAGACTTTAAAGTACAACTAGAACCTGCAGCAGGGCGGGGTGGGGCAGGGGGCGGGGGGACCCATGGAGAGAGGTTGAGAGAGATAGTTTAAGAATGGATACTCACTTGCTTTAGATGAACCAAAATTATTACATTTTTTGTTTTTAAGAACACTTTAGAATTTTGGTTTTTTTCAAACTTTGAGCCCCTTAAAAAGAATTAGGTTTCATCCATATTTTGCCTACATCTCCATAGTAACAGGCATATAGTAAGTACTCTGTAACTTATAAATATATTATTATTTTTAAAATACAAGGGAAATTTGAAGCCCATTTGAAGTTTGTTTCCTTTTTATTTGTGGGGGGAAAAAAACACAAAATTATCTTAACCATTTTTAAATGTACAGTTTAGGGGTATTAAGTATATTGATATTGTTGGTGCAAAGCCCATCTGTTTTAAATGGCTAGTATAGTGCCTTTACCCTTCAAAAAGAATGAAACCTTATTCTGTTTTCAAAATTAAGGGCTGAGGTTAATTTTTTTGTGAATGACTCCTGTTTCCTAGTGTTAGATTCAGTAGTGTGCAGGCATTATGCTGGTTTCTCACACATAGCTCTTTCTGTAATACCCACATGATTTAACCTAGACTATAACCACATTTGTGGCTTTTTTTTTTTTTTTTTTTTTGTCTTTTTCGTGACCAGTACTCAGCCAGTGAGTGTACCGGCCATTCCTATATAGGATCCGAACCCGCAGCGGGAGCGTCGCTGCAGCGCCGCACTCTCCTGAGTGCGCCACGGGCTCGGCCCCATTTGTGGCATATTGAGGCAATTTATAACGGATTTTTTTCACCATACCAAAGCTTTGCTATAAATACCATTGAAGAAAGCCTTGTTGCTGTAGTGAAAGTGATTAACGCCTCTTTGGTATTGTATAGACCAGTCACTGCATGTCATTTCTAGGCTCACACTTTATAAGTTCTTTGCATTTACTAGTTTATTGTCACCTTTCAGTTCTCTTCTTGAATTTAGGACTCTAATGTATCTAACATGCAACCACCCACTAAAATTTAAACCTGGTATCTTTGGGCTTTTTTGCCAAAGGTTTGAAAGTTATTTTGACCCACTCAGGGCCTTTATAGATAGTGCCAGTCGTTTTGGCTCCAGTGCAGTTATCTTGTCACTGGATAGGTTGGGTGTTGGGAAAATAGGATAGTTTGTCAGGGCCCTCGCCTGGGGTCCAGTTGGGTCTGGTTCAGCATCCTTTGTAAGCAAATTGTGTGTGTGTGTGTGTGTGTGTGCGTGTGCGCGCGCGCGCGCGCGCGTGGAGTTAGTGCACATGTGCACCAGTGTGTATTTCTAGTTTTGTTCCTATTCTTGTGTTCTTCAGATGAGAAAGGAGAGAGAAAGAGAGAGTAGAGAGGAGTCTGGTGAGGTTTTTCTAGACCTGCAGCTTCCAAGGACCATGTGGCCAGTTACCTAGCTCATAGACCTGCGTGAAGGGGTCTGGTGACCCAGCCTGGCCTGGAGTGTGTGGGGTCTGGTGACCCAGCCTAGCATGTGAAGGGTTTGTAAACCAGTCTGTGAATGGGCTAGAGGGGTCTGGGAGCTCCAGACCCAGCCCTAGCTCAACCATCGGCCCAGCTGGTGCAGGATTACCAGCAGGTAAAAGATCCCAACAACCGGCGTGGTTGCCTAGCTTTACAACTGGCGTCACGAACAGGATTAAGAGCTAGACAATTGGCGCTGTGAGCAGGATAGGCGACATCAGCCTTAGCCTTAGCCTCGCAGTAGCCAGACAAATTGGCGACATCTGCAGGATTCTGACAAGAGCCAGAGTGCCAGACATTGGGGAATAGAGCATGCTAACTCTGGAATGAAGTTATCTGTGGCAGGATATAAAATTGTACTTTGTAAACTGGTTTTATTTTTGTATTTTAATTTTCTTATTATTCACCCTTTGTTCTCTCTTAGTATTTATTAAAATATTTCAAAAGTTAAAAAAAAAATTTTTATTGTCCGTGGCAAATAAGTGTTAGTATTAAAAAATTAAAGACCTGTAGAAAGAATATTTTGGCAAGGTTGAAGGAAACAGCACAAAGAAAGCCCTGTTGATGAGAAATATTATAGGAATTGCTTATTGTAGAGGCAGAGGATGTATTTAATATGGAATAAAGCAATAGTGAATGACAGCTGTATTTTGTGGCAGTTGGACAGTATTTGGTTCTGGAAATTGTTTGATAACCTTTTGACAGCTTTGAAATGTAACAGAGTGTAGCTCAAAATCTTTATTTCACTGTGAAGTGTGTTTACTCAGTAGGTGTAGCCCAGAAATGGTGCCTGAACTTCCTCTGTTTCATTGTCTAAGAGCTATTTGATGATTTAGCTGGTTCTTTGGTAACAACCAAAAGTTCAGCTCCTGGGAAAAATGAGTGGGGTCTGATATTTTATATTTCACTCTGTGTAGAAGGTTCAACCAATACATTTAAACAACCCACAGATATTTACCGAGCTAATAACATATTCTAGTTATACCTGTTGTAAGTAGCGTTAAGACATGGACAAAGTAGATAGGACATGGTTTCTGCCCTTCAGGTTTATTTTCCAGTTCTCTAAATGCTACTTTTTAAACTACTGTAGGGCTTTGACGGTTTCTTGAGGAAAGTGACTATGTTTTATACTTCTATGTACTCCTTCCATGCTTAGAATTAAGTGTGTGATCTGTTTGAATATTTGATTGATAAATTACTTCAAGCTCCTTGAGCATAGGGATTCTTATTTATTTTTGCGTAAAAGTACTTGGTGTGGGGTATGATGGCATTGTGTTAATAACATTTGGAAGCATAAGATCTAGGTTTGAGTGTAGCACTGCCATTTCCTGTAGGTAAAGGGACAAGTTACCATCACTGAATTATTTTCCTCAGCAGTAAATGGGAATCAAAATATCTGTCCATCTTCTCATAAAGTAGTTATGGGGACAAAGTAAATTAATGTTAGTAAAGTCACTTTATAAAAACTGTAAAATGCTGTATAAATGCCTATTGTTATTAACACCTCCATTGTATAGTGTATATTCTAACTGAATTAGCGATAATCCATCTTTACGTCTTAATCAGAAACCTAAATGTCATAAAAATCATAAATAGAAACTTCTGTCTTGTTACTCTCTATTTCCCAGAATTAACAACAATAGAGGCTAACATGCTTTACATGTGTTAGATATTGGACTCCAGGATCTGTGCTTTTATATGTAGCACCACACTCTACCCATCTGAGCTAACTGTCAGCTGTGCTTTTAATGTTATATGTTTTTAGGACTCCTAAATTCCTAATTTTGGTTTCTGTTTCACCGTTCCAAGCTCACTCGTCATCTCTACTTCTGAGTCTAATTTACATCATCTAGAGGGAGCCTCAGTAACTCAATAGTGGTGTTGGGACAACTGGGTGGCAACCTAGAAGAAAAAAACTTGGATCCCTATTGTCATATTTTACCCCAAAATAGATTCCAGTTGGATAAAAGATTTAAATGTGTACAAAATTATTAGGATGAACAATAGGAGAATTATTTTTTAAATCATCTTGGAATAAGAAACCTACATGCTACTAAAAAAAGGATAAATTTGGCCATATTTCATCATAAACAAAGTCAACAAACAAGTAAACTGGCGAAAATATCTGTAATATCTCATAGGCAAAGGACCAATTTCCTTCATGTATTTATCAGTATGAAAAAGACATTACCTAAATAGAAAAGGGGAAATGACATGAACACTGTACAGAAAAATAATGCAGATGGCTTTTAAACATATGAAAATATTCTCAACCCTTCTCATAATAAGAGATGTTCATATTAAACTACAACAAGATACCGTTTTTCACTTGGACTAGAAACAGTTAAAAAAAATTATTGAAAACAGATACTTACGTCATAGCTGTGAGAGTATAAATTGGTAAAACTACTACAGAGAGCAATTTGGAATACATAAAGATTAAAATGCATGTATCCTTGAATCTAGCAATTCTTATTTCTAATTGTCTATCCTGAACTTATTCTTGTAATGCACAAAATAAGGTATGATTGAGGTTATTCATTATCTCACTGTATCAACAAAAGATTGGAAACAATCCACCATATTTCATTCATTCTAAGATGCATTTTTTCATATTTTAATAAAACTAAAATCAGATACAGCTTATCAGTGGCATTGTAATTGGCAGCTTTTTAATTTCTTAGTGACATATAAAATAATAATGTGTTTTATGGTTAATGGCATTTTAGATTTGAAGAAATAGAATACTAAAATGGTATAAAGGAAGACTATGTAGCTTTAAAAGGATTAAAGTAGTTTAGTATGTACTCAATATGTGTAGAACAGTTTCAAAGATACAGTAGGTGAAAAAGAAAGGCGCAGAACTGTTTATTATGGAATAGATACATATGTATCTCCTACTTAAAATCATTATTTTGTTCCTGAAAGTCAGATTTCCTGTATGAAAACCCTACCTGGAAACCTATTTCTCATTATAAATGGATTACATGTCAACCCCAGTCTTTAACCAGTTTCTAAAACCTAACTGAAACACAGAAAGCTGACTATTCATGAAATTTTTTAAAAATTTTATGATATATGATTCTTCCTTATTACCAAATGATTAATATGGTGGTTAAACATACAATTGCTTTCTGTACATCCCTTTTATTGATACTGAAGCAGCTTTTCCAAAGTTCTACTAGGCTTATTTGGAATGTATCTCCAGATTTCTCACACATCTTTTTAAAAAGAATGTTGTATTAAGTTTTTGAGATGAAACATAAAAATTTTTACTATATAAAATCATTGGCCAAAAAATGTGTAAAGAGAGGTGAACATCCTTTATAGTTTGGGTATTAAAAATGAGGCATTCTACTGCAGAATATTAAAAGAGTACACTCTATAAGTATACAGGACCATGTCTGTATATTTGTGTTCACATTTGCTTGACCGCAGAGAGAAAAATCTTTGTAAAGGTAGACTCTGGGAAGGGAAACCGAGTTGCTTTTTACTGTTGTGTGTGTGTGTGTGTGTGTGTGTGTGTGTTGCTTTTTACTGTTGTGTGTGTGTGTGTGTGTGTGTGTGTGTGTGTGTGTTTGGAATTTGATAGGTACTTGTATTACTGTTCAAAACAAATTAAGAAAATAATTGTTTTGGAAAAAGATAGAGTGGGGAAACTCAAAGCAGAGTAGGGTTGGGGGTGTTTCAGTTAGGAAATGAATGGCAAATGTAGTAGGGTAAAGCCTGCAATTAGATAAGTCCCAACAATGTTTATACTACATTTTATAACTGAAGGAAAACTATACTTGAATTCAGTACAATAGAATAGAAATAAGTAGTGTTACAATTTAGCCTTTATTGTTAAATTAAATTGTTGATCTTTAAAACTTCACTAACTTCTTAAGAAAAATCCTTCTTTGATTGAGAAAAAATAGTTTTCCCCTAATATAGTGACATAGATACTTTTTTCTGCATAAGGTCTTTGGAAAAGCTAAGTGTCCTTCTACCTTATTTTCCCTTTGAAATTCATGTTTTCCTTTAGAAAAATGAAATAAAGCTTACTTAGTACATATTATGTGCCAAATATTGATCTAAAATCTAAATGTTTTACATTGGCCCACTTAATGAAATGGCTGTTAGTATACTCAATTTTATAAAGTGAAACAGGTTTGGAAAGCTCATACAGCTACTGAGTCTCTGCCATTCAAACATAAACTGACTTTGAAATCAGCGTTTCTACCTTTATAACTTTTCCGTTCTCAGAAAAAAATGGCACTGAAAATAGTAAATTGGGGGAAGACAGCAGACATGTAGTCCCCCAAGTCACAAAGCAAGGTATGGATTGTCAGAGAGACTTAGTTATACATGAAGCTGGTCTAGCCAAGGGAGCATATAGCTATGATGGCCTCTGCTCCCCACTAATTAAGTGGGCCTTGGAATCTTTATGCAGTTGCCAAAGGCAAGCATAATTTTAGTAATTCACAAATTACTAAAATTTAGTAAGGTATAGATTCTATAGAGCCTTTGACCTTAATGGAACTTAGTATATAAACAAAAGAGGTGAAGCCCAGATAGTAAACAGAATTAGTCAGAATTGGCAGTCTGTAGTAATAGGTCTAGGTTTTAGGGCTAAAATAAAAAGGGAGAAGGATTGGGGGAGAGAAGAAGGTAAGGTGGGATGGTGAACTCAGATGCTGTATAGAAAGAGACTACCTGTTTCTCAGTACAGAGACATTTAAAGGATAAATCAGAAGATATTAAATACATGTTAAGTTCATGGCAAAATAACAATCAGAAAAGAAGGGCACAATTTTCAGATAAAGATTTAGAACCGATAAGTGAGGCTATTTTATCGCTCTCGTACCTATTTTATTTATTTATTTATTTCCTTTTTAAAAATTAGTATTTTTTACATTCTACGTTGTCACGGAGCAGTTGGGAGGGAGGGGGAGAGGGTAAAGGAGAAGGAAATGGGATGGAAGAAGGAGGTAGGAGGAAGGGCTGGATTGAGCCTGTGGCACCCCCCTCATTCCCACAGGGGGCTTCCAGCAGTGGCTGGGTCATTGCCAGGCTGGGTACAGATGTCGGGGGTGTAGCAGAAGCCCTCGCCCCCCACCACTCCAGCTCGGGACCTGGGGCCTTTCATCCTGGTGCTCGGTGGTCATCACTGGGCTGGTTGCATGGGGTGGGGGGTTAGGTATGTACCTATTTTTAGTTAGAAAAGATAGAGTGAACCAGTTAGAGAAGCAGATTAGACATTATTAAGGTAGATTACTTTAGAAGTGGCATTCACTGGTAAAGAATTAAATGGAATTAGTTGCATGTTTATTAAATACTTACTATGTCCAAAAGACTACAATAAAGGGGATATATAATAAGATACTGCTCTTACTCAGAGAGTTTGTCGTTATTTTAGGAGGTAAGACTTGAAAATCTTAGGAGTAAAAGGAGGAGGATTTGGGTTGAAGTAGAGTTCTTGGTCTTCAAGAACAGTTTGAAAACCATTAGTAGAAGGCAGTAATGGGAGACTGGTTAGAATAGGCACAAATCTCATACTTAAGTGTTTATTATGTGCAAAATACATAACACATATCTTATTTAATTCTGATAAACAATCCTGTGAGATAATTACTTTATTCCCATTTTGTAGAAGAAACTGAGGCTTAGAGAAGTTTAGTAAGTTGCCCAAGGACAAGCAGCCTGTAAACTACAGAATTAGCATTCAAACCTTGGTCTTTCTGGCTCCAAAATTCGCTCTTAACTACCACACTAGATGTGGAAGTCTTTAATGCTGATCCAATTTGGAATTTTATTTTGTAAGCCAAAGGCAATTTTTGATAGGGGAGAGGTATAGACTTTTATAGCAAGAAGATATATTAAAGATAATTAATCTAAAGTTCATTTTATAGACGAAGAGATTTAGGTTTAGGTTTCCAAAATGTCTTGGTGATAGTGCTGCAACCCAAACCTAAATTCTCTGATTTGTAATCTAATGCTCTTTTCATTATACCAGCCAGACATTTGTGGTATAAGTAAGTACTAGTTTGGACAAAGTATGTTTGAGGATGGAGATGGGAAACCCTTCAGAAAGTTGCCTGGATATGAGTAGATCAGAGCTTGGAATATAGTGATAGCAATGGAAAGGAAGAAATAGATACGAAGGATGATAAAACAAGTCAGCTATGAAGCACAATGTATAATCAGTTCATGCATGTGTCCAAATAGCAAGCCTCTGTTCACTGGGTTTAGGGTTATCCTTTATAATAGCTTACTGAGTGCTTGCATATGGATTATTTAATTTAAATCCTCTTTGAGGTAGATATGATTCCCATTTTGCAGAGGAGGAAATTGACATTCTGAGCAATAATTCGCCCAATATCTTACAGTAGATAAGTGGTAGAATCATGGTGTGCCCAAACCTATGCTTTTAATCAATATTCTATAATGTACCCAGGACTGTAGGTGTTGGTTCACTTCTGTCTCCTGGAGAGAGAGGATGGTGGTAAGAAATACCACTACTACAGAATTGAAATATACAGTAGTTATTCTGGCTGAAAACATTGGAGATAGCTCTGAATATGGTTTTCTCAGGGCATGTGAAGTGGTCATATATATTCTTCATGATTAGGACAAATTCACTAGAAATTTGAGGCTAAATTGATTGGTAAGAATCTTGGCCAGATATTTAGGAATTGTCTCCAGGGAAAAAGAAAATACTGTAACTTATTTCTTCTTATACTTTGTATTTCACTCCTGTGACATTTTAAATATTCTGTCTTGTATAATTTTGTTTATTTATGCATCTCTTTTGCCATCATTAGACTATAAGCTCCCAAAGGATAGTAATTACTATGCATTTATGTATTCTCTGTTGTTGGTTTTCATGTTTCTATTCTGCATATGTTTATTAAATCCTTAGAATGTGCCAGATCTGTACTAACTAATAAATGTAATGCAGTATAATGAGTATTATAATTAGGAGATTTAAAGGGATAGTGGGGGCTTAATAGCAAATTGAACAATTTTAACTTAGAATTACAGTTTATTTCCTTAATGATTTAACAGTGAAAGATACTCAGATTGTGAGAATAAGGAAGCAAATAACTATTTCACATCTTCCCAACCATACTTGCTGTTGATACATGGAGCACAGGTACCTGTGGGTTAGTGGAATCTCTTCATTCTTCCATGAGAATCGCTGGTATTTTAAAGTAGGATGAAATGTGAAAATGACAAGAACACAAAATAAACAGTGTGTTTTATAAGAAATCTATTTTATTTTTTTAAAAAAGCTTTAAAAAGTTTACTAAAAATTACCAAAATTCAAAATAAAGGGACTTATACATTTAGAAAAGAGAACAAAGTAATATTATCTTCCATGTATAAATGTATTTTATTAGTTTTAAATCCAATCTTTCCTCTCTCACTAAATCTTCCCAAGCCTGTAGAGTAGATAGCTACCAAGTGGGAGTTACAGAGAAAATCCAATGGGAGCTCAGGAGGAGGGAGCAAAGAATGTAGACCTTGAAGTAGGAATTGGGTCAGGTGGTAACATGTGCAGTTGAAGCCCTTTAAGTGTGAGACAATAGGAAGTGGTGTGAGCTGTGCCATGTTTAGGGAAAAATAAATGCCACTCAGCTCCTGCTGATTGTTCCTATGTGGGAGTATAGTCTCAGTGTTGCCAGGTCTTCTGAATTTTTTGAAGGAAACTAGAAATCCAGACTTTTCTGTGAAATTTCCTAATTGATAAATGTTGGCTCAAAGTGTAGAATAATGTAGGAAAGACAAAACATATATCAGGCCTGTATTTGACCTACAGGTTACCACTTTGTGACCTCATTTGAAATCTGACCTGGGTTTAAATTCCAGCTTTCCAACTGTAATAAGAAGTGTGACCTTGCTATACCCTCAGTATACTCATTTTTAAAAGATTTGGGGGTTGTTTCAGAAATTAAATATGACGGGCCGAGCCCGTGGCGCACTTGGTAGAGTGCTGCACTGGGAGCGCGGCGACGCTCCCGCCGCGGGTTCGGATCCTATATAGGACTGACCGGTGCACTCACTGGCTGAGTGCCGGTCACGAAAAAACGACAAAAAAAAAAAAAAAAAAAAACCATTTCGTGTCTTGGGCCGGCCCGTGGCTCACTCGGGAGAGTGCGGTGCTGATAACACCAAGGCCCCGGGTTCGGATCCCATATACGGATGGCCGGTTCGCTCACTGGCTGGCTGAGCATGGTGCTCACAACACCAAGTCAAGGGTTAAGATCCCCTTACCGGTCATCTTTTAAAAAAAAAAAAAAAAAAAAAAGAAATTAAATATGATAGTATATGTATTTTATATACATGTGGCAATCTCATTTTCCTCTGTGGTTATACAGTGGGACATAATGTCACTTAAGAGATTGAGGTCAAACAGCTAAGGATAGGAGCTATGTTTACCACACAAATCTTCTGACCTCTACTTCCATTAGATTTATGGTTCTCAGCAGAATCGTCTTGGGTACTTGCTGAAAATATAGATTCCCGACCAGCACAACTCACCAGGTCTGGGGTGGGGTTCAGGAAATTAAATTTTAAATAAGCTGCCCCCAAAATTCTAATGCAAATGGAATGGACTGTAACTGGAAAAACATTGCTTTGGACCATGTGAATGAAATAGGCTTCTAAGAAAATGACTTTCATTACAGCAAGTAGGGTGGCCAGTTGGTTCTTTTACCCAAAATGTGTTAGTGATTTTAGATCTGAAGTAGTATAATATATTTATTTTTATTTTTAGTTGTATCTTTAGCCTGATTTACATTGTTTCCTACCTCATTACTTATAGACTTCTTGCCCTGTTAATTTGCATGATTAAAATGAAACTGGCTTAGTAAGATACTTAGGCAAGAAAGTGGAGTGTCCAAGAAACTTTTTAAAGTGAACAGTATAGAGTGATAGTGGTTTCTTTGTAAGTAGAATAGTCCAGTCAGATGGAAATAGTTCAAAATATAAAAATTTACTAGTTAATCAGTATTTGATAAATAGGAACTAAGAGGAACAAAACTGCTTTCAAAGGTGTATGTAATCATAGAGTTTTTAGAACTGGAAAGGAAAATTTCTGGGGATGACCTAAGATCCCTGGGTGCTTAGCAAAGGAAATAAGGGGAATTGTTTTTTAGTAATTTAAATCTATTTGACTTTCTTAATTTACATACTCTTATATTCTGCATGGACTTCATCTATTACACATTTGATGTACCATGGATTAATATCTTTTGCCACTCACTGCACATACATAAGTGCTATTGTCTCCCTCCAGGTGATGGTAATAGTAAATAATAGGCATTTCAATAATGTTTAATTTATGTTACTTAAATTTATTTCTTAGGTGAGCTGTATTATATGTTTAATTTCAAGAAGGTCTTGCTAAAATTATGCTTTTATAAATTCTTTTGGCACTAATTTGGTTAATGGAATGATACATGGGAAGGACTTTTGGGCAAAACTTGAATTATTGATCCTAGATAATAATTTTGCTCGTCTGTAAGTGGGGTTGTTTCATCACCACCAAATCATATGTGAAACTTTAGCATTTATCACAGCTTCTGTTTTAGAGTATCTTTTATTTTAAGTTCATTTTCAAAACTACCAAGTTTAAAAATAAAAGGAACAATATATTTTATTTTCTGAAGCCTTGAGATAATGGTTGTGTTAGAATTTAACAGTTTTCTGTATAGCGATTTATAGTTTACAAAGCGTCTTCCATTTGTTCTCTCTTTTGATCTATATGCCAGTTCTGAAGTCTTCATTTTGCAGGTTGGCTACTGAGACTTAGGCTCTGGTTGTCAAAAGTCACACAGGTGTTTAGATATTATCTCTTATTGCATAACAGATTTTGTAGCCTAGCTTTTTTTAGGGACAACCTAGGAAAATATAGAAAGAAATTAATTAAAGATGAAATGGCGGCTGTGGGTGCTGGTGGTGGTGGTGGTTACTGTGGAAAGTAAAGGAGAAGCAGTTTAAATGAAGCTGGAAAGTCTTTTGGGGTTATAGAGTGATCCTAGAATAATAAAAAATTCTCAGTGTAGTTATGAAAAACTTAACCAATAGTAAGAGAATACAACTTTAAGAAGGCAGTGGATTGTTGAATTATTACAATACCATAGGATTGGCCACCATCTGTATAAGTGCCCCGGAATATTTTCTATTCCAATATTTTCCACTCTTCAAACTTTAGAATTGAAGTGAACCTTATAGACTATTAAGTCTAACTCCTTTATTTTTGTATCATGAAACTAACGTAACTAATATGTCTCATGTCCAATTAGTGGTAGAACTAGTTCAGATCCCCTGAGTTCCAGGTTACCATTCTTTACCAGCACATTCCTTTGTAATTCTTCAATTAAGAGCTATCCACATAGACAGTAATCCACGAGTAATTTTTGGCCCACCTGCGTATGCATAGGCGTATACTAGGTACTTGAGTTTAGGCAGCAATTAATTTTCTCTTGGAGCTGTTTTTTAAAAAGAGGAAACATGTTTTCAGAATTTCTGATAGACCACTTGCCATAAACGAATTTCCTGCAAAACACCATTATTATGAGGGCTGAAGTGAGGTTTTTTCATCACTTAAACTGGTTATGGCAACTTTCCTGTTTCCCCTCGACTGCTAATGAGTGAGAACTGATAAAAGAAATTGAGTAAGCCTCTAATGAACAGTAATGCAAAACTGAAATATTTCATTATAACAGCTTGCATATTTTTTGATATAGAACACTGTATAAATAGTCATATGCTCTACTTGATAAAATAATTCCTTGATTATGAGAAAGTTATAATATCATCAGTGTCTTGTGGTATTAAGGAGAAAGCACCATGATGACTAAATATTTACACCTGCACAAGTTTTAGATACACTGTGAACATGTTCATTCTCTGAGTCAACACATGCTTTTTAATTAAATGTTATTCTGTCCCACGTACTGTTTGAGGTATTCATAAGTTAAACTCAGGACGCAAAAGTACTACTGCCCCCCTTTTTTAAACTGAAGACCTTTTATTGTTTTCCGTAAGCCCCTTATTATAGCCTACTTTACCCCAAAATTGAATTTATTAAGTTGGTTTTCACATTGAAGAAATAAATTGATCTTATCTTAGCATAGTGGTTAGCATGAGACAGCCTTCAGTGAGTCAATGTAATTTTAGCCAAAATAGTCTTATCCAGGATAAAAGTATTTCCTTTAGGTGATTTTTTTTTTTTAAACACCTCATGAATTCTCTTTATTACCTCTTTCTAAGGATTTAAGGATCTCATGTCATCCCTGGATGAGAAATCCTTTCCAGGGTTAATGTTATGATTCCATAACACTTTTACTAAAGCCTTTTTATCTCACCTTTGTCCCTACTTATCAATATATTAGGTTATATGATTAAAATTGAACTATTTTATCTTAGAAAGCCAGCTCTGCTACTTTAGGAAGTATCAGATGGAGATTCTTTGAGATCAGAGTTAAATTTCTATAATTGAAAATCAAATTAATCTCATTGTTATAGAGGTCACTACGTAGGCTATGGCAAGGATTATAGTTAGCTCTTGTAGTACTGGATAATTTGAACTCTATTTTGAGTAGGAAGTCCTCTTTTGTTTTTAACCTTAAAAATTCTGTGGGGAATAATTAATGTGCTAAATGTTTCCTGTTAGTGTTTTCTGAGAGGTAGCATATATCATACGCATATGTTATAGTTACTAAGAAAAATATCTAAGTGATGCTGAAAGTAGTCATCGTTTTTATGTCACTGAAGACTAGCATTTTCAGGAGAAATTTGCAGAAGTGAAGCTTTGGTTTGAAAATAGATGTACCATTTTTTACTTAGAGTTTCTGAAAATTGTATATGATCACTGTTTTAGCAAATGGAATGATATTTAAATGCACTAATAGCTTATTTTAGAATCCTATTTTGAATACTTTTGCAAATCAGAGAATAGTCATATTCCTAATTTTGTATTATTCTTGATTTTTACATATGTATTTGAGTTGCTTAAAGTAAAAAATAAATAGCTTTAAAGATGTCAGGGTAGGTCCTTGGCCAAGTGGGTTTTGTGACTTTTTTATTTACTTCTGCTTTATTAGGGTCAGTCTATAAAGACAACTTTAGACATCTTTAAAAGATAACTTTAAACATTTTAAAGCTTTTTGAACTGCTTATGCATTAGCTCTACAAATGTTCTGTTTTCTTCCCCTCTCATGCCAGAAGTTCAAGCTGGTTTAAGATTATTTTGCCTAAATATAGGTAATTCATGGGGCACTTTTTTTTTTTTTATATATCAGTGGTATATATCCAATGCCTAGAACTGTGCCCGGTATGTAGTAGGAAATAAATAAGTATTTGTAATAAATATTTGTATTGAATGACTCTCTGTAAGGGAAAAGGCAGCAAAGATAAATAGTGGTGTTCTTATGTCTGTTGACAATCCAGCCAGTGTTTTAATCACTTTAGAAGCTTCTTCATTTCTAATTTATTTCTATAGGGAAGTCATATGTCATCTGTTTCTAAAGTGTGGTTGATTACCATATTGTGGTTGTCCTTTAATATTTTCTGCCCACTTTTTCTATTCCTAGAGTTGTCTCTTTAAAAGTAGTGTTTCTCAAAAAAAAAAAAAAAATCTCCATAGTCAAGTTCTTTGGGCCAGTTTTGTAGATTGGTATATCCTACTGTTTTAAAATCAAACCTGATTCTTGATAGATTGTTCTCAGATAAAGAGTGGCTATAGACAGTAAATGGCTTTTCCTATTTGACCTTATTCTCTTTTTAGTAATATGTCATCATGCCTTCACATTTTAGTAAGACCAGCATATATATTAGAGCATTTAGGAACTTGTATCATTGTAGAAGTAAAACTACTTTTTAAAATATAAGTAATAAAATTCCTGTTGGTTAGTGAAACATTTAAAGTTTTGATTTAGAAAATATGAATATCAGTTTTTTCCATTAGATGAATACATCAATATTGGCACATTCTTATTTGGCATGTGTTTTTTGTTTTTTCCTTTCACTTCTGCAGTTGACCAGACTACAGTCATAGTATCTATTGATCTTTTGCTGAGGAGGACAATTTCTTTTTAGGACAGTGTTTAGTGTTCTGGTTGAAGTTGCCTCCTTTGGAGTGAAGTAAACAACAAAAATGTTCTTAATAATTTAATAGATTTTAAATAATATTTGTCCCACTTTAAAAGAAACCAAGAAATAGAGAACCTAGAAGTTTTTAGTTTAAGAATTTGAGTTTTCCAGAGAACTCATATTAACAGACATTCTGTTGCTTTCTACCTTTTGAAAAGTCATCACTGCAAATTGTTATTCGGGTAGTCTAAGTGGTATATTCTCTCCCTCTCCCCCTCCCCACTCTCCCTCCTTTTTTGTGGCTGGTCAGTACAGAGATTGAACCCTGGACCTTGGTGTTGACAGCACCACTCTCTAACCAACTGAACTAACCAGCCAGCCTCCAAGTCATATTCTTTGTGTTAGGATTTATCATTGATAGCAAATGAATAAATCGAGATTTGTTTTGTTTTGTTTCTTTTTAATGCTGCAAGATTTTCCCGTATATATTGTTTGGCATCTTTTCCCACTGGGGTTTTCCTTGGTCTGTAGCCTCTTTAATAATGTTAAGAAATTACTATATGGCCCAGGCAGTAATGTCACCTTTAGATTATTTTGAAAGTCAATCTGTGGATTTTCTGTGCATTTGGGTGGAATAATTGTCAGTGTGACAGCTCTTTTGATGTCATTTTCTGTGGAGTTTCTCTGGAGCTTTCCTTCAGTGGTTGGCTTTGTTGTGCAGAAAGAAAGATGGTGGGTCTGGAAAGTCTTTATTAACAGGAAGCAATGTTCTGAGGAGAGTTATTTAAAGAGTTTTATTCATTCATAACAGAATTCAGAGGCACAAAGTTCTCCAATCACTAAAGATCTAAGTTTATTTTCTAGACCTCTTAATTATTAGAGCAGTCTGGAGGACCCCACCACCCCACCACCCCTAAAGCTCCTAGAGTTCTTTTAGTGAAACACATGACTTGATCACTGCCCAGTTGATCTGACTGAGTCTTTGATATGATTTCTTTGAGGAAAAGTTCCACCTGGGGACCTGAATACTGATTTACCAGAATGAAATGGTTAAATGAGAGATTGGAAGCAAGAGCAAGTTCTCTCACTTTAAACTGACACCCCAACCTCCCCCACCCCGAGCCCCTGCATTATTGAAGAGGAGGGCGCTCATGTTCTCAAGTAGCAGTACAAAAATCTCACACCTTGGTCCGACCAGTATGAAAACAGCTATGGCAACACAAAATTTCCTTCCTCTATCCCCGTCTAATATTGGGGGAGGGACAAAGCCAAATTGTTACTTTACCCCATCCTGTCTGCCTGCTAGAAGGCCTGTTTCCTACCCTGATGGTATCTGCCTAACAAATGGTGTTTCTTTTTTACAGCATTATGATCCTGGACTTGTTGTGGTGATGGTAAACTTAGCAGTGGTAATTTTTTATTTTCAGACTGAATTACTCCTTTTGTCATCAGTGCACCAATGTTAGGCTTACTTTCTCTGTTGTAGCCTTCATCCTTCTGCTTGGTCTTTTTCATTTTCCTTTCCTTTCCTTATGCAACTTGTCTGATCCTTGTTCATTTAAGGGTAATGTTAAGAAGGGATGTATCTGTTTGTGTTAGAACTGCCAAAAAAATCAGTTAAAACATTAAATTCTAATACTGTCAAAAGTTGATTTCCCCACAATGTAATGGGCACTAGCACTTGCTACTGCATTTTATAAATAAATTAAAACAAACTTTGACTGCCTTAGAAGGCAAAAGAACTAATGCAGAGTTTATAAACAGGGGTTTACAGAGGTAATTAATTTGTACCAAAACTTTCTTGATTCATGCAAAACAAATTCTGACAGATCAAAAAGGATTCCAAAATAAATTCCTTTGATATTTCTTTTCAATTCTTTCATTGGACCATTTGTTTTTTACCAGTAAATCCCTGATGAGACGTTATGAAAGTGATATTGCACCTAGGAAGTCATTTTTATAACCTGTCTTTAATTTGGTCCTTTTGCTAAAGGTTGCAGTCACTGCTTATTTATTATACCATTGGGCATAAGGTAGTAATGCATTTATATTTTGTTTTACTGGCAGTCTTTGATATTATCTAAAAGAAGAAGTATTCTAGAAAAAAATTTTTTCTTTTTTTCTAACATGAGATGTTCTTTGTTTACTTAAACATTTTTTTTTTTTACTATGGTAATTATTTCTAATTATCTTCCTGTTTATTGTTAACAAACAATAATGGGATAATGGTGATAAATAGTTAAACTTCTGAATTTGTTTTTCATTCTGTTTTTAAAAATATATAGAGCAACTGGATAAAAGTGGTTGTTGGTCATTTTGAAAATGGTTTCTTCTTTTATCTGCAGGACCAAAACCAGTCACAATAATGGCATTTAAGAAAAAAAATTTTTTGGTAATACCTCAGATTTAGCCTGAGAAAACTAAATTTTCAGCCCAAAGGTATAATATATATGTGTGTATAACAACAACCAAAAAAACAATTGTTTACACTAGCATAAGTGAGATGATGATGAGGGAAGTAAACATTGTGTTTTTTCACTAAAGGTGTACAACGGATAAGGTAAGTCCTCTTTTCAGTGGGCTTACATCACAATAAACAGCGCAAGTTGTGATGTAAAACAGCTGTGGTAGTAAAGTGCTTGTCCTGCCCCATTTTGCTTTGTTTGGCTGGTTATGAGTGGATTAAATATACATTTATTTTTTAAAAATTTCCAGCATAGATTGATTAGTTTAAAGTCAATTTTCTTCGCAACTAGTCCTTTTCACAGCTTACCGGTTACTACAGTTAAATCCCCTCTGGGAAATGAGACGGCAGAGCACCAGTTTAAAACTATTTGTTGTCCCTAAGGGCAACTAACTGTTGCTTTTTATTTACATTTTTCATAGCCCCATTTAATTGTAAAGCATCTTTGAAAAACAAAAAATAAAAAAACAAAAATAAACATACTGAGTTGTAATTACAGAGTTTTACTGCATCATGCTTGAAAATGTACTTTTTTGACTTAAACATATCAGTTCAGATATTTATTACCAGTTTTAAAAGTATTTGTGGGAGAATATCAGTGGCCAAAGTGAAGTAATTCTTCGTCCAAAGTTATTCTGGGGATCTTTTAAAGAAAAAGGAACTTACGAAGTTTTAAATTTTAAACCTCCTGGTGCCATTGTTTAGAAGTGCTTTGTTTTGCTTACTAATTAATTTTGCCTTAGTAATCCAGAATTATCCCCAACTGGAAAGTCAACCAAGGTAGTTGGTTAGGAAAGGAAGGTTTGGGTGTAAGCTGTGAGAATGGCTTATGTTTGGTTCACTGTAGCTTTCTGGTCTCTGCACTCCAAGGCAAGATCTCTAACCACCCAAACACGATGTGTAAAGTGAGCTGTTGGCTTGGCTTTGCATCTTACCTTGATTATGTGTTCCTGTTACAGGGAGAACAGATCCCATTCCAATTGTTGTCAAGTATGATGTCATGGGCATGGGTCGCATGGAAATGGAGGTAAATGATCAATCATATTAACTCACTCATTTTATTGGGTATTTAAAATTGGTATTAATTCCAAATTCAGATGCCAGTGCATCTGAATACATTTATCAGATGGAATCTAGTTTTAATACTTTCTGGACAATTAAAAATATATTTTACATTCTTATTTAGTGCTACCTTTGAGGCACATAGGGTGTAAATAATGTTCTTGTTTTAACTGGGGCATAAAGAAGTTGAGTGGTTTACCCAGGGTGAAAAAGCAAAACAAGATCAGACTGAGACCCAGGCCCTGGTGCTTGTTTCAGACAACAGTGTTGCTCAACTCTTAAAATATTTGTTGAGGTAGAGGCTTTATGTACAGCTGTCATCTGTGATACCTGCATTTCATTGCCTAAAATATTTTTTTCCATTTACTCTTAGTTCTTTGGCATTGAACATTGAAGTGAAATCTGTTATCATCAGTAAATATACCTGTTGGGAGCCAGCAGCATGAAAGGATTGATTAATGAACTGTCCTTGCATGCTATTTTCTCTGCAGGATGACAAAAAAGCAAGAAGTAGCTAAGCAAAATACAAGTTTTTTTGTTTCCAAACAATACTGTAGTTGTGCAAATGACTTTTTTATAGCTAATATTGGGATATGTTAGGAATTGAGACTAATTACAGGTATTTGTGTCAAGCTTGATTATGCTGAAGATGCTACCGAACGGCGCCGTGTCCTAGAAGTGGAAAAAGAAGACACAGAAGAGCTGAGACAAAAATACAAGGTACTTAAATGAAGCCATTCCTTTTTTTTTTTTAGTTAAAAAGTTTTTTTTATTGAAGCATAATTGATTATACATATTTTGGGGGTACAGTGGATGAAACCATTCTTGTGTAGAGTTTGCTTACACTAAAGAAAAAAAAGAATCTATGTTGATGATAACATTTGTTTGACATTTGGTGGTGATTAGTAGTTGATCTCGGGTTTCTTTTACTTTCCTGTTTATTGCCTTTGTAAAAAGTATAGAGATAATAATACCTATTCATAAGTTTGTTGGGAAGATTACATTAGTGTTTGAAAACACAGTGCTGGATGCACAGTAGGTAGTCAAGTTAGTAGAGCCATAAAAATTGAGTCCTTTGAGAGCTTGACAGCAATTGATAAGGCTTTCCTTTTCTTTTTCTTTCTTTTTTTTTAATTTTAAGAACAAATTGAGAACTTTTTTTTGTTCATAGTTAATTAAATCAGTTCCAAAGCAGAGATTCGTCTTGTCCTATGGAAGTATAAGTTGAACTCTTTCAGTATTTTCCTTTTTTAAGGTGCTAGTTATAGAAAACTGCAATTTAGGACATATTATCAGTTAGCTTTCAAAAAGGCTGACTAGGGGGCTCGCTGGTTAGCTCAGTTGGTTAGGGCACAGCCTTATGACACTAAGGTCACGGGTTTAGATCTCCTTACCAGAGAGCCACCAAAAAAAAAAAAAAAAGACTGACCAAGGAACATGCTTTTTAAGGTGTTGTAGTGTGCCCAGTCTCTACTATAAAATAGCTAAATTTGAAAAAAAGAAACAAGCTTAGTCAAGACTATCATATAGAAACTGATTTTGGTTATGATATTTAAGGTGGGAAAAGAGAAAAGGGTTTTATTTTTAAAAATCTGTTCTCCCATAAGAAAGAGAAGAAACGAAGCCATATCCTTTTGTGCAAGTTACCCAGTGATCTATAAAGGGACCTTATAAAAGTCTCACAATTTGTTTGCACTGCCTATAAATTTAGCCTAAGTATCTTGAATTCCCTAAATTGGTGAGGAAGAGTTAAAGAGGTAATTTTCCAACTTGAAGCCATAAGAATCAGTTGTCATTCTTGGAAATCAAAGATCTGTTATTTCTTTTTGTTGTTAAGATATATAAAACTTCGGTATAAATTAAGGTAACTATCTAAAGACTTGGAGACATTTGCTTCTGTTTTGAATTTTTAGTGCTGTCTAGATCACTTTTAAGTGATTATAGGTGTTGTAGAGGGAGTGAAAATTGAGTTAACTTTACCTATTTCAATATTCTAAATGATTATGAGTGAAGAAGTAGGCATTTTCCGTGCCTCATTGTTATGTCCCAAGCAATGATGGAAAGAAATTGTAGGAAGTAGCAGCTGTGGGATGCAATTTATTTCTTTAATGCAATTAGTAGGCTAGATGCCCTCTCCTTTCTCCCCCACTTTATATGTGATGACTATCTGAGCCTCCTTGTAGCTTTCTGGAACTTTTTTTTCTGACTTTAAATACTGAATTTGAAAACTATGTTAAGAATGGTGTCTTTAGTTATTCAAAGTCTCTTACCCAAGCACAATTTTTTATCATTTAATCCAATCTGTGATTGCTAGGTGTGGCAACATTATTTGCCATTCATTCATTGGATCTTAGAGCTTATTTTAGGTCATTCAGCAACTTGAAACAGTCACCCCAGGTCCTATTATCAAATATCCTTCTTTTCTCACTAGTGAACCAGAGAATTTGCAAAAATATTGATTTTTAGCTGTGGATTAGGTGGGAAAGGTATATATTTTCTAATGCAAAATTGAAAATTGAATTTATTTTTTTAGTTCCTTTTTCATTAGCATCATCATTTTTAGTACCTGTAGATTTTAGTGACAAAGTACATATGAGTTTGAAAACAAGAATTTAACAAAGGGTTACAGTTGAAAATTCTTAAACCATTAAAAATATTTTGGCCAGTCATCTACTGAAAACAGCTAAAAATGTTAGATTAAAAAGAAAAACTTCATAAAAACCTCTAAGAGTGGGCATGATAGGAAAGGGTTAACAGGACAAAATCTAATGAGGTAATCTGAACACTGAAGTCATTTTTTCCCTGAGAGATTGGCATTTTCCAAACCTGGCAAATTTGAGCTTTTACTTTTCGAAGCCTCAGGAGTGATATAGATAAGAGATTGGAGTTCTCTCTAGTAGAGAACCAAAGGGCTACAGTCTTACTGTACAGGTCTGGGACACCAAAGGGCTGTGGTCTTATTGTACAGGTGTACCACGGGTTAACCTGCCTCACCTCCATTTTACTGCAGAAGTACTAGGAGGAAAATTATATTGTCTCTTAAGCAGAACAGGGGTCACAGGACAATTTTTTTGTTTTTGTTTTTGTTTTTTAAGACTTTATAACCACAGGTAGTCCTCACTTTGGGATCTGAGATCCAGATTCACTGGATAGTTAGAAAACCTCAAGTTGTGAATTTAGTTTAAAGTGGTCCCAGACTGGTGTGCTTGATAGAAACAAATGCAGTTGTAAAAGGGAAGTTAAGAAAAATGGAATATAGAATGAAAAGTTCTAATATAAAGACTAGAATTCTAGAAGAAAGGGTAAGAATGAGGCAGAAGCAGTGTTTGAAGATAATGGCTAGGATTTTTCAGCACTAGAAAGATTCCAAAATACAGATGTGAGAAGTCCAAATAATCCCAAGCTGAATAAATTAAAAAAAAAAAAAAAATCCATGTCTAGACACATCCTTTTATAACTACAGGACACTAAAGTCACAGAGATCTTAAAAGCAGTTTAGTGTAAACATGACTTTCTCTAAAGAAATAACAGACTGATGACTTCTCAAAAGCCATCTTCTGAAAGCCAGAAGATAGTGCAATGATGTAGACAGAGAAAGTATTTGCCAACCTAGAATTGTATGCCAATTGAAATGGCTTACAAGAGTGAGGGTGAAATAAAGGTATTTTCAGACAAATAAAAGCAATTAGAACTCACTAAATTTGGTGATATCCTCACTAAAAAGAATGATAAAGGGTGTACATCAGAAGGAAAGTGATCCCAGGAAGAAGGTTTGAGATACAAGAGTGAATGATGAATACAGAAAATGGTAAGTAATTAGGTGGACTTAAAGCATTTAATTTCTTGTGGCATTAAAAAAAAAGATAAGAATTAAAATTCATGTAAGCACCAAGGTCAAGAGTTTGTATCCCTGTACTGACCAGCTGCTGAAAAATAAAATTCACTGAAGCAATAACATGAGTTTGTAAGTGCATAAATGGAGTTAGGTCCTTACATTCTAAGGTCCTTACTGTCTCCAGCAGGAGTGCAGATATTAAACTAGGGCACTGAGAAGATATTTAAGCATGTAGTTATTTCAGGGTAACTGTTACTGCATAACTTTCAAATTGGCAGAGGGAAATAATGAAATGAGAAAAGAATCTCCTGAAAGAAGAAATGAAAGAAAAGGAAATTTATTATACCTGCCATAATTAAAAGCATAAAATGAGATGGTAGATATTAACCCAAATATATCAGTAATTATGATAAATAGAAATAGATTAACACAGTAATTCCCAAACTTATGTGTACATTACAGTCATCTGGAGATGTTTTTTTAAAAAAAATGCCAAAGCCTAGACTACACCGCTGACCAATTAAATTATAATCACCAGTAAATTACAATCTCCAGGAGTGTGACACAGGCATTACTATTTTTTTAAATTTCCCAGGTGATTCCCATGTGTAGACCAGTTTAGAAACCATTGGACTAAATAAATACTCCAGTAAAAGAACAAAGATTGTTGAATTTAAAAAAAAAAAAAAAATCCAACTATATGCTATTTACCAGAGATATACCTAAAACATAAGCTTACAGAGAAGCTGAAAATAAAGAGTGAAAGAATATATACCAGGCAAGTCTAAACAAAGCTGGTTGTAGCTATTGTCAGATAAAATAGACATTTAGGTATATAGTATCACTAGAGTTTACTTCACCAGTAGGATAAACGCTATTAAATTTATATGCACTTAACACTGCCTCAAAATACATAAATCAGAAACTGATAGAATTGCAAGGAAAAATGTTACATCCACCATTATATTGAGAGATGTTAGTATACCCCTCTTAGATGACTGTTAGAAGAAGCAGAGAAAAAAAATCAGCAAAGATATTTAGAAGATTAGAACAAAATAATTAACAAATTTTACCTAATGGTTATGTAGAACTGAGTACCTCATCACTTTGAAAAGAATAAATTTCAAACATGTGGAACAAGGGCTGGCTGGTTAGCTCACTTGGGAGAGTGTGGTGCTCTGTAACACCAAGGTCACTGGTTCAGATCCCTAAACCTGCCAGCTGACCAAAAACAAACAAACAAATATATATGGAACATTTATTTAAACAATTTTAAAAATCATATCCTGGGTCATAAGCCAAGTATCAGCAATTTTCAAAGAACTGAAATCAAGTTAAAGTAATTAATTTTTTTAAAAAAAAGGAAAACCCCTTTGGAAATTAAGACACATTTTTGTATAATCCTTCATTCAAAGAAGAAACCACAGTGGTAACAAAAATATTTGTAAACATTCCTCTCAGAAAGTTAGAAAAAGAATAACAAAATAAACCCAAAAAATGTAAAAGGAAAGAAATAATAAAAGTAAGAATAGAAATGAATGAAACAAAACAAACATACAACAAAGCCAAAAGTTAGTTCTTTGACATACTTGTGATGATACCAAGGGGAGAAAAAATGGAAAACCAATATCAGTAATAGAAAAAGAAGACTTCATTCAGATGTAGCAGGCAATAAAAGGTAAGATGAAAATATTATGAATAACTTTATGGCGTTTAATGCAGAAAGTAGGTTTAAATGGACAAATACCTAAAAATATATAATGTGCTAAAACAGACTCAAGAAGAAATAAAAAACTTGAATAATTCTGTTACTATATAAGTTGAATCTGTAGCTAAAAAAAAAATCTTTCCGTAAAGCCCAAATAACTTCACCAGTGAACCCTATCAAAATTCATTGAAGAAATAAATTCAGTCTTAACCAGCAATTTCTAATTTTCCAGAGAATTGAAAATGAAGAAACACTTTTAGCTCATTTAATGACACTAGTGTGACTTTGATGCTAAAACCTGACAAGGACAATATGAAAAGGATAATTATATGATATTTTCATTAATAACACAGATGCAAATCATAAAACACAAGCAAAACAAAAATCTATTAGGATACATCATGACCACATTGTGCCAAGAATGTAAAATTGACTTGTTAGAAATTAGTTTGATGCCACATTAAAAGATTAAAGGAAAAATTTTTATATAATCACCTCAACAGATGCAACAACCAAAAAAGCATTTTATAAAATTCAGCATTTGTTAGTGATGAAAAAGTCTTGCCCAACTTGAAGAAGAAAGGACCTTCCTTAACTAGATAGAATGCTTACAAAAACCATGTAGGAGACATTATACTTAATATTGAATTGTTTGAAACCTTTCCCTTAGAGATGGGGGGAAGGGGACATAACAAGGATGCCTGCTATCACTGTTTGTATTAAACACTGTGCTGGAGGTCCTAAGCAGCACAGTAAGGTAGACAGGCAGAAAAAAACCAACAAAGATATAATTGATAAAAGAAAGAAACAAAACTATTATCCTTCATAGACGTGATTATGTCCTTAGATATCCAAAAGAACCTGCAGATAAATTACTTTAATAATAGAATCTACCAGGATGCTGGATACAAAAAGAATTATAAGTTTATATTTGTATATCTGTATATTAACAGAAAGGAGTTAGAAAATGAAGTTTAGCAAAATGTCATCATTTGTAATAATATAAAAGTGTAGGAAGCACCCAATGAGATGTGAAAGGCTTATGGCAAAAATTCTAAAACATGATTAAAAACAATTGAATAAAAAGTGAGATTTTAAAAAATTATTTGTTCATGAATTACCAGATTCATTATTGTAAAAATGTCTGTTCCCCCAAATTTTCTGTATATTCAGTGTAATTTAATAAAAAATTCAACAGGATATTGTGTGGAATTAAACAAACTGATTCTAATTTTTTTTCCTTTTTTTGCGGCCGGCTGGATTCTAAAATTTATATAGAACTGCAGAGGGCCAAGAATAGTCAAAACAGTTTTAAAGAACTTTATACATAGAAGGACTTGCTCTGTGAGTTATCAAAATTCTTGTAAAGCTATGGTAATTAAGACAATGTGACCTTAGTGCACGGATAGACTAATGGAACAGAAAAGAAAGCCCAGACACACACCCTTACATATTTGACCACTTGATAAGACAAAAATGGTATTGCAGATAAGTAAAGGAAAGAATGAACTTTTCAATAAAAGCTTCTGAGATGATTGGTTATTCATATGGAAAATAATGGATTTGGACCTCCTACCTCATACCATACAATAATCAATTATAGGTCGGTTAAAGATTTAAGTGTAAAAGGAAAAACCATAAAACTTTCAGAAGATGGTATAGAAGATTCTCTCTTCTAGCTCTTCCTCACTTACTATTTACTTATTTTTCATTTCAGTGATATTCTTCAACATTTTATTATAAAAATTGTCAAACATGCAGAAAAGTTGAAAGAACTGTGCAGTGAATACTTATGTACCTACTGTCTGTATTCTACAATTACAGCTATAAATACTGTTTTATTACATATCAATAACTTTTTTCAAAACAGCTTTCTTGAGGATCAATGCTTTTTTATTAAAATTCAATGTCTGTTTATTTCAATAATGCCATGCTCTTGCTTTTTGATTATTATTCTTGCCTTTTTTCTTTTGAACATTCTAAACGTTATTTTATTTTATTTTATTTTATTTTATTTTATTTTATTTTATTTTATTTTATTTTATTTTATTTTAAAGATGAACAGTAAGGGGATCTTAACCCTTGACTTGGTGTTAGCTCCACGCTTTCCCAAGTGAGCTAACCGACCATCCCTATATAGGGATCCGAACCTGTGGCCTTGGTGTTATCAGCACCACACTTTCCCAAGTGAGCCACGGGCCGACCCTTAAATGTTCTTATTTTATAATTTTAAAAAACCCTTCTATTATGTGTAGTGTTTGATGTGTTTTTATAATCTGTTGTTTCTCCTGACTTTCTCACAGTGGTTTGTTTCCTTGTGTAGTTTGCAATTTTTGATTGTCATCTCATCCTCTGTGAGAATTCCTCACATCCTGGATTTTACAGGGAGTCCTTGTGAGTCAGTTCCATGTGTGTACCTTGCCCAAAGCTTTTGGTCTTTCACTGGATATGGACTGGTTTTAGAATGTAGATACTTAAGCCGAGGGTTTCTGCCAGTGGAATGTGTAAGTTGTTGAGATCCACAAGAGATGATGATGCCAAATTCTAACTTCTTATATGTGACTCTTTCCATCTATATCCTGGTATACAGTGAATTCCTTAATGCTTTCAAGGAGTAGAAGTTAATGACAGTACAGTTTTTCTAGCCTCCCTTTCAAGGAAGGGGTCAACCCTTCATATCTCTGAGCTTTTTGCAGGGAGAACCTAGTTAGCTTTCTACCATGCTAGGTCCTAAAGCGGTGTCTTCAGGCACCTTGGGATTACCCTTTCTTGTTTTTGAACTGAGCTGTATATTTTCCTGTGTTTTACTATATCCAGAGTTATAGTATTGTGAAATTTCTTTCTCCCCTACCCCTTTTTTTTCATTCCCATTTTCTTCTCAATACCCCTCTCTTTATTCACTCTTCAACCCATTTATACTGACTTTAGCACTTTTTACTGAACCACTCTATTCAAAGGCACCAAACACCTCTATTTGCTAGATCCAATAGACCTTTTAAATTTTTATTTTATTTCATATTCTGTTTCTTGGCAGTATTCAATACAACTGAAAACTCTTCTTTTTTTTTTTTTTTTTTTTTTAAAGATGACCGATAAGGGTATCTTAACCCTTGATTTGGTGTTGTCAGCACCACGCTCTTCCAAAGTGAGCTCACCAGCCATCCCTATATAGGGATCCGAACCCGTGGCCTTGGTGTTATCAGCACCACACTCTCCCAAGTAAGCCAAGGGCTGGCCCACAACTCTATCTTCTTTAACACACTTTTTCTTCTCTTAGTTTTGAAGATTTTATACTTTCCTAGATTCCTCCCCCTTATCTCTTGCTGCTTCTGTGTAGATTCTTTTGTTGGCTCCTTCTTTTGCCTGAACTTCAGCTGTTGGAGTTCCTCAGGTTCAGACCTGGGACCTCTGTTTCTGTCTACACTCTCTAGATACAGGAATGGTCATGACACCATGTTTCATCATCTTTCACATGATTGGTTTTTATCCTTTAGATTTTAACTTAAATATTACCTCATTAGAGACCTTACCTAATTTCCCAATTTAAATAATCCTCCATTCTGCCTTTTTTTCCTGCAATACCTGGTTTTATAATTTGTAATTATAAATTGTTGTTAGTTCACTTATTTATGGTCTGCTTACTGTACTGGTCAGGAAGGACGAGAAACTGTCTGTTGGTCTGCCAACATATATCTTGCATGCAGCACAGTGCCTGGCACATAAGTACTCAATAAATATTAGTTGAATGGATAAGTTCTTTGAAATAATGTGAAAAGCTAGATTGATTTGGTGTATTGTTTGAAATGCAGACATTTTAAATAATTCGTTATTATTATCTTTAGAGTAAACATTATACTATAAAGTGAAAAATAAATAAAAGAAACACCTGAGTAATCCATAGCCTCATAAGATTATGTATTTTATTTTAAAGCCCTTTCTTCCTCCTAAAAAATTATTTCTCGTTTGAACTTTTTGAGGTAGCTAGAGCAAGAATTACTTATTCCCATTTTACTGATCAAAATATTTACTCAGAAACCTTGTCAACCCTGAACTATTTCTGTAATCTTAAATATTCTATTATCTAACCACAATCATCTTTTTTTACTTCCTGCTGTCACTCCTTTATTCCACTATATTTTTTTGTCAGTTTCACACGACTTTGGAACTTTGACTTTAGTATCTTAGCCCCTCTTTAATTTGTGCTTCTTTTTTCCTCTCCAGCACCATGGTCATTTTTACCTCTCTCAGCACTTTGATCCCAATTCCCTTCCCTCCTAATTCTTCTGTTATACTTACTTACCAGAAGGCTATCCCTAGTAAGAATAAAATGTAGTACTTGCATTCTTCATTTCTACATCCTTTCTGCCAACTTCACTGGGCCCTCAGAACTGCCAAGTAATCCTTTTATTTGTCATCTCCCTGTTAGTCCCCTCAGCTGCCATTCTCAAACATTGGTTCTTAGCCCTCATCTTTCCTCAACCATTCTTGTCCTATCCCTACAACTTCCTTTACTCATAATAGAAAACTTAACAAAGGAAATTTGTACTATCCGGTTTTTGTTTTTGTTTTTAATTAATTTATTATTTTATTTTTAACATTCTAAGATGATGTTAAAGAGCAGTGGAGGTGGAGGGGGATAGGGGGAGGGGGAGGGGGTGGAAGGAGGAGGTGGGGTGGGCGTGATCAAGGCCCATGGTACTCCCTCACTCTGGCAGGGGAGCCCAGGGGTCTTCTGGTAGTGGCTTGGTAGTGGCTGGGCTAGATGCGGACTTGTGGGGGGTGGGGGGGGTGGCCGAGGCCCTCGATCCCGCCCCACCCTGGGAGCCTGGGTGCTTCTGGCCACAGCTTAGTAGTTGTTGCTGAGCTGGATGTGGACATCAGAGGTTGTGGCTAAGGCCTTCAGCCCCCCACCCCCTGGCTCAGAAGCTCAGGGTGCTTCCCGCAGCAGCTAGGTGGTTGTTGCTGGGCTGGATGTGAACGTTGCAGGGGGCGTTTGTAGCTGAGGCTCTCAGCTCCCCTCCACCCTGGCTTGGGAGCCTGGGGCACTTCCGGTGGCAGCCTGGGGGTTGTTGCTGGGATGGATGTGGATCAGCCCTCTCTCCATGCCAGCTTGGGAGCCCAGGAGCCTGGTCTTTCTAGTTTTTATAGGTGTTCTTTGGTGGTGTTAGACCTTTACTGAGACCTTTGTCTCTAATCTGTGGGTTTTTGTGTTTTCTTTCACTTCTGTGTTGGATTATTAGCTACCGCCACCACTTAAACTCTGCACTGGAACTAATTTGTTTTCCTTTGCTTACTTCTAAAATGGGGGAACTTCTTCTGGGAACCAGCACTTGAGCCCTGTGGTTGAGCTAAATTGCTGCTTTGCTGCTGATTCTCTGGGGAAGGCTTTTTGTGCAGCTCAGGTTTTAATTGTTGACCTTTTAGGGCTGGCCAGTGGCTCATGGGAGAGTGTGGTGCTGACAACACCAAGGCCAAGGGTTTGGATACCTATATAGGGATGGCTGGTTAGCTCACTTGGGAGAGCATGGTGCTGACAATACCAAGTCAAGGGTTAAGATCTCCTTACCAATCATCTTTAAAAAAAAAAAAAAGTCCTTTTAAGTACTTCTTGGCCTTGTGAGGTCTGGTAAACCTGGGTTGTGTGGAAACTCTGGTCTGGGCTTGAGTCTTTTCAGCAAACTGCACCCCCTGCAGTTCTGTATTCCTGACCAGTCTCCACTGAGTGGTCCTGTGCTGATTGGAGGGCAGATCAGCTGTCTGTGCTGTGCCCCAGTGTTCCCCCAGTGGGCCAGCCTCCCCCAACCCTCAACTCCAAACACTTCCCATGGGATGAGCCATGTGCCAGTCCCTTGCAATGACTGACCAGCCTTTGAGTGGCTCCTTTTTTCAGTTGTCTGTGGCCCCTCACTCCTATGTGGTTCCACAGGAACCTTGTTAGTGGTCTTGCTGGCCTGGGGGCCACTTCTCCCCTTCAGCCTCTAAGCAACTTCATATGAAGGGTACAGCAGCGGCTTTTACCATCTCTTGCTGTGTGCTCACCATGGCTAGCCTTGAAGTGGTCAGGACTCAATCTGGTAGGAGTGGTCCTTTTTTTCTCTCATCGTGGTTTCTCCTGCCTTCATGAACTCTGTAGGTGTCTTCTCTTCCCCTGAGCTCTAGTGGCCCCAGGTTGGCAGTCGTTGCTTTTTAATAGTTGTAAATTAGTTAATTGTGGGAGAGGATGACGCTGGGTACTATCTGTTCCTCCATTTTGATCGGAAGTCTGTCCTATCAGGTTGGAGTGCCTTCATCTACCAGAAATATTCTCTACCAACCTTGGATTCATCTACTCCCATCCTTAAATATTTCTCTTGTTTGACCGTCTGTCAAATGATAATTCATATGTACATCTGAATTCTGCATCCTAGCTGTCCCTATCTTATCAGGGACATTCCACTTCTTTCCTGTATTGGCATCATCTTTTCCTATCACCATGTTCACATGCTTGAACATTTCTTGGGGAGAAAAATTCAAAAACATTAAAAAAAAAAAAAAAAAAAGGAAAGAAAGAAAACATTATATTGACTCTCTCTCCATATAGCTGTCATCTTCTCTTTTTTACTCATCTTTAAAACCAAAATTTTTAAAGAGAGTAGTCTCTGAACTCACTTCCTTTTTCATCACCTTTTATTCTTTAATTTTTATTCTTTAATTTTTAAATTTTTATTTTTATCAAAGTTGTTCTCCTGCATAGTCTTAAAGCCAATTACCTCTACCAGGCTTTTAAAACAAAAACTGCAGCCCCATTTGACACCCCTGTTATTTTATTTAATATTGATGAGACATTTTTAAGATATGTATAAGATATAAAGAAAAACTACAGACACTTGTGTTTCTTCCACTCAGTTTAAGAAAAAGATCATAATGAATAACTTTATGATCCCATCCCATTTCTTTCTCCTTTAGAAGTAAGCTCTGTCCTGAATTTAGTGTTTATCATACGCTTGCATTTTTAGGGAGATTTTTGTGCTGTTCTTTGATAAAATTCACATAACATGAAATTCACCATTTTAACTATTTTATAATCATATAATTCAGTGTTGTTGTTGTTGTTTTTAGCATATTCATAGTGTTATGCTGCCATCAACACTAATTCCAGCACATTTACATCACCCTGAGAGGAAACTCTATATCCTTTAGCAGTCATTTTTCCTTTTTCCCTTCCCCATTCTTCTGGTAACCACCAGTTGAGTTTCTATTCCTATAGAGTTGCCTATTCTGTATGGATACTTTATATAAATGGAATCATACAATATGTGGCTTTTTGTATCTGATTTCTTTCACTTAGCACAATGTTTTCACATATCAGTACTTCATTCTTTGCTATGGCCAAATAACATTACATCGTGTGCATATATGACAATTTATTATTCATCAGTTGATGGACTTTGGGGTTCCACTTTTTAGCTATTAGGAATAATGCTGCTGTGAATGTTCTTGTACAAGTTTTTGTATGAATATATTTTTCACTTCTCTTGGTGTATTCCTAAGAGTGGAATTGCTGATCATATGGTAACTCTATGTTTAGCTTTTTGAGGAGCTGCCAGACTCTTCCAAAGCTCCTCTACCATTTTACATTCCTACCAGCAGTGTAAGTAAGATGGTTTCAGTTTCTCCACATCCTCACCAACACTTGTCTGTCTTTTTATTATGTTTTATAGCCATCCTGGTGGGTTTGAAGTGGTATCTCATTGTGGTTTTGATTTGCAGTTCCCTAATTACTAATGATGTCAAACATCTTTTCATGTGCTTATTGGCCATTTGTATATCTTCTTTGGAGAAATGTCTATTCAGATTGTTTGCCCACTTTTTAATTGAATTTTCTTTTTATTGTTGAGTTGTAAGAGTTTTGTGTATATTCTGGACACAAGACACTTGTCAGATATGATTTGCAAATATCTTCTCCCATTCTGTGGTATCTTTCAGTTTCTTGATAATGTCTTTTGGTGCACAAAGGTTTTGAATTTGATGAAGTCTGTTTTATCTATTTTTTTCTTTTGTTGCTTATCTTTTTTTTTTTTTTTTTTTTTGGCGGCTGGCCGGTACAGGCATCCAAACCCTTGACCTGGGTATTATCAACATCATGCTCTAACCAGCTGCTCTAATTGGCCAGCCCATGTTGCTTATCTTTTTGACATCATGTTTAAGAACTTGTTGCGTAATCCAAGGCCATGAAGATTTACACCTTTGTTTCCTTCTAAGAGTTTTTATAGGGTTAGCTCTTATATTTAAGGTCTTTGATCCATTTTGAGTTAATTTTTGTATATCATATGAGGTAAAGGTCTAAATTCATTCTTTTCTATGTGGCTACTCAGTTGTCTCAGCACCATTTGTTGAAAAGACTACTGATCTTTGACAAGGTGCCAAGTCAATTCAATGGAGAAAGAAGTATAGTCTTGGTGCCTTTGAAATTCCTTATGAATTTTTGAATCAGTTTGTCAAGTTTTACAAAGAAGTCAGCTGAGATTCTGATAGAGATTACATTGTATCTGTAGATTAGTTAGGGGAGTATTGCCATTTTAGTGTTAAGTCTTCCAATCCCTGAGTATGGGGTGTTTTTCCATTCATTTAATCTTCAGTTTTGCTCAATACTGTTTGATAGTTTTCAGAATATAAGTTTTGTACTTCTGTTAAATTTAATTCTTTTGCTAGATTTAACCCTAAGTATCTTATTCTTATTTTGTACAGTTGTGAATAGAATTCTTTTTTTTTTTTTTTTTTTTTTTTAATGATGACCAGTAAGGGGATCTTAACCCTTGACTTGGTGTTGTCAGCACCACGCTCACCCAGTGAGCAAACCGGCCATCCCTATATGGGATCTGAACCCGTGGCCTTGGTGTTATCAGCACCACACTCTCCCGAGTGAGCCACAGGCCGGCCCCAGAATTGTTTCTTAATATCATTTTCAGATTATTGATTGCTAGGGTATAGAAGTACAAGTGAATTTTGTATATTGGTCTTGTATCCTACAACCCTGTGGAACTCATTTATTAGCTCTAATAGTTTTTTCATATGAATTCTTTAGGGTTTATTATATTTGACATATTGCCTGTGAATAAAGATAGTTTTACTTCTTCCTTACCAATCTGGATGTCTTTTGTTTTTCATGTCTAATTAGAACATTATAACTTTCAGTTTTAATGTTGAGTTAGAAGTGGCAGGAATGGGCATTCTTGTCTTATTTATGATCTTGGGGAGGAAACTTTTAGTCTTTCACCATTATGATGTTAGCTGGGGGGTTTTCATAGATGCCCTTGTCAGATTGAGGGGGTTCCTTCTATTCCTAGTTTGTCGAGTGTTTTTGCCATGCAAGAGGTTGTTGGATTTTTGTCAAATGCTGTTTTTGCATCTATTAAAATAATCGTGTGTTTTCCCCTCTTTATTCTGTTAATATGGTGTATTTCATTGATTGATTTTTGTATGTGACCCAACCTTAAGTTCCTGGGATAAATTCCACTTCATCAGGTGTATAATCCCTTTTTTTTTTTTGACTGGCTGGTTCAGGGATCAAACCGCAGACCTTGGTGTAATCAGAGCTATATGCTCACCAACTGAGCTAACTGGCCAGCTGAATAGTCCTTTCGGTGTGCTTCTGGATTCAGTTTGCTAGCATTTTGTTGAGCATTTTTGCATCTATACTCAAGAGATATTAGCCTGCAGTTTTCTTGTGAAGTCTTTGTATCAGGGTAACACTAGTCTCATAGAATGAGTTAAGAAGTATTCCTTTCCCTTTTATTTTCCCTTGCTTTTTAACATAGTTTTTCAATGTGTTTTAATGTGTTAAATATGTATAGTTTAGTTTTACATATTTCTGAACTTTATATAAGCAGAATCATATATTTCCTGGTATACATGTATAATTGTTTCTTTCGTGTGTGACTTTTATTTATTTTCACTTTTTTATTGCTCTCAGAAGTTAAGCCTGTGTGTTTTCCCTGAGCACTGCTTTAGCCATAGCTTGTATATACTGATGTATAATGTCTTCATTATCATATTTTCCCTAAAACTCTACAGTTTCAGATTTATAGAAGGGCCTTTTAATTTTTAATTTTTTGGTGGCTGACCAGTACAGGGATCTGAACCCTGGCCCTTGGTGTTGTAACACTGTGCTGTAACCAACTGAGCTAACTAGCCAGCCCTAAATATTTTTAATTCCTAATTTTATTTTACTGTGTTCATATATGTTGTTTATATTACTGCTTCTTTTGGGGATTTATTATGGTTTCCTCTGTAGCCTAATATGGACTTTTTGTGAGTGGGAATGTTCTTAGTACTTTTCAGAAGGTACATGCCCTATTTTCAGGCTCATCCCTTATTAATATATTATTAAGCTGTTCTGTATCCTGTTTATTTTTATCTGTTTGACGAGTCATGAAATGAGAGATGATTTGAGGTCTCCTAGCTTTAATTTGTTCATCTGTTTTAAGTCACTGTGTGGTTTGTTTTTTTCTCGGTGAGAGAGAATTATATTTTTGTGGTACTAGTTACCTTTATAACAATAAAATTACCCATGTTCTCTCTTTCTTTTAGATAGTATACATTATTTCCATTCTATAAACAATGAAAAGTTAGCTTGTTTTCTCTTTTTTCTCCTTCCTTTTCTTTTCATCCACCACCTCATATTAATAAGTAAAATGGTCATTCTTAATGAGTATGCATCTTCATACCATTTAATGTGGTTTTACAGTACTTCTGTTACAGATGCAGCAGTAGGCAAACTCTGATTCCCATTTGCTTCTCCCTACCAATCCTGTTTTCTATTGGCTGTGTCATTTCTGTTTTCTGAGAGCATATAACATGTACATTATGATCTGACATCTAGCAGCCCCATTTCTTTTAACCTCAGTTATACATGTAAACATGTTCAAAGCACAAGTAAATGTAAAAAACAAAGTGTTCAAAGCAGCCTGCCAGTTCTTCTGCTGAGTTTTGCTCTGTCGTTCCTGCAGTTTGCACCCTAGTAACTTCTTTTAAAAGGATTGTGCAAATGATATTTCTTGAATTATTTTTATAGGCTGAAAATGCATATAATCTCATATATTATATATATTTTTAATATATTTATATCTAATTTTGAACCTTTAAAAAAATTCAGGAAATTACATATATAAAAATTATGTTCATATGTACACACACACGTATGTGGATATATACGTGTGTGTGTATCTGTGTGTATGTATCCCTTATATGTGAAAGATACATATAAAATATTTGGTTAATACTTTTTTCTTTAAATATTTTATAGTACTGTCCCACTGTCTTCTGGAATTGAATATATACATATATATATAAAATACTGAATAAATCAGAAGTTGGCCTGATTTCCCCCTTGCTTGTTTTTACCTAGCTGCTCAGAGGAGTCTGTCTTTAAGATTCAGTAACTGCACAGCCTTGTAACACCAAGGTTAAGGATTCAGTTCTGTATACTGGCCAGCTGCCCCCAAAGAAGAAGATTCAGTAACTTTACTAAGATGCTGATTATTACTGACCATATGTTTTGGGACCATTTTCACTGGCACACAATGTGCCCTTTCAACATATATATCAAGGAATGAGGTTGCATTTTCTTGGCCTGTGTTTTTTAATGGACCTTCCTTTACTGGATATTTTTTGATGGCCTTTTCTAAGATCTGCCATAGTTGGGCAGAACTTTACATTTTTCTCTATATATATTCTTTGTACTACACACATATTTCCTCATCCCCTTGTATTAGTAAGGGTTATCCAGAGAGACAGAATCAATAGGATATGTTATAATTATATGAGAGGGATTTATTAGAGGAATTAGCTCACGCAACTGTGAAGAAAAGTCCCATGATAGGCCGTCTATAAACTGGATGCTGGTAGTGTGGCTCAGTCTATGTCCAAAGGCCTCAGAACCAGGGAAGCTGATGGTGTCCTTGGTGTATGTCCTGGAACCCAAAAGCTGAAGAGTCTTGAGCTCTGATGTCCACAGACGGGAGAGAAGAGTGTATCCCAGCTCCAGCAGATCAAGATATTTATCTTTTCCCTCTGTCTTTTGTTCTCTCCAGACCCCCAGTGGGTTGGATGGTTCCCACCTACATTGAGGGTGGGTCTTTCCCAGCCAGTCCACTCAGACTCTCATAGTAATCTCTGCTAGAAACACCCTCACGGACTCGCCTAAAAAGTTAGCTTTACCAGGTTTCTCAGCATTCCTTCATCTAACCAAGTTGACACCTAGAATTAACCTTCACAACCAGCCCTTGTCAACTTGGTATCCATACTATCTCCTTAAGTCACACTTAATTTTCAAATGGTACAGTAACACAGTAGTTTCACCTAACATGATACACTATCCTGCGTACAACCGGAAATGCATTAATCCATTTCCAAGAAGAAAAAGTAAAGTCCTCAGATGATATTTACCCTTCTCCCAATATCCCATACCTCCCAGTTTCTGCTTGTATGAAGTAGAAAATTCATTTAGTTCTTTTGGAGTGTAACAGACCTTCTCATGGGTCACACTATGTACCTCACCTTTAAGGGCCTGCTGGACCTTGAGTCTAGTTATTGGTCTAGAATCAAAGACAGGTGGTGGGGGTGGGTCCTAAGGAGAATCAGCATTATCTTGCCACCACAGAACCAGTCTCTAAGATATTCCAATCTTCCCCTTGTCTTTTGTCTTCTTCTGAGTTCTCCAATCTCCTCCAGCCTCTCCTCAATACCCAGTTCCAAAGCCATTTCCACATTCTCAAGTAACTGTTATAAGCAACACCCCAACTCTCTGGTACCAATTTTCTGTATTAGTCCATTTTATGTTGCTATAGCGGAATACCTGAGACTGGGTAATGTATAAAGAACAGAGGTTTATTTGACTTATGATTCTGGGACAGCTGCATCTGCCACTTTCAGCCATGAATAAGAAGCAGCCTTAGGCCCGCGCCAGATGGACAGAAATGCATTTTTTTAAAAAATGTATCCAGCAACCTTTCATTACTAGTATTAATAAGAGTTTATCGTCTGAAGAATTCGTTGAGTTTTCTACATTTACAATTATATTCTCTGCAAATAATGATGTTTCAGTGTTATCCTTTCCAGTTTTTATTTCTTCTTCTGCTTCTCCCTCCCTCCTTCTCCCTGGTTAGACCATCCAGTACAATGTTGAATTGCAGTGGTGATCGTGAGCTCTCTTGTCTTAGTCAGTTCTCTGTATGCGTGGTTTTCGCATCCACGGATTCAACCAACTGCCAGTTGAAAATATTCAGAGGGGGGAAAACAAAAAATAATACAAATTTTAAAAACCAGTATAAGTATAGTGTTTATTATAATAAATTAAATTTTAAATTATAATAAAAAATAACATTAACATTGTTTTTTGTTTTGTTTTGTATTAGGTATTATAAGTAACTTAGAGATGATTTAAAGTATACAGGAGGATGTATGTAGGTTATATGAAAATAGTATGCCATTTTATATAAGGGACTTGAGTATCCGCTAATTTGGCTATCTGCAGGGTGGGGGTCCTAGATCCAGTCCCCTGAGGATACCAAGGAACAACTGTATATCCTTTATCAGGTTAAGGAAGTTTCTTGTATTCTAACTTTAAGAGGTTGGGTGGGGTTTTTCTGTTTTTTTAATGAATGGATAATGAATTTCAGTAAAGTGTTTTTTCCGCATCTGTCAAGGTGTTGATAAAATTTTTCTCCTTCACTTTGTGCAGTAAATTATACTAATGGATTTTATAATGTTACATCAACCTTCCATTAAGACTATCTTGGACATTGGTATATTATCTGTTTTACACATTGCTAGATTTATATAACTGATATTTTGTTTAGGATTTGAATTTCTGTTCATGAATAAGGATGACCTTCTACTTCCTACCTTGTAATGTTCTTGCTAGGTTTTGATGTCAGGTTTGCTTTAGCCTCATAAAATGTGTTGGGCATTGTTTTTTACCTTTCTCAACTCTACAGTAATTTGGACAAATTTGGAATTATTTCTTCTTTTAAAGACCCTTAAAATTGCCATGACCTAGTATTTTCATTGTTGGGCTTTTTTTGTTTTGTTTTTGGGGAGGGCTTGCTTGCCTCAGATACATGAAAGTGAATTAATCACAGACCTTGGTTTTTGAAATATTGTTATCATTAATTTGTAAATTTACAAATTTACTGGCAGAAAATTGTGCGTCGTATCCTCTCATCTTTTAATCTCTGCACCATCCTAGCTTTATTTCTAAAAGTTTTTGCATCTTTCATCTCTTGATCAGTTTGAACAGAGGTTTGTCAGTTTTATTATTGTCTAAGAAGGAACTTTTGATTTTTTGAGTCTGTCTTTAAAATTTTTTTATTCATTTCTGCTGTTTTACTATACTATTTGTTTTTTCTGCATTTTCTAATTTTTTTTTTTTTTTTTTTTTTTTTTAAAGATGACCGGTAAGGGGATCTTAACCCTTGACTTGGTGTTGTCAGCACCACGCTCAGCCAGTGAGCGAACCGGCCATCCGTATATGGGATCCGAACCCGGGGCCTTGGTGTTATCAGCACCGCACTCTCCCGAGTGAGCCACGGGCCGGCCCTGCATTTTCTAATTTTTAAAGTTACATGTGTAGTACATTCATTTTCAGCTTTTCTTCTTTTCTAATATAATCGTTTAAGGCTATAACTTTCCTTTCATTTCACTATTATTATTTCAGCTACATCTTACAAGTTGAAGTATTTTTAATTTCTGAGTGTGTGGTTGGTATTTTTCCCTAGTTATTGGTTTCTAATTTAATTGTAGTGTGAACAGAGAATAGTAGCAGTCATTTGAAATGTGTTTATTTGGTCAGTTTTTTAAAAACATTCTCTGTTTACTTGAAAAGAATGTGTATCCTCCATTTGTTGAGTGTACTTTTCTACATAGTTCATTTGTTCAAGATTGTTAATTATTTGAATTGGGTATATTCGTAATGAATGATTTTTGTCTTCTTGAACTGTTAATTACTGAATCGGGCATGTTAATATCCCACCTATGGTAGATTTTTCCTTGTAATGTTTTTCTCTCTCTCTCTTTTTTTTTTTTTTTTTTTTTAAGATATCCCAACCTAGAGATCCTTGTATTTTTGTCATTTTCGCTTATATATTTTGAAGCTACATATAACTTCACCACTTTTAGTGGGTTGAACCTATTATTATGAAGTGACATTTTTGCCTTAAAGTTACTTTTGTCTAATATTAAATTTTGACACCTCAGCTCTATTTTGGTTTGTGTATTTCCTGATCTGTGTTTTTCTAGCCTTTTTCTTTTAGCTATTCTGTATGCTTATGTTTTAGAAATTTCTTACAACCAACATTTAATTTTGGATTGTGTGTGGTTTTTTAAATCTAGTCTTTCAATCTTTTGTTCTTAGTGAATTAATTGGAGCACTTAGTCTCAGTATAGATAGTTCCATTTTTTATATATTTGGATTTAAATCTTCCTTCTTATTTTGTCCTCTCTTTTTGTTCTGAGTTTTTTTTTCCTTTGTTCAAACTGATTATTTTTATCATTCTTTTTTCTTCTCCATTAAATTAGCAATAGTTTACTTTCTATTATTTTAGCGGTTGCCTTCGAAATTACAAGCTAGATAATTGTGTACCTATCACATTTTATTTCACCTTTCTTATAGGCAATAGAACATCACAGAATATTTTAATTTCATTTTAACTACCTTCTGTCTTACACCAAATATTCAAGTTTGAGATGTGAATCAGTGGGTGGGTGGGAGGTGGTCTTAGCAAGAGATATAGGTTTGAGAGTTATCAGCATGTAGATGACTCTAAAGTCATTGGAAATGGATTAATTCACCCAGCAAGAAAGTAAAAATACAGTATCAGAGATCAAGAATTCTTTCAGTGAGCTTATCAGCAGACTAAGCACAGCAGAAAACAGAATCAATAAATTTGAAGACAAGCCAATAGAAACTGTCCAAACTGAGCCAGGGACCAGACCCCTGCCCACAACCAGGCACACTGCCAGTGCCTCGGGGGCTGGCAACCAGACCCCCCCACCGCTGCCCACAACCAGGCACACCACCAGTGTCAAGGAGCATGCCAAAATCATCGCCTCCATGTGGGTGGCCCACCACAGTAATCACAACTGCCGCGAAAGTGGCTAGACGTCACAACCACCACACAGATGGCCTGTCAGCCGCCACTGGAGTGCATTGACCCAAGGAGAATCACCAGCAGAGACCAAAGAAAAGAATAGGATATCTCTTTCCACATAACCCATTCCAGAGTGACAGAAGAAGCATCTGCTCTATGATAATATTGGGGGACCTGAACACACCTTTCAGCATTGGACAGATCATCTAGGCAACAAATCAATAGAATAACCATTACTCTTTCAGAGAGAAGAAATCTAGGGTTATCTGTGGTGGGAGGGGAGAGGGAGAGGGGGATAGGGAGAAAATGGACAAGGGGCATCAAGAATAAGTACAGTTTGTAGCAGTATACATACTAGTAAATTGATTTGATCAACATATGTCAAAATTGAATCCCAAAAATATGTATAATCAATTATGATTCAATTAAAAAAAAAAAAAAAGGAGGAAATATGATTCAGAGAAACTGCTCCTGGTATAGCACAAATAAAATGCTGGGGAAAGTATGAAAACCTCTTTTGATGAATGCTTAAACTAAAAGAAAAAAGATTATCTAAACTAAAATTGAAAGAAAAAGTGAAAAAGCAGAACAGAATATTCAATATCCATGGGACAATATTATGCAATCTAATATGCATGTAATTGAAGTCCCACTAGAAGGAGAGAGAAATGGGACAGAGGAAATATTTCAAGAGATAATGGTTGACACTGAGTATGTTTTCAAAGAATGTTTAACCATAGGAGAACGGAGGGTGAGTTCAGGACCGACTGAGGCAACCACAGGATAAAAACTGACAAACAGGGTTGGGGGGAAATTAAATAAATGTTAATCTTATCCAGACACACCCAGAATAATGTTGGACTAAATATCTGGGCACTCTATGGCGCAGTCATGTTGACACATAAAATCAACTATCACATCAATGTATCCAGAACAGGCAAATCACTAGAGACAGAAACCAAGGGATTAGGGGAGAGAAGAATGGGAAGTTATTGCTTAATGGATATAGGGAGATTTAAAAAGTTCCAAAACTAGTGAGAGCTGGTGGTTGCACAACATTGTGAATGCACTAAACACTACTTAATTGTGCACTAAATACTATTGAACTGTATACTTTAAAATGGTTGATTGTATGTTCCATGAATTCCATCTCAAAAATAAAAAAATTTAAAAATTTTTAAAAAATGGTTGGAGTGTGGTGTTAACACCAGGGTCAAGCTGCCAAAATAGCGAGAAAGGGAAAGATGAAGGTTGAGAATTTTCCAAATTAATTAAAATTTAATTGTCAGGGTTTTTTTCTTTTTTTCTTTTTTCTTTTTTCTGGTGGGACATAAAATAATCAGTGACTTTCTGGGGACTGGGGGCAGCTGGCTCATAAGGGGATCCAAGCCCTTGACCTTGGTGTTTTCAGCACCACACTCCATCCAACCAAGTGAGCTAACCAACCAGCCATCAATGACATTTTAAGAGTAAATGAAATACACTAGTTTAAAGTGGTCTCAGACAGATAATGCCCATAGGATGAAGCAAATTCAAACTTCTCTAGAGCAACTTAGGCTTCAAAGAACTCCTAGACAAAGCTCAAAAAAATATGAGACTATATTCAAAATATCATGAACCCAACTGAGGAACTAGACATTATGGGCTAGAGTCGGCAGGGGGAATCAATTAATCCATTCAGACTTAAGATATTGGAATTGTCAGCTTAGATACAGTGTATAAAAGAAGCATATTTAACATGTTTAAAAAAATAAAAGGGATTGAAAACGTTAGCAAAGGGCAAGAGACTGTTTTTATATAGTAATAGTAGATTACATAAAGCTGAATATTAAATTACAGTACTTCTGAAGAAATATGCAGAATGCTGCAGAAGGTGAAGAGAGGGAAGGCAAAGAGAGAGATGAAAAATATATGAAAGAGGTTAAGAGTTAGATAATAACAAGTTCTGAAGCCAAGGATAGGAGTAGGGGATGCCAAAGTATCTAGTCTACCGTATTGCCAAAGGGAAGTAAAATTAAAATCTTTTATTTTGTTTATTTTAAGACAATTCTTAGTACAGCCACACAAATTATCCCATCAAATTGCCAGTTGTGTTTCATCTAGCGTTTATTGGTAACACTAAATTTTATGAAAAGCCCTTTTTTCTCTCCTCAGGTAAGATTTTTTTCTTTATAACGTTCATTTAAAATTCTACTCGTTTCATTTTTTGTTTGTTTGTATTTTGTGGTTCCTACAGGATTATGTTGACAAAGAGAAGGCAATTGCCAAAGCCTTGGAAGACCTCAGAGCGAACTTTTACTGTGAACTCTGCGATAAGCAATATCAGAAACATCAGGAATTTGACAACCATATCAACTCCTATGATCATGCACACAAGCAGGTGAGTTAACTTGCTAACAAAGAAAAAGATACATTTTCTATTGTTATTACTATTGAATTTTATGAAGTGTACCCAAAAACGTTGGTGATTATGGTTTCTTGTGTCTGCCAGTCTTTATCTGAGGTCATCTGACATAACAGTTGTTTCCATGGCAGAAATCCTGACATACACACCTCCTTCCTCTGCCTGCCACCCCCCACCCCAATTATTTTAAGTATAATGAGGAGTTGTGAGTTTCATAAATCTTGTATAGTGTTTTTGGCTCTGAGTGATTTCTAAATTTTTACTTTATTTGGTAATTCAGCTGAGGATCACTAGATAAGTTTTGTTTTCATTTCTTTCCTTTTCTGAATATGTTAGACTTTCAAGAGTTATTCCCTACTGTGGTCTTTTCAACGTTTGTATGTAAGAGTTCATATTTTATTGGCTATTTCCTATCAGTAAGTCATTTTGTTATTTAGTATACCTTGGAGGAAGATAAATCTTGAGAAGGAAAATAAATGAGATGCTGTCTTAACTTTAACAAAAAGCTCTGAAGCTGCATGTTGAAAAGCTGAGAAATGAATTACTTTTTTTGCAGTCTTTTCCCCCCATTGATTTAGAAAAGAAACTTGTACCCAATTAGTTACTATATACAGAAGATGGCAGTAATTACCGTGGGGGATCTTAGGAGGGGGAAATTCATCTTTAGATCTGTAAGATAGTTCTGGCTTTTTTGTTTTTTTCAGAGGCTGACCAGTACAGGGATTGAAGCCTAGACCTTGGTGTTATCAGCACCATGTTCTACCCAGCTGAGCTAACTGCCCAGCCAGTTCTGGCTTATTAAAGAATTTTGAGCCATTTGATCTTGGGTGACTTTATCATAATTTGCTAGGTCTTTGGGGGATGGAGAGATACAGTAGCTGTATTTGTTGTTTGTTAAACTTGTAAGCTTTCTGAGCATTGCCGGAGTGATATCTCTTAAGCTGGACCTGTTGAACCAAGATTTAACTTTTCCTTCATCTTCTGACCAACTATAAGATTTTCAGTGCACAGGTAAAATGCAAGCTTTTTTATTTTTTTCCTTTGGTAAAAGGCAAGCTTTGACCAAGTTTTACTCTTACTGGCACAGAGAGTTTGTAAGCTGGTTATTATACTGTTTTGCAACAATCTCTTCCACATTTAACCACACATAACCAATTTAAGATTCTTCTACTAATAGAGTTGTATTCAAGGCAGCTTTTCAACTTATTACACACCTTTGGACATTGTTTTAATATATTGTCAGCTCTGCTTGATTCCCAGAAATTTAGAGAGCCTATATATGGACAAAATATATTGGCAGTTACCTTTACTTCTTCAAAGAACCATCTTTCAAGAAAGAAAAATGCAGTAGTGAATACTGCTTCTGCACTTTTCCAGTTTTTCATTGTATTTATAATTTCACTATCAGGATATTCTTTTTTTATGGAATTAACAACAAAGACATTTAGATCTAAGTGCATACCCACCTTTTTGGGTTCTTAAGAATTTTTTCAATTAAGAAATGTCTGTAACGTAGTAAAAGAACCCAGGAGATACTTTAGGCACAAAAGAGACATTTAAAACGTTACATTTTTGGGCCGGCCCCGTGGCGCACTCGGGAGAGTGCAGCACTTGGGAGCGCAGCGAGGAATGGCCAGTGCGCTCACTGGCTGAGCACGGTGCAGGCGACACCAAGCCAAGGGTTGCGATCCCCTTACCAGTCACAAAAAGACAAAAAAAAAAAAAGGTTACATTTTTAGTTGATGAGAAGTCTTTTGAGTAAAGTTTCAACCAGAAAAAAACCAAGAAAAGTGTAACTCAGACCTTAATAATGTATAGACTTGCATTTTAAGGGAAAACAATTCTATCAAAGCAAAACTGATTTACAAATTAAATCTGAACAGGAGTACTGAACTAATAAAATTCACATTGACAACATAAATTTTATGCAAAGTATGATAATATTCTATTAATGTTGCTTTCAGCCTGAGTGTAGCAGAAATTGTTACAGCTTTGGTTCATTTGAGTTCGACACGTTTATTCTCCTGCACACCTTGTATTGACTCAGTTCTCTCATCACTTTTCTCTTTTGCAGTGGTTCTCACCTAGGGAGGTTTTGTCCCCTAGGGGGCATGTGGCAATGTGTGGAGACATTTTTGGTTGTCACAGCCAGAGGAATGGTGCTATTGTCTTATAGTGGGTAGAGGCAGGGGTGCTGCTAAACATCCTACAATTCACGGGAAAGCCCCTCGAAACAAAGAATTACCTGGCCCAAAATGGCAATCAGTAGTGCGCTGAAGTTGAAAAACCCTTTTTTATTAGACCTACTGCAAAACTTCCAAATATATATATGACATTGTGATATCATTTGGCCTTTGTTTAGTACAGATTATTATCATTTTACATCCCCAGTTATGCTGTGAACATTTATAAAGAGCTTGTGTAGATGATACAGAATATTCACTTACTACTCTTTTTTAGATTATCATTGAAATGAAAATACAGAATTAAAGATTTCTCAAAGAGAACTCATGGACTACCTATCCATTGATATAGAATATATCTGTGATCCCTGGTCTGGGAAAAATCTTTAGCTGGTATAATAAATACATGTGAGTTTATTTCTTCACCTTGATCAAAAGCTCATCTTAGGTTTTAAAAAAAAGAACAGATGTAGTATGACTTTGTTTTTTGTTGAAGTGTTCTTTATTTGGTTGAAATGTAGGCTTTTCCACCATTCTTCATAGTGCTGTCTTGATGCAAATGATAGAATCTCGAAACAGAGTGTTATAAATACAGGTTGAGTATTCCTATCCGAAATGCTTGAGACCAGAAGTATTTTGGATTTTGGATTTTTTTGAATTTTGGAATATTTGCATTAAACTTACCAGTTTAGCATCCAAAATCCAAAATGCTTCAGTGAGCATTTCCTTTGAGCATCATGTTGGCTCTCAAAATGTTGCAGATTTTGGAGCATTTTGGATTTCAGATTTTTGGATTTGGAATGTTCTACCTGTATATAAAAAAAAAAAAGCATAGTACTAAATTTTTTATTATTTAGTTCTTCCTGGCACTTTGAATTTCTGAGGAACCTTTAATTGACCTTGTTACAACAGAGCTAAATAACCCCCAACAGGTGGTAGAGCATATTTTTTATTCCTCTTTGATGGACATGAACTTGCCATACAAATGGACCTGCCATTTCCCCAAGCTCTTGCTCTGAAATCATAAAGACACCCTGTCTTGTCTTCCAGGAAGGCACACAGGATTATTATGAATCTGAGATAACAGGTAAGTACTTTCAACCCTATATTAGTAATCCCTAGTTTGCATCTTCCATCAAATTTTCACCATTAAAATTTTTTGGAGAAATAATCTATTATGTTAGTGGTAAACCACTAGTAGAGGCAGGATCGTGAATATACCCTTGACTTTATTAAGGACAAATAATCTGTCAAAAAAGAGGTACGTGGTCACCCTTATTCATGGTGATTTCATTTTTGGGGGCGGGGGGAGTTGATGTCCCTCTCCGTATTCACTAGTTTTTCTCAAGTTTTCTAAGGTTTTGTGGAGAGTCGTTAATACAAAAATATGAAGACAGCTTAATCTTCAAAAATATTAAAAATGTTGGGCCAGCTTAATCTTCAAAGATGTAAGAGCTAATTAGACATTTTGGCTCTTTTCAGCAGTATAGTTTTAGTTTTTATGTGATCAATTTTAATACATTTTGAAATCTCCAAGAGTAGGCCTTTCCATTTCTCGGGAGATAATCCAGCCTGCGACTTCTTTTTATCTAAGTCAGTGTTGATGTGCCTGTCTGCTCAGTAAACATCAGCACTAATCGTCTCCTACCTTTGTCGGCTTAGTCAGAAGTTACAGTTAAATTTAAAAATAAAGATGTTCCCATCCCTACCTCCTTGCCTGGCAACTTTAATTATTTTTCATATGCTTTTTAAAAAACATGTTTGCTAATGGATATGACAGTGGAAACCATTTTCTTTAGTTTTTCAGTGAGCCTAAAATTTAAACTCAAAGAATATTTCTTTCCCAGAAGTAAATTTGTAGTAGCACATTAATAGTCAATGCCTAATTTATGTTAACACTTTTTTTTTTTTTTTGCTTGTTTGGTACCTTGTTACCTACTCAGGATTCTCCCAATCTTACCTTCTTCTATTTGTGCCACTAAGGGCCTTTCTAGTACATAAACTGGAAATTACAAATTGTCTCACAGATGTATTTTGTGTGGCCTTCATGGTGTTAGTTTTTCCCCTTTTCGGTTGGTTCCCAATTTTTCAAAATTAGGAGATTTTATGTAATTCAGGCTTTGGCTTGTCTTGAAAAATTGAAATATCTGATGACATTGGGCCTACATTTCAACATAACTAAAGCTTAGTAGTTGCTGTCTCTTTGTTTGCTGTCCCATTAGCTATGGTTTCCACTTCATCTTTTCTTTTACACCAATCTGTGTGACTCATTATGTGCCAAACCCCTCTTAAATATTTGAGTTTATGACCCAGGCATATACCTTTCTTTCCTCCCCACACAGGTTTTCATGGGTTCTGACTGATCCTGGAAAAGTAGCACATTGAGAAGTTACCTTCTTAGTTAATGTTGGGACCAACTTTCTTGCAGTTTCAATCTGTGGTAGTCTGATCCAGTTAGCAAAATCTGGTACTGTAAAGGAGCTTCAGAAATTCCTTTAACTTGTAGTATCTTGGTCAGAGGAACGAATGCTTTCAGTTTACCTCTTCTTTCTGCTAAAAGAGCCTTAGTACGAAAACTCCTATACTTTTTTCATTTTCTGAAGTCTTATTTAATACCAAGATCTGTTTCAGCTGTGAATAAAAGTAGTCGTTTTCTGAGCTTTAAAGAGATGAACTAAAACAGATGAAGCCTGTAGCAGCCACCAGTGACTTCTCTATTCTGTTGTACAGAATAGAATCTGTCAATACGTGATTTAGTTAAACTTGTCTAAACTGTTACAACTGCTTTTTGACAGCATTACTTACCCTTACTTGACTATTTCAGTGTCCAGTAACATATATTACCAAGGAACAGAAATTTTATTGTTTTCTTCATTATTCAAAAATGAAACAGGTTCTGAATTGAAGTATTTTCTGAGAAATTTGTTGATGATGGGAGGAATGATCATTTTTGGACTTTATGAGGACTTCATTGAAGTTTGGAGTGGTCACTTTCCACTCAGTTTCACAATTTACTGTCTGGGTTTTTGCCTCTCAAGATATTTTACAATATTTGATCCTCTGTATGCTTGATACATATGGTATCAGTACAGTTAGCACATCAAAACCAAGTGGACCTCTGCGAAGTCAGTGCAGATTTTGGGTTTTTTTGTTTTTGTTTTTGTTTTTTTAAAAAAGGTGACCAGTAAGGGGATCTTAACCCTTGACTTGGTGTTGTCAGCACCACGCTCTCCCAAGTGAGCTAACTGGCCATCCCTATATAGGGATCCGAACCTGAGGCCTTGGTATTATCAGCACCGCACTCTCCCGAGTGAGCCACAGGCCGGCCCTCAGTGCAGATTTGAAGAAATGAAGACTGGGTTCCTTTTTCAGCTTTGATATTCAGTGGGGGAAAACCCGGCAGTAAATAAAAAGGCAAGGTGAGAGAAGATAATTCTAGTACTAAAATAAAAAGAAAATGATATTTCTAAGAAGTAAAACCACCAAGGTTAGACACCTTTGAAGATTTTCCAGATGTACTCTATATTTTGGGTGTTTACAAAATGTTTATCCTTAGAAAGCCATAAAGTGTTTATAGGCAAAGATTTTTTATCCAAACTACAGTGGGATACCATTTCACACCCACTAGGATGGCCAAAATAAAAAAGACAATAACACATGTTGGAGAGAATATGGAGAAATTGGAATCCTCCTACATTGTTAATGAGATAGTAAAATGGTACAGCCCTTCTGGAAGACAGTTTGACACTTCCTTAAAATGTTAAATATATACCCATGAGAAAAGAAAACATATGTCCATACAAAAATATGTACAAGAATATTCATAGCAGCATTATTCACAATAGCCAAAAAATGGAAACAACCAAAATGTCCATCAACTGATAAATGGATAAAATGTGTTATAGTCATACAGTGGAATATTATTCAGCAATAAAAAGGAATTGTTTACTGGTATACACAACATGCATGAACCTTGAAAATATGCTAAGTGAAAGAAGCCAGTCCAGAAGACCCCATATTGTATGATTTCATTTATATAAAATGTCTACAATTAACAAATGTATACAGACAAAAAGTAGATTAGTGGTTTCCAGGGACTGGGTCGAAAGAGGGAAAGGAGAGTAACTCCTAATGGGCATGGAGTTTCTTTTTGGAGTAATGCAAATGTTCTAAAATAAGTGACAGTGGTTGCACAACTCTAAGAATGTAGTGAAGCCCACTAAATTGGGCACTTTAAATGGGCAGATATTAGGGTATATGAACTATATCTCAATAAAGTTATTGTATAAAACTCATTATACAGCTTATATTTTCATGGTGGTAGTGAAAATATATACTATATATTACATATACATACATGTGTATATATATTCACTTATATATATGTATGTGTGTGTATGGGTGTGAAAATACCTTAAAACAGGCACACCTGGTGCTATTAAAGAATATACCATACTTATAAGGCTTTTTGCTGAATTTCTTTTTTTTTAATTATAAATTGTCAATTTATAAAATTAAAAATTAAAAATATAAAAAACCAAAAAAGTTAACTGCAGTATGAATCTGAAATCTTAAGACCAACTTTCTGTACTCTGTTACATTAAAATCCAAGAATCCATCTTGAAATTTGAAGGATCTTTTTTTTTTCTTTCCAACTTATCAATATACAAATATAGTTGATTTTTGTGTCCCTATACCAATTCCTCTTTTTCCTCCCTTTAATTTCTGAACATAGCAAAGTATTACATGGTAATTATATGACAAATTAATTTGATGTCCACCTAATGATATTACAAGTCATTGTGCTATAAATTGGGCATAAATGGTAGGTATTGTTATAAATGACTAATTAGTACTACTCTTACCCAGCTAAAAGATTTTATGCTTTTCTTTTTTTCTCATTTTTTTCACTATCTGTAATCAGCATTAGTGTATTACCAGATGTTTGATTTTCTCTCTTACTGAATAAAATTAATTTTCATTGCTTACTGATCTCCATGTGCTAAAAGAATTTACATCTGATGTCCAGTAATTTAAATTTCCTTGACCATTCACCTGAAAGCTTCCTTCCCTGGGTAGTTTAATGCTGAGACTTTGTGTATTTACTCCCTGTCTTTTCCCTCACTCACCATGTGGTGATGTCCGGATGGTCTCATTCAGAAGCATCAGACACTGAGGCTTGACTCAGGGTGACCTAGCCAAGCAAAGGCTGCAGCATGACTACTTCAGTTTGGGAGGGGAAAGGAGACCCACACTGATGTTATGTTATGAGAGGGAGACAAAAAAACTGTGGGAAGAAGAGGCCGTAGATTTTTAATATGCAGGGATTGTTGACAAAAGAGGAGAAGGAGTGGTCGAGGTTCAAAGAAGGTCAGATTAGGCTTCACCAAAAAAAGAAGTCGAGGTGCAAACAACCACCCCTTCTTTATTTCCCATCTCCTCTGTTCGTAACTAACAAGTGCATAAAAGTGTGTGTGTGTTTCTTCTCCCAACAGCTCATTTTAAAACTGAAACCAGTTTGGTAAAAGTTTATCGAGCCTCTCTTTTTTGCCATAGACAATGGTGTGTGCATTGCAGGATTACTTGCAAGGGAAGACTCAGCCTCGTCTCTGTGCTGGGAGAGTGGGGTTGCTATCTGGTGAGAAAAACCAGGAGTGATCTTTTCACCCTAAAGAGACAAAACCAGCTTTTCTCTTCAGAGTTGAGTAAATACAGAATATGTAATTTTTAGTGGCAATGGGAAATAACTCTGCTTTAAACTCTACCTGCTTTCTGATTCCTGAAATTCACTTCACATGGGAACAATAGTTTTTATTCTTTAAATTTAGATAATTTGAAATACTTGAGAAAGATAATAATCAGACTTTTTTTTAGTTGACACGTAATAATTGTACATATTTATGGGGTACCAAGTAGTATTTCTATACATGTATATACTGTGTGGTTATCAAATCAGGTTAATTAGCATCTCCATCACCGTAAACATTTATCATTTCTTTGTGATGAGAACATTTGAATTCCTCTCTTTTAGCCATTAGAAAATATACAATAAATTGTTAATTATAGACTCCTAGTACTATTATCAAATACTAGAACTTATTCTTTCTATCTAGATGTAATAATCAGACTTATTTTCAGTAATGTATACTCAATCAAATATGAACTCCTAGTATCAAATTTTGTTTTGATGGGACTAGCCAGTTAGCTCAGTTGGTTAGAGTACAGTGTTATAACACCAAGGTCAAGGATTTATTTGGATCCCCATAGTGGCCAGCCACCAAAAAAAAATTTTTTTTTATTTGTTTTGATAGAAGAGAGAAGGGTAGCACCAAAAGATAACAGAAAAAGATTTTATTAGACTCAGATTCGTACCATCTTTTGTTGTTAGGGAAAATTATGTGTAGAAATAGTTTTGTCTCATTCATTCCCACTCAGACATTATTTAGCAGGAAGAGCGTTGCTCCTCACTATTGACAAAGCAATAACTGTCTTGAAATTTCTAACCACTGTAGAAAGAACCTATATTTTCTGAGGGCCATTTTAAGGATGACCTTCTATAAAGCCTGATTGCCAGTTTCTGTGTTTTAGTAGACACTGTGAAGCAGAATACTTCTGCTCACGAAGTCTACATTTATTTATTTAAATTGATTTATTTTTTAATTGACACATATTGATTGTACATATTTATTAAGTACAGTTACATTTTAATACTTGTTAAAGAGAAGTAGGTGGCTGCTGGATAATCCTTTTCTGCATATTTATTACCTATATTAAGATTTACCAGATTCTTATTTCCCTGGCTTAATTTAATTTGTTCAGAGTTAATAGTGTAGGAGTTTGTGTCCAGAGTGATACACTTTCCTGCCAACCTAATGCTGCTTACGCTGTTTTAAGATTTACAATGTCGTTTGCATTTGAAGTGCTCTTTGACCCAAAGAGTTAATGTGGATGGATATTTCAAGTATTGGATCATTCTTAAAGATCTTTCCTCTCTTCTGGTCTTTTGGGGAAGTTTAATGGAAATCCCACCCATCATGTGATTGAGGATCATTGGGAAATGTTCCTTTCATTCTGTACTATGCCATAATTGTATACTTTTTAAGAAAAATACTATTGATTTTTCAGGAAAATAGGATCTTCAAATCCTTTCCTTTACACAGGGTTCAGTCTCTTCCTTGAATCAAAATATTTTCCAACTAAAAATGTGTTATATGGCTTAAATTTTAATAAGCTATGTAGTTCAATAAAATAAGCTATTAGCAACTCTTCAGAAAGCATATCTTATAATTTTCAGAGTAAAGGTTATAATCGTAGGTTTTGAGCCAGTTGAAACGATTAATTATATTCATTCAAATTAGTCTGTGTCCCAATTTGGAGTCTAACTTGAATTTTTATGTATGGTATGGAATTTGCTCAGCCTTTTACAAGAGTGTTTGGATTGATGACACATTTGCAATTTTGGGTATTGCTCTATCTCTTCTCAAGTAGGCAGGCATGTTGCTCCTCTATTCCCACCTGAAGAAGTTATCTAAAGTTGTGTTCCTGCTTAGAATTTAAGAGGAAAGTTCAAGTACAATAACAGAGAGAATTTCATATCGTCATTCAGTGGCAAATGAGCCAGGCCTGGTAACCTTTTGAAATAAAATGGGCAGTTTTGGAAAATCTGACTCTGCTTAGGGCCTTGTAACTTTAATAAAAATTACTATTTAGATAGGAAATGGGGAAGAATTACTATTTAGATAGGAAATTGAGAAGTTTCTGGTCAGTATCTTTCTTGCCATTTGGCCCAGTTCTATCCAGAAATGTGTTTATAATTTTAGGCCTTTTGTTTCTCTAAATAATGAAATGACTTTATTATCTGAGAGTGATAGCTAGGAAGATCATTTTATATAACTTGAATATGTCCCTAGTGAAGATATGAGAATATTTCATAACAACATTTCCTACAAATGGTAGAAAAATTTACCTGGGGAATAATCAAGGAATTAATGTTTAAACCAAATTATTCACCGGACCTTTAACTGAAGCCTTCTATAGACAGTACTGCTCCATGCACTTCAGGGTTAATTATAAAGATAAGCCATAGTCCCTGCCCACACAAAGTGGAGGCAGTATTGAACAATTGTAAATTATTAAATGCTTTACATGTATTTTGATATTTAATCTTATAAATCTATTGATAGGTAGCCCTGTTTTTCTAATGAGAGAACTGGAGCTCAGAGAGGTTAAATCACTTGACTAGTAATTAATGGATTTGAACCCAGGTCTTTCTTTCTGACTGTGAAGCTTCACATATACTGCCCTTTCTGAAAGACAGAAATAACTTAGTCAAGAGCAAAATATAGTGTTTGCTAGATGAGTGCTATGACAAAGTGCTGTGACCATTCAGAAAGAATAATCCTATCTTCTTATGGGGGATTAATAGAGACTTTGTGAGGGGAATTTACTTTGACCTTGAATAGGAAGGAGAGACTTGGAGTTCGGCATCCATTCTAGGTACGGGAAAATGTAAACCATAAAACCCCTATTTTGGGCTGGCCAGTTAGCTCAGTTGATTAGGGTGTGGTGCTGATAACACCAAGGTCCAGGATTTTGATCCCTGTACCGGCCAGCTGCCAAAAAAAAAAAAAAAAAAGGTTTTGCCATTTTTATCAACCGAATGTCCTCATCTAAGGGAGGCCTCAAATATACATATTGGGTTTGGGAGGGTTTGCTGAGCCCTCTTTTCAAGTTTGGGATTAGAAATCTGGGGTTCCCAATTCTACTTTCAAGACTATAAAATTTGTAAGGTGATGTGCGAGTGTTTGTACACCTTAGAGTGCCAGGATGGGTTTACCCAGAAGGGGCCTGCAACTCAGATTTGCTTTGTTGACCTCATCCCATTTTCTTCCGTGTCTACCTCCAACTATATACCTGTGTTAGGAGTCTGAGGTAGGGTGACGTGACATGGTCTTATTCCTTACCAAGTGGCTGCTGAGTGACAGGAAAGCCTAACTCTGTCTGACTCAGCCTGGAGACTCCAGAATTTGATAAAATGATTGCTCTTTTGGACAATGCCCTGTAATTTGAGAAATGCCTCCTAAAAGTGATGAAATATTTGTAAGAGGGGAGGAAATGACTGGGCATGGGGAGACTTTCCAGGCTTATGAGGTGGCTAGAGAGAAGATGGCAGATATGAAAAAAACATATGTTATATTTAAATCTGGGCTGGAGAGACTGTTAAAGTGTTTGGGGAAGAAGAAAATAGGTTTGTGGTCCAAAGTAATGGTATGATAGGCCTGATGGGCCCTTTCTCTCTGTACCATTCCTCTTAGAAGGAGGAAATTGCAATTCATATTTACTCAAAATATGTTAGTCTCTTTCCTAAAGGGGTTTTTATAAAAATCTTAATTGTGGGCAAGCAGTCTCAGTATCAGTTCTGTCAGCTGTTGGTTACTTGAATTTTCCCAAAATAAAGGTGAATGAAAATAAGACTAACTGCTCTTAAGCAGCAATCATCTTTTCTAAAGTTCTATAACCATTTTTCTGGAAGTACAGATAGTTCCATTTATCTTGGTGGTATTACTGTGTCAGTCTGTGTGTGTGTACACATATATGTGTTGTACAGGTACTTCCCTTCTCCCCAGTCCTTTTAGAGTTAATGGCTCTGTCCCTGATCAGTATTATAGTTTGCGGATTCACTAAGAGAGCTTGTGCAGTAATGGTTGCTTTATTTATTTATTTATTTCTCTTCCACTCTTGTTTTATTTTTTACTTTTTTTTCTTTGTGATGTGACATTTTCAGCTGATGTATTGAAAGCAAATCCTTCTAATTTGGGAGCCCAGATCACAAGAGTGAGTTTTTCTACTAGTGTCTTTAGCTGTATATCTTTTTGTGTATGTGTCTTTCTACCCTTCCCCCCTCCCAATTCAAAAAGATTGAAAACACATTTCATAAGTATTAGGTAAGCAAGTTCCTCTGTCTGTTGAACATCATTCCTTTCTACAAAGCAATGTCCACTTTATATTGGGTTAAATTCCTTTTCCCAATGCTGTTGTAAAAGTATAGGCTAATGTATATGTTTTGTTCATTTGTTTTTTATATTATCTAGTGTGTTGAAAATAATTTTAGTTCTGTCTCCATTGCAGATAGATATGTCTGGACTTTGTCACCAGTGTGACGTGGCATGTTATTTTTTGGTTGTTGTTGTTTCTTTTCTTTTAAGGAAAATTATACAGTAGCTGCTGAGAATAAACAACCCATTTTGGTATCTAGATTTTAAGTAGTAAAATTGTTGACTTATCTTTATTCTCCCTCCTCATCCCCTGGATGTTTCTCTCAGGGTCATGAAAGAACGAAAAGCTGCACATATTACTCTCTAATTTCAGCAGATTGACCAGATGAAAGTGGTCATACTGGTGAGCTCTGACCATGCTAGCATTGGAAGACCTCTCTTGGGTTTGTTTAATAGTTACAGGAAACCTCTGTTCATGCTGAAAAGAAATAACACCTTTTTATGGTGAAATAAGAGTATGCTTTCTGTTTGTTAGTTCTCAACTAATCTCCCATGTAAGCTGTACATTGCTTTTAAGATCTTACACCTGGGCAATTTTCTGTACTAGCCTAACCCCTTTCTGTTCTCTTTGGCCTGTGTTATTACAATTTATCTCATGTTCTATTTGTCTAGTTTTGCATCCTGGAAGAACAGGTGATTAAATAGTCCCTTTTCTTTCCTCCCGGTGTTCTAAATTTGCTTGTTGCTTCTGAAATCATTTTGTTTTGCCCAATAAAGCAAGTGATATGCTATCCTAATTAGAAATGCAGATCCTTCTGGTGTTATACCCAAACTAATCAGCCATTGTGTTTTTAGTTACCATAAGAGAGTATAATAATGTATTCTACACTAGTACCATAACCATTGACTGAGAGTAAATATTCGAAAGTCTTTGTTTTCAGATCCCCAAGTCACTCTAAATCACCTATCCTCTGTTCATTTCTTTCTGTTACCCTAGAGATTAAAAGATCTCAAGCAGAGAGAGTTTGCTCGAAATGTCTCTTCAAGATCCCGCAAGGATGAGAAGAAACAGGAAAAAGCCCTCCGGCGGCTCCATGAGTTGGCAGAGCAAAGAAAACAAGCTGAATGGTGAGGATATCTTTTCTCAAAAGGTTCTACAGATAATTATAATCCATAAGATTAAAGATTATAATTTAAGATTTAAATTAAGATTTAAGAATTATAAGCATTAAGATTTTTAATATATCCTTCTTTCAAACTAAAAGCTTATCTGTACGTGGAGTATAATATACTGATTAAGTGTGTGCACTTTTGAGGCCATATCCTGCTTGCTATTCGTGTGACTTAATCAAGTTATATCTAAGCTCTCTATGCCTCAGTTTCCTTATCTGTAAGATGAGGATAATAACAATTTGCTTATTTAGAGAGAGCCTAGCACATTGAAGATGCTCAATAAATCAATAAATGATGCCATTATTACTATTATTGCTGTTCTCCAACATTCTTCTTATGTAGAAAAGCACAGTATTCTGTTTTACAGCTAAGAAGTACTGGTGCACAGATTCAAGTGTTGTAACAGCCTATTAGAAACTATAGAATTAGTACCAAATACTCTAAAACCTATGGAATTCCATCCATTTATTTTTCTGCAGGTTTTCTGGCTTCTTGAGTGTTCTTTTTAATGTTCCTTCATGGTTCTTGCTGATAATTTTTTGGTTGGTATTTAGCCTTGGGTAGAATTTAAAACTTAGGTCACCTTGTTTGTTTTTAATGGCTGTCCAGGACCAAAGGAAAGAACTGGTTACAGTAGAAAGAGCACTATTATTGTGGCTTTTAAAAGTTTTCAGCCAAGTTGGCATCAGAGTTCCCAAGTTCCTAGACTGACTAGCTTTATTTTGTCTCTGGATCCTTTTTAATTTATTTACTTGTGTTTTGGAGGAAGATGGAAGGGAGAAAGCACATCTAGTGTAAGTTTTCAAACAATTAACCTATGAGCTCCTTCGAGTTAAACTGGCTATAAATTGGTTCCGATTCCTTCTTTGGGAATTCTGTGGTAATCATTCTCCTTGACATGTTGCAAGGGCACCTCCTTAAAATATGTATATCAGGCCACTTTCTAGTTAGGACATATTTTAATACATGTTTTTCTTCAGAGATGACTTTTAGTTTTCAGTTTTATAAATGAGCAGTTAAAAGATGACCGAGTAATCTCAGGAGAATAAAGGAATTTTAATCCATCATCAGGTATTTTACTGTCCTAGGAATAATGTATGACCTCATAGTAAGTATTATTGAAGTAACATGGCAAAGACTAAGCAAAAGATCAGAATGAATCCTCTTTTTATTCAGTTTGAGGTTTTGGGGTTTTTTTTGCTGTGGGGTAGGTTTCATAACACAGTGTTAAGTATTCTTGCTATTCAAATCTAATGGGTTCCCATCTTCCAATAACAGCAGTTCAGATAGCAAAAGATATCACATTATCTGAATATATTTGGTTCCTGAGTTGAGGACAGTAGTAGCTAGAGTTCAAATAACAAGGACTTCATTCATATAGGTATCTAATTCTGTTCAGTTCTTGAGTCTGGAATTCCAGAGATACATACTGTAAAAATTTCAGGCAAGGTAAATGTTTTAAAACACTAGCATTGAGGATCCTCAGTGTTCCTTTTGTCAAAGCTGAAAGAGTTACTTGGTAGCGTTATGATCATTATACTGAATGCCTGGAAAGTATCACAAAACCAAAGCAAATGCTTGGGTGTGGTGGCCAGGAGATAGGCACAGACCTTTTAGTTTCTAAAACAGACATACCACAGACTGCCATAGAGTAGCACAGTGGAGGTTTCTAACTGTTTAACTCAGAATGTGCATATTTTTTAAAAATGAAATTTGAAAGGGGAAATTAGATTTTTTTTCTTTCTCTGAATGAAATACAACTTCTATGAACAGATGTACAACCATATGTTTGATAGCATACTGATGGGTAGGGTGATACAATAAGAAATGAGATCAGAAATAGGTTAGGGTAGACTATCAGATAGTAATTACGGGCTATTTGAGTTGTGAGATAAGCCTTATTTTATGTATTTTAGACAGCTTAAGAACAAACAGCAGTAACTGGCTGGCCCTAGGAATTTGGCCTGGAAGGTTAATGGAATGAGACTTCGCCTAACCTCCACTGAGAAAGTTCCATTCGTTAGCATAGGGTTAACCCTAGTTAGACCTGCCTGTGATGAATGATAGAACATAAGAGATGAATATTTTATAAGATGTGTAAAATGTACCTCTAAATCTTTTTGTTTTTCATTTTTCTAAACCATTGTGTAGTGCACCTGGAAGTGGTCCCATGTTCAGACCAACTACAGTGGCTGTAGATGAAGAAGGTGGAGATGAGGATAAAGATGAATCAGCTGCAAACAGTGGCACAGCTGCCACTGTCACTTGTGGTCTGGGGTCTGAATTCTCCACAGATAAAGGAGGCCCTTTTACTGCGGTACAAATCACTAATACCACTGGACTAGTACAGGGACCTGGGTTAGCCTCCCAAGGCATCAGCTTTGGCATTAAGAATAATCTGGGGACCCCACTGCAAAAATTGGGAGTGTCATTTTCCTTTGCCAAGAAGGCTCCTGTCAAACTTGAATCAATAGCATCGGTTTTCAAGGACCATGCAGAGGAAGGGACCTCTGAAGAGGGAACAAAACCTGATGAGAAGGGTTCTGACCAAGGACTACAGAAGGTGGGAGACTCTGATGGTAGCAGTAATCTTGATGGTAAAAAAGAAGATGAAGACCCTCAGGATGGAGGGTCCCTTGCCTCAACATTATCCAAGTTAAAAAGGATGAAGCGAGAAGAAGGAGCTGGAGCTACAGAGCCAGAGTATTACCACTACATCCCTCCAGCACACTGCAAAGTAAAACCTAATTTTCCCTTCCTACTCTTTATGAGAGCCAGTGAACAAATGGAAGGTGATAATAGTACACACACAAAGAATGCCCTAGAGAGCAAAAAAAGTAGTTCTCCCAAGCCTAAAGGCTGCGTCAAGATGGCAGCAAGCCAAGGAGCAGAAAAGACAGTTAGTGAAGTCTCTGAGCAGCAGAAGGAAACTAGTGTGGCAGAACCCTCAGAGCCTGCAAGCAAAGTTGAGACAAAGAAGGCCTCAGGAGAGGATGTAAGTGATCAGAGCTTAGAGAGTCAGAGTCAGAATGCTTCAGAGATCCAAATGTGTGACTCTAACCCTTCTAAAGAAACCTCTCAAGCCACCCCAGCAGGGAAAGAAAGTCAGGAGGGATCCAAACGTCCTACTGGTCCCTTCTTCTCTGTTTTGAGCAAAGATGAAAGTACTGCCCTCCAGTGGCCATCAGAACTATTGATTTTCACAAAAGCAGAACCCTCCATTTCATACAGTTGTAACCCTTTATACTTTGACTTTAAACTTTCAAGGAACAAAGATGCTAGAGCTAAAGGGACAGAAAAGTCAAAGGATCTAGGAAGCTCGTCAAAGGATCATCTCCAAGGCCTTGATCCTGGTGAGCCAAATAAAAGCAAGGGAGGGGGAGAGAATGTAGTACATCCCTCAGGAAGCAGAATGGATGCACCTGCTTCAGGGGCTGCCTGTAGCAGCCTGCACAAGCAGGAACCTGGGGGGAGCCATGGGTCAGAGACAGAAGAGACAGGGAGAAGCCTTCCTAGCAAGAAAGCACGATCTGGGAAATCACACCGACACAAAAAGAAAAAGAAGCATAAAAAGTCCAGCAAACACAAACGGAAACATAAGGTTGATACAGAAGAGAAAAGCTCTAAGGCAGAGTCTGGGGAGAAATCTAAGAAGCGCAAAAAACGAAAACGAAAGAAGAATAAGTCATCAGCCCCCGCAGATTCTGAACGAGGACCTAAACCAGAACCCCCTGGGAGCGGCAGCCCTGCACCACCAAGAAGAAGGCGGCGAACTCAAGATGACTCCCAGCGGAGATCCCTCCCTGCTGGCGAAGGGAGCAGTGGCAAGAAGGATGAAGGTGGGGGGGCTAGTAGCTCCCAAGATCATGGTGGGAAGAAACACAAAGGTGAACCTCCAACTTCATCCTGCCAGCGAAGAGCTGGTACCAAACGGAGCAGCCGGTCTAGCCATCGGAGCCAACCCAGTAGTGGAGGTGAGGATAGTGATGATGCTTCATCACACCAGCTACACCAGAAGTCTCCATCCCAATACAGTGAGGAGGAGGAAGAGGAAGACTCGGGCAGTGAGCATTCCCATAGCCGCTCACGGTCTGGCCGACGCCATTCCTCACACCGTTCCTCCCGGCGTTCTTACTCAAGTAGCTCAGATGCTTCTTCAGACCAGAGCTGCTATAGTAGACAGCGCAGTTACTCTGATGATAGCTATAGTGACTATAGTGAACGATCACGAAGACACTCTAAGCGCTCCCATGACTCAGATGACTCAGACTATGCCAGTTCCAAGCACCGGTCCAAGCGGCACAAATATTCATCTTCTGATGATGATTACAGCCTCAGTTGCAGCCAGTCCCGAAGCCGATCTCGGAGTCATACCAGGGAGCGCTCAAGATCCCGGGGCCGCAGCCGCAGCAGCAGTTGTAGTCGCAGTCGGAGTAAGCGGAGAAGCCGCAGCACCACAGCCCACAGCTGGCAGCGGAGCAGGAGCTATAGCCGGGATCGCAGCCGCAGCACCAGAAGCCCTTCCCAGAGATCAGGCTCTAGGAAGGGATCATGGGGTCATGAGAGCCCTGAGGAGAGGCGTTCTGGGCGTCGGGACTTCATTCGCTCTAAGATCTACCGCTCTCAGTCCCCCCATTATTTCCGATCAGGCCGGGGAGAAGGTCCTGGGAAGAAAGATGATGGCAGAGGAGATGACAATAAAGGAACAGGCCCACCCTCCCAGAACAGCAACGTTGGCACAGGAAAGGGGTCAGAAAGTGACTTCAGCCCTGAAGACAAGAACTCTGTCACCGCCAAACTGCTACTGGAGAAAATCCAGTCAAGGAAAGTGGAGAGGAAATCCAGTGTGAGTGAGGAGGTGCTGGCCACCCCTAATAAAGCTGGGCTGAAGCTCAAGGACCCCCCACAAGGTTACTTTGGACCCAAGCTCCCTCCTTCTCTTGGCAATAAGCCTGTCCTTCCACTGATAGGGAAGCTCCCAGCTACACGAAAGCCCAGCAACAAGAAATGTGAAGAATCCGGCTTGGAAAGAGGGGAAGAGCAAGAACAGTCAGAGACAGAAGAGGGGCCCCCGGGGAGTAGTGAGGCCCCATTCGGGCATCAGTTCCCCTCAGAAGAAACAGCTGGCCCCTTACCAGACCCACCCCCTGAAGAGCCAAAGTCTGAAGAAGCTACTGCTGATCACCCTGTGGCTCCACTAGGCACCCCAGCACACTCTGACTGCTACCCTGGGGACCCAGCCATTTCCCATAGCTACCTGCCTGACCCCAGTGATGGAGACACCCTAGAGTCCCTGGATAGCAGCAGTCAACCAGGCCCTGTGGAATCCAGCTTGCTGCCTATAGCACCAGACCTTGAGCACTTCCCTAGTTATGCACCTCCCAGTGGGGAACCTAGTATTGAATCAACAGACGGGGCTGAGGATGCTTCACTGGCCCCCTTGGAGAGTCAGCCCATCACATTCACCCCTGAGGAGATGGAGAAGTACAGCAAGCTCCAGCAGGCCGCTCAGCAACACATCCAGCAGCAGCTTCTGGCCAAGCAAGTAAAGGCCTTTCCAGCCTCAGCTGCCCTGGCCCCAGCTACACCAGCCCTGCAGCCCATCCACATCCAGCAGCCAGCTACAGCCTCTGCCACCTCCATCACAACTGTTCAGCATGCCATCCTACAACATCATGCTGCAGCAGCTGCTGCTGCCATTGGCATTCACCCTCACCCTCATCCCCAGCCACTTGCCCAAGTGCATCATATTCCCCAGCCCCATCTGACCCCCATTTCTTTGTCCCACCTCACTCATTCAATTATCCCTGGCCACCCTGCTACCTTTCTCGCTAGCCATCCCATCCACATCATTCCCGCCTCAGCCATTCATCCTGGGCCATTCACCTTCCACCCTGTCCCACATGCTGCCCTCTACCCTACCCTCCTTGCCCCACGGCCTGCTGCAGCAGCTGCCACTGCCCTCCACCTTCACCCACTACTTCATCCCATCTTCTCAGGTCAGGACCTGCAGCACCCCCCCAGCCATGGCACATGAGTTAGGGGATGGGAACCTAGGTGGGGCCAGGGAAGGTGACCCATAAATCTTCCCTTTGGGGTGTTGAGCCATTAATGCCAGTAAGTAGAAGATGGGATGGGCAGTGTCTGACAGCCAAAGAATCGAGTTTTGGCTTGCAGGGATGGGTTTAGATTTGAGGTTTGCTTTGGGTTCACTATCAGGGACTTTTTTTTTTTTTTCCTTTTCTCCTTTCTATCTGTTCCTCCCTCTCCTGTGTTTCTAAGCTAGGGAACACCAGTAAGTGCTATACACGCCTTTGCAGCAACATCTCCAAACTGTCAAGTTTAGATAGTCCCCTCCTCCCTCTACTTTTTATTCTCTGCTCTTCCCTTCTGTAAATTTTAAAACATTTTCTCCCTCTCTGGCTGGTGGGTTGTCACCAAAGCCCTTGCTGTGGGCACATCTGTTCCTTCCTTCTCAGTGCCACAAAGGCGGCCAAGCTGTTTCTCCAGCGGTGAAAGCACCACTTTTGGGCATTGTCTTTGACTATCCCTTGGTAACCTTATGATATCCCAGGTGAGGTGGAAAGGGAGTCTGACCTGGAACCAGATGCAACTCAGGCTGCAGTTCGATCCACTTTCCACAGAAACAGAGACACATATTTGGCACTGTTGTCCTCATGTCCCTCATCCCAGAAGAGGCATCTGCATATCCCAGAAAAGAAGATTCTATCATGAATAGAAACTATGCGGAACATAGAGTCACCCGTGTGCTTCCCCAGAGAGGAGCTCATGTGTCTGAAGGGTATATTTTCTTCTGTCATGTTGATGTTTCCCTCTTAATTTATAGGATTTTTTAATGTAAAAAATTGCACTGAACTCTATAAACATAAATGCTGCTTTTTGTAGCTCATATAAAAAAGGTTCCATATTTGTAGTATACTGCAATAATATTTTTTACATCCAGCTCTTTAAGTGATCCTTGTTCTGGTGGCTTTGTGTAAATATGTTTGCCCTAGTTGAATTAAGAAACTTTAAAGGTTATAAAATGAAAACAAAAAAAAATAAACTATTTGTTTTCTGCTAGATGCAAAAATGAGTAAGCATGTATATTTTATCAAGCTCATGTATTTTTTGAAGTTATGAACTATAAAAATGTTAAAACATTTTTTGCTGGGACAAAATGTTAAGTAATTTGCATTAAATGGTGCCCCCAGCACTGGGATTTTTGAGCTAATGGGCAGCAGACAGCTGGGGGTGTCAGTTTTGACAGTCTTGCTCACGTGCTTTGTTGTTTTATACAGAGAAACAGGTGGATCCCACAGAGGAGGAAGGGGAAATTCAACAGCTTTATTCTCTGGAAGCAGTGAGATGCAGTGATTGGGGGTATTCCTGGGTTTCCCTGGATACCTTGTTCCAGGCAGTCAATTTGCCTTCCTAGTACTTTGCCCCTCTGACAATTTTTTTTAATGTGCCTTTTGGGTTGGCTAGAAACTGAAGTAAAAGTAGACTGGAGGATGATAGAGTTGGGACAGTTTTTTCTCGTTTTGTTGGGAGGTGAGCACATTTATAGATACTTAAAATTATTTTGCTTCATAGTTTCCATGCCTTCTGTCCAGCTCAGTTTAGGCAGTGAAGTTTCCTTTTTTTCTTTCTCCTATGACACTGATCAGAGGAATTACCATCTCAACCCGTCTTCCTCTCTTCTTGCCTTTCACCCAAGCTCTCTAATTAACACATTGACCCAAAGGTGCTTGTATTGCGGGTCCCATCTCCATTGGTGTAGTTAGTTAGCAGTTACCTCTTTGGCATTTCCCTACCTATTCCTATGGCTAGAATTGGTTGGGTGGTCACCTGACAGGAAAAACAAACTATAGTTACCTGGGCCAAGGCTCTGTGGCTGCCTTCTCAAGTTCTCAAAAGAGAAACCTTTTGAGTTTATGAGAAGCAAGTGCTGGGCAAACAACGCTCTAGACTGAGCCCCCCTCCTACCTGTTCAGTGCTCCTCGTCTAATTCAGAAGCATTACTTATTGGATAACTAGCACTGGAAAAATGAAATATCTGTTTGAAGTGAAAGAACTCATTTTTCTTTGCTTTCAGCCCATGTAAATACTTAAATAATACAGTATTAACATTTTTGTGCTGCTTCCCAATAGTTTGTAGATTGAGCCATACTCTGGCCACCTCTCTGCCTTCCTGGGGGCAGTTTTCTTTAACTTCCAGAATAGTAATTTTAAAACAAAAAAAAAAAGGAAAACAAAATAACCTATCCTTACTTACAGGCATAACAGATTGTATTTAACTTTATCACATATGATAGAGATATATATGCTGTAAAATGAGGGAAAGGAACTTTCTAATAAACCAATGATTTGTGGAAACTTAACAGAGTCTGTCGTGATTGCTGCCCCATCCACTCAAGTTGGGAAGGGTTGGAGTTTGGGGTTACGAATAACATCTTGTTTGAAGTTATCAAGGAATAGATTCTTGTGAGCCAGTTTGAGATATGGGAATTGTGCTTCTGAAAGCTCAGGCTGCCCAAGGAGAGGGGAAAGATTATGGCTGTGGGAGGAAGTAATGGTAAAATTTCTCTCAGTCTGGGTGGGCCGGCCCGTGGCTCACTTGGGAGAGTGTGGTGCTGATAACACCAAGGCCACGGGTTCAGATCCCATAGGGGGATGGCCGGTTAGCTCGCTTGGGAGAGCGGGGTACTGACAACACCAAGTCAAGGGTTGGGATCCCCTTACTGGTCATCTTTTAAAAAAATTTTTTTTTCTCTCAGTCTTAGGTAGATGTCTTGGAATGTGGAATGTGCACCTCCTTTCCCTCAAGAATTTTCTTGTATTCTCTTTTTTTAAATTTTAGATGTATAATCTGTGTGTAGTAGAATATATGACATGTAGGTGCTCACTAAATTGCTTTGGAATTTCTGGCTTTGATTTTTAGGATTTTGGATTAATTTAAGGGCAGTGAGATTACAGGAGTCATCTGCTTGGCCTTTGCCCTCCACCTGGGTTCTGTATACCAGGCTCGAATTACTCTCTTCTGCCCTTTAATAGCACTGCAATGTTTGAGTGCCTCTACCTGGTATAAGGAAATATGCCCTAATTGTTACTGAGGAAATAAAATCCCCTACTCTTCCATATCAAAAAATCACAAAAGATAGGGAAAGTTTTAACATGGAAAGCTACCATAGATTTGAAGTGATAAATTCGTTTCCCCCTCTTCTTTACCCTTTCAAGGAGTTGTGCAATTCCTACTTTCCTCCCGTCTGTGATACAACTGTGTTTTCCCCTCGACTACAGAGACGCTATTCAACTTGAACCTAGGGGTGGGTGCTCAGATATGCCTACTTTCCTAAAATAGTAAAGATCCCTTCCTGGAAAGAGAGAATGTTAGAAAATAAAAGGTGAATTTCTTTCCTTTTTTTTTTTTTTTTAAGATGATCGATAAGGTGATCTTAACCCTTGACTTGGTGTTGTCAGCACCACACTCTCCCAAATGAGCCACGGGCTGGCCTTAAAAAGTGATTTTCTGAGAGCATGGAAGGTGAAAGAGACAGATTGGCCCATGTGCTGTGTGAAGTTGCGTGCAGCTGCCTGGTTCTGATAAGGCCTCAGCCACCTCCGCTTGAAACATGGAAGTACTCCTTGTTCTACACTTAATCACTAATTCAAGCCTTGTCAACTATTCCCATTCTTATTTGCGAGAGATACCTTCATCTTACCCTTATCAATTTATGTCTGAATTATTGCATCATTTTCCTGGCTAATCTCCTTGACCTGGGACCTAATTCCCTGTCTTATGTAAACTTACTGGCTTATCAAAATCTGAGTGCAATTTATTCTGTATTCATTGCTCCCCATCCCCAGTAAAAGTGTGAGCTCTGAGAGGACAGGACTGATTCTTATTTTTATTTATTTATTTATTTATTTTTCTTAAACCCCTTAGGATATCTTACATAGAGTTGAGTACATAGTAAACATTTTGATTATATGTTCAGGAAAGATAATGAGCAAAGTAAAATACCGTTGACTGAGGATTATGCATCAAGATTTAGCAAGGAAACATTCAAAAATGATTTTTAAAAATTTCTCTAACCTGCACATCACCTAGCTCAGTGCCAGGCACATAGCAGAAGTTCAATCATTGTTGACTAAATGAAGCCTTAACAGAACTCTGAATTCATTGAGGGATTCTAGGACTCTGGCTGATGGGATAGGAAAGTGGGAACGACGTGTCAGCACTCCCTTGCCCGCTCTTCCAGAAGGGGGATCAACTCAGTTCTGACACCAAAAGAACACAATCCATGTTGAATACCAAACTCTTCCTCCACCTTCCCCCCCAAAACCTGATCCTCCCTCCACCTGTGGTTAATTCTAGTTGGTGGTACTACTGTACCATTAGCAAAATGGTACCAGCCAGGCACCAAAGCTTTGAATTACATTTAACGCCTCCCTCCCACATCCAGTTAGTGATTCTGTAATTTCTGCCCTCTCTTTTATTCTTTCCATTAGTACTCCAGTCAGGCTTCTTCATCACCCTTAACCCAGAGGATTGCAGTCACCACCCATCTGGTATTCCCTAAGTCTTGTCTTTCCAGTTCCGTCTATCCACAGGCAGCCAGTGTGATCTCGCAAATTGGAGCACAATTGATCATTGGATCTCTTATTCCCACACTTAAGAAATCTTTATGTATTTCCATCTCTTATGGATTAAAGTTTAAGTTTTTAATATGGCACTCGAGGACCCCCAATGATTTGACCCCAGCCTGCCTTTCCACCCTCATTCCCCACTCCACCCCTTCAGGCACTATGCTGAGTCAACTACTTGCCTTTCCCTCTAATTGACCTCTGAGTTTTGCTATCCACTAGCTTTGTAAACTTGGACAATTTGCCTAAAATTTTTTTGTGCCACAGTTTTTGAGTTTATAAAATGTACTTAATAGTACCTGTTGCATAGGGTTGTTATGAGGAACAAATGATGTAAGCGACTTTCATAATCTATGTCTTTTTCAAGGCATGCTTTACTGCCCTCTGCTGCAGTTATATGGGTTCATGTCTTAACTCCCTCTGAACCAAGTACACTAAGGATCTTTGAAGGTTATCTTTGTATCCCTTATCAACACAGTGCCTTGAGCTGAGTAAGTACTTAATGAAAATTCGAGTTAAATTTAAGTTGATATTGGACTGTACAGAGTATACTGGTAATACTGATACAGTAACCACTCAGTTGAGGACAATGGGAGGTTGGAGGGTAAGTGGAGGACTGGGTTAAGTATTCATTCAAACAAATGTATTACAGGCCTACCATGAAATTGGCATTGGAAATTCAGCCGTGAAGAAGGCCCTTAGATAAGGCTTTTAGCTGTGTGCTGAGGTGAAGTATGAAGAGGGAGGAACCGAGGGGAGTCCAGAATGGCACAAGGTGGTTGAGCAGGATAAGACATCGGTTAAGTTTGATCAGAAAATAGAGATTAAATGGAGGATGTGGCTATGTTCCTGTACCCCTAGCAGACTGCTTGAATCTCCTTCCTGAGAACCTACTCTTTTGGGAAGGCATACAGTGCCAGTAAGACTTAGCACTCCTGCTCTTTATCCATAGAAAATGACTGCCTTTCTGCTTGAAATTCATCTCTTTCTGCTTTGTCATTCTATGTTTGCATCTTCCATCCTTAGTGCATGCTTCCATTCAGTCTTTCAGCAATACCTGCTACACGGGCTCTTGGCTAGGCCCTGAGACTGCCAAAAGGAACCTTGCTCTCAAGGGATTTATTTACACAATCCAATGAACAGATTATGACTAAACAGTGTGATCAGTGCTGTGCCCATGTATGTTAGCCTAGGTTGCCAGCCTGAGGAGCCAGGGGAAGCTTCCCCAAACCAATGACCCCAATGAGAATCAAGTCTCGATAGTTCAAAAAGAGCTCTGTCACCCAAGGAGGCGTGAGGGGTGCATGATATCAGAGCTTGTGAGCCAGAACATCCTGGAATGATTCCACTTTATCCCCATCGCCTTGCCCCTTTGGCCAAGATCTATTCACCACCCTTTCCTCAGCACCGGCTGCACTGCTGTGGCTACCGTAAGACTTGGCTCAAGATGGAGGAGGAGTGAGGAAGCTGCTGTGCCAGTATGGTTGGTTGAGGCTGCCCGAGGCCCTAGAAGGAGGAAGTTGGATAAGTGCCTTATCCAAAAGGATATGGCAACCTCAGGTCTTATCAGGGAGCAGCAGCTTCCTTACTCCTTCCCCCACCTCTGGCCAAGTCACAAAGTGACACAGCAGTGCAGCCAACTGGATGGGAGAGGGAAGAGCTGTAGAACTGTGGAGTTGTGTGGTGTGGGCCAACTAGTTCATAACTGAACTATCTCAAGCAGAAAGCGATGTTGGCTTTGACTAGCCCACTAGAAGTAATAGAGATGGGATGAAAATTCGAGAGACAGCTGAGAGGCAGAACCAACAGGACTTGGTGATAAACTGCTCTCAGGAAAAGGGAGGAGTCATGGCTCTCAGCCATAAGTCTTCCCCTGCTGCCCCCGCCCCCCATGGCCTCACGTCCTTCATGGCAATCCTAGAGACCATATGGGTCCAGGGACTGGAGCCCTTTGCCCTGCCCACTGCTCAGCAAATTGCTTTGGGTTCCAGTTTGATAAGAAAAGACTTCCTGTGGTGGAAACCGAAGGGAAGTGGAAGGAGCTGGCCCATTCTTTCCTAGGAGGTTGTGAGAGAAGGAAGATGACCAGAGCTTTGTGTCCACTGCATGCTCTCTGGCTTCTGGAGTGGGCCCTGCTGCTCTTGGGACCTGGTGCTACCCCTCTAGCCTGGGCCTTGAACTTGGACCCAGTGCAGCTCACCTTCTATACAGGCCCCAATGGCAGCCACTTTGGGTTTTCATTGGACTTCCACAAGGACAGCCATGGCAGGTGAGCGCTGGGGGAAGTTTGGGTATTAGGAAAGAGAAGTACCCTCCCCCCCATCATTGCTTCTGTGGGTCTCGAGTTCCCCATTTGTGACAGCAGTTGAACAAGGTGACTTCTGGGGTCTATTTGGGTTGAGCTCTTGTCAGGAATGCTGGGGAGGGTTGACTCAGGTGAGGGTGTCAGGGAGGGGCACCAATGGGGGGATGGACAGTAAAACTATAGAAAGAACAAAGGGAAGGCAAAAGCTGATGCCATATTTTTTCCCCCAAGGGTCAGTTGTATGACCCACTGCACCCTCACCCCCTCAAAATAGAGAGGAGCATGTGTCCTAAATTGATTTGCAAAACTAAAATTGTCTACACATCTCCACCTTGCTTTTCTACTTCATTCCTCTCATCCCAGTCAAAATTATAGGTATTTGAAAAGAAGCAATAGATAATTAATGGTTAGTATTGATCAGGCTTTGGAATCGAACTGTCAAGATGAGAGTCCTGGCTTCTTTACAGCTGTGTTATCCTGAGCTATTTATTGTGCTGGACAGTGTGATGCCCAGCTTCAGAGAGTGGCAATGGCAGATAGCCTTCAAGTGTCAGCCACTTGGGGATTTTCTCTGCTGAAGAAAGCTACTTCACTCAAAGTCAAGTTTCTGTCCCAAGGTGGCTGAGATCCAATAACCGAAGGGGGATGGTGAGGTTTAGCGTCCAGCCATCTACCCTCAATTCTAACAATTCTGAAGGATTCTACGTCCAGCGTTCCTGGGGTATTGGCTCACAGCTGTCATTGGACCTGAATCTCAGCTTAATTCCTTCCTCTGCACACTCCTGCTTCTTTCCCCTTGTTTCTACAAGTAGTGGTCCCATGGGCACCACTTAATAAACATCCTGCGTGCTAAAAAATATTATAGCATTTTTTCAAAAGCACTTTTTATGTACTGTATCCGGCTAGGACCGTGCTAAATGTCCCTCATGCATTCATTACATTTACTGCTCCTAACAGCATTGATTGGTTTGTATTATCCCTATTTTACATATGGCAGAATTGTGATTTAAACCTAGATCTGCTAGGGACCTCAGCTCTATCAGCAGAGATGCCCTCATTTGTCACCATTAAAGCCAGCTCTCAGGACGGGATCTGGTAACAGTCTAAGTAGACAGACGTTCTAGGGAGCATGTGAACCCCTGGTTTTTGTTGGGAGTGGGAGGGTGGAGATGGTGTGCAATGCTTAGGTGGTCTTTCTCCTCGAGGATATCAAACCAAATGATTTTTTTTTTTTCAAGAGTTGTAAAGGTGGAGAATTTTTTTTTTTTAATTTTATTTTGTCAATATACAATGTGGTTGATTATTGTGGCCCATTACCAAAACCTCCCTCCCTCCCCCCTCTCCCACCCAACAATGTCCTTTCTGTTTGCTTGTCGTGTCAACTTCAAGGAATTGTAGTTGTTGTGTTTTCTTCTCCCCCCCCCCCGGTTTGTGTGTGTGTGTGTGTGTGTGTGTATTTATTAATTTTTATCTCCCACCAATAAGTGAGAACACGTGGTATTTCTCTTTCTGTGCCTGACTTGTTTCACTTAATATAATTCTCTCAAGGTCCAAAATGGCTATAAACCAGTGGTTGTAGTCCCAGCTTTAATCTCCACTCGCTGGGTCATTCAGGCCCGTGATCTCTCTCGCTGAGAGTCAGTTTCGCTGTCCGTAAAATGAAGAAGCTGGCCTCGATGGTCTGTGAGGTTTCGCTGAGGAAAGCTGGCCCGGTACCCCCCTCCACACCGCCTTTCCAGCAGCGCTGGCAGTCCGGCCCCGGAGCAGGGGATGCGCCTAAACCTGCGCCGCGCTGACTCGGCTTTCCTGCGCAGCGTGGCTATCGTGGTGGGCGCCCCGCGGACCCTGGGCCGCAGCCAGGAGGAGACGGGCGCTGTGTTTCTGTGCCCCTGGAAGGCCGACGGTGGCCAGTGCAACTCTCTGCACTTCGACCTTAGTAAGTCCCAGGCAAAGGGGAGAAGGAAGGGATTAAAGGGACGAGGACGGCCGGGCTTCAGCTCCCCGCCCCTTCTTGTGCACCCCAGGTGATGAGACCCGAAAAGTAGGCTCCCAAACTTTCAAAACCTTCAAGGCCCGGCAAGGCCTGGGAGCGTCGGTCGTCAGCTGGAGCGACGTCATTGTGGTGGGCGTCGCCGGACAGGGCACCGGGAACAGTCGGGGGCAGGGACACGTGGGGAGAGGCGAGCCCCAGTCTCGCGCCTTTCCCCACTCTCCTATGGCTCTGCTCCAGGCCTGCGCCCCTTGGCAGCACTGGAACGTGCTAGAAAATACCGAGGAAGCTGAGAAGACGCCCGTAGGTGGCTGCTTCGTGGCTCAGCTTCAAGACGGCCGGCGCGCGGAGTACTCCCCCTGTCGGGCCAATACCATGGGCGACGTTTACGTACAGTATAAGTTTAGTAAGCTCCGCCCTCCCGGCGCCGTCTAGCCCCGCCCAGCCCCGCCCTTAACCTGTTCCCTCCCCCAGCGATCCCGGGCCTGCTCTCAACCCAGCGTCGCCCAGTGGCCCCGCCCCCGGCCCCGCCCCTCGCGCGCCGATTTCAGGCCCCGCCCCTGCAGGATTCCGCCGGCCCAGGCTCCAGGCTGCAGTGCACGCTCCTTCATCAGCCCCTTTGCTGACCCGTCCTCCTTGTCTCCTCTAGGTGGCGACAGGCGCTACTGCGAAGCGGGATTCAGCTCCGTGATCACCCAGGCAAGTAGGAAGCAAAAGCTGCGTGGGGGCAGCCTCCGAGCAGGGCGCCCTCTCACCTCTAGGGCTTCCCTTTCAGGCCGGGGAGCTGGTGCTTGGAGCCCCTGGCGGCTATTTTTTCTTAGGTACGTACCTATCCGTCCGCCTCCCTCCCTTCTTGCGGCCTGGGGAGACTCCAGGCGTCTGGGCCCCCACACCCCCTGTCCCTCGCGCCCTAGGTCTTCTGGTCCGAGCTCCAATTGCCAATATCGTCTCGAATTACCGGCCGGGCACCCTTTTGTGGCACGTACCCAACCAGCGCTTCACGTTCGACTCCAGCAACCCAGAGTATTTCGACAGCTACCGGGGTAACCCTGGCACCTCCCTTCCAGGCTTCCCAGCACTTAAGCGGCACTGCCCACGCCAGCTGGTCGGGTCCTTGCGGGAACCTCCATGCCAACCCAAGCTGGCCAGCCCCAGCGGCTAAGGCGCCTCTGCCCTTTTTCCTGCAGCGTCCCCCGCGGGCTGCGCTACTCCCATGCGCCCCGCTTCGCCCTTCGCGCCAGGGACTCGCAGAGCAGCTTAGGGCAGGTCTTGGCCTCTTGATGGCCTCAGTTTCACCATCTGCACGATGCAGGGTGGGACTAGGTGGTCTGTGAGTCCCTTCCTTGCTTGCCCTCGGCCTCCCCCTGCTTCGTCCTCCCAGAAAGACTAATGTAAGCAATGTCCTCAGGGTACTCGGTGGCTGTGGGAGAGTTCGACGGGGATCTCAGCACTACAGGCAAGAACTCCATCTAGGGGCGGGAGTTGGGGAGCCCAGCCCGGGGAGCAGCACCTCCCCGAAATCTCCTGTGGGTGCAGAAATCTCCCCAGCACCAACACCTCCCCTGGGTGTGGGCTAAGGGACGAGAGGTCTCAGGACCTCATTTGCTGAGCCCGGCTCTCCCCAGAGTATGTCGTCGGTGCCCCCACGTGGAGCTGGACCCTGGGAGCGGTGAGTGTCCCCCGCCCCCAACTCCTTCCCTTCCTCACCTGGAACGGATGGCCGTGGCAGGAGCAATAATGACGCGCTCCCGTGCGCTGTCGGTGCAGGTGGAAATTATGGACTCCTACTACCAGACGCTGCACCGGCTGCACGGAGAGCAGGTGAGGTTGGGTCGCGGTGCGAGTGGCCAAAGCAGGGGACGGAGACCCCAGAATATCTCGCGGGACGTAATTGCTGCTGTCTCAGAGAGGGTGCTGGGTCTGGAGGCGTGAATTAAGGGGCTCCTCAACTTCTTGCAGATGGCTTCGTATTTTGGGCACTCAGTGGCCGTCACTGACGTCAATGGGGATGGGTGAGGAGGGGGACACCCCACCCCTACCCAGTTGGTTCCCAATTACCACAGGCAGGAGACGCCCTCGGTTTCTCCCTCTCCTAGCCCCCCACTCACGTGACTACCCAGGAAAGCGGAGGGCGAGAGTGGGTGAGATTTGGCTCTAGCACCCAGGATCCCCACAGCCCGCCCCCATGTAACCACCCACCTGGCCCGCAGGAGGCAAGACCTGCTGGTGGGCGCCCCGCTGTACATGGAGAGCTGGGCGGGCCGCAAGCTGGCCGAGGTGGGGCGTGTGTACTTGTTCCTGCAGGCCCGAGGCCCCCACGCACTGGGCACCCCAAGCCTCCTGCTGACAGGCACACATCTCTATGGGCGATTCGGCTCGGCCATCGCGCCCCTGGGCGACCTCGACCGCGATGGCTACAATGGTGAGGGAAAAGAGGATCCTCACTTGCTGCAAAGGGGTTACCAGCCACGCCAGAAAGTATGGACTTGGCCTGAGGGCAAGCAGTGACCTTATTACATATGTAGTTTAGACATGCAGTCTGCTGAGTTAAAAGAGACCAGTTCCAAGAGATAGCGACCACCTGCATGTGGATTTTGGCCGTAGAGTTAGAGATGAGGGTGACTTCACAGGTATTTAGGCCTTAGATTATTAGGACTTGATGAGAGACTGGATGTGGGGCTAAGGGAAAGAGAGGAATTGGGTGGGTGCTGGTGCTCTTCACTGACTGGAACTCAGGCCATGGAGCAGGTCTGGGGTGGAAGGACAGAGATCAGCAGTTCAGTTCTGGACCTGTTGAGCTTAAAGGGCTTGGGAGCATCAGGCAGAAATGACCAGAGAAAACTTGGGTGTTACTTCCCCCACTTCCACGAGAGAGATCTGAATGGCAGGAAGGGGATTGGGGAGGGTAAAAGGAGAAGATGCCCAGGATAGAGTCCTGGGAAGCAAGAATATTTAGGGGACTACTAGAGGAGGCGAGTCTGGGAAGGAAACAGAGAAAGAGTGTCAAGAGAGATAGGAGGGAAGCCAGGAGATCTGATGGCTCAGAACTCAAAGGAAGAGAATGCTTTAAGCAGGAGGAAGTGGGCCGGAGGGCTCAGTGGTTCTTGATGCTGATGAAAGGTACGATTAGGGCTGGAGAAGATTCATGGGCTTTAACAGGAAAGAGGTCATTGGTGACAGTGATAAGAATCGATTCTTACAAAATAGTAAGATTATGGTGATTAACAAATACATTTTCAAAGGTGATCTTAGAGGTTATTGGTGATGGGCTGGCCGGTTAGCTTAGGTGGTTAGAGCACGGTGTTATAATACCAAGGTCAAGGGTTTGGATCCCCTTACCCGCCAGCCATGAAAAAAAAAGTTATTAGTGATAATGAGCCCATGGGTAGCTCTGAATTTGCATGATGGAGGTGGAATGGAGTGAAGGTCCCTAGGGGAAGAGGGGGCCAGTATTTAATAGGTCTCAGTTACTTAATCTTCTGGTACTCAGTTTTCTTATCTAAAATGGGAATAATAAGGCCTAATTTTCAGGATGAAATAAAATCTTGTCAATATGTTTTCCTCAATAAATAGTGAAGACTGTTACTATTTTGTAACAATCCTACTTGAGGGGTCTCCTACCTGATTGTAAATTCCTTGATGGCAGGTCACTTGACTCCTTGACTCAGACTTTGTACCCCTTTCCTGGTCTCCTGGGGTCTTCCCAGAGAAGGAGCTCAGGAAAGTTTTACAGAGTCATCTGGGGGAGACTGAGTAACAAACTTCTACTCCCTTTCTCTTACTCCTTCCAGATGTTGCAGTAGCCGCCCCCTACGGGGGTCCCAGTGGTTGGGGCCAAGTGCTGGTGTTCCTGGGTGGGAATGAGGGGCTGAACTCACGCCCCTCCCAGGTCCTGGACAGCCCCTTCCCCACACGCTCTGGCTTTGGCTTCTCCCTGCGAGGTGCTGTAGACATCGATGACAACGGATACCCAGGTGCCCCTGGACTGCCTCCATCTAAACGAGAAAGACCTTTGGGCATTTGTTGGAAGTGCTGAGAGATACAGCAGGGGCCCATGCCTGACCTGGTGCCCCACTGTGGGCTCTGAGCTGTCTGTACAGCTGGAATGCCAGGGGGGCTAGGTCAAACTTCCAATGGGGGAGGTGGTATAGGAACCCTTAGGAATATGAGATGAGGACCCTATGCCCTCTCTAATTGCCAGTTCTGACCCCTCCCCCATTGTCTATAGACCTGCTGGTGGGAGCTTACGAGGCCAACAAGGTGATTGTGTACAGGTGAGCAGTGGCTCCAGGAGCTGGCTGGGGTGGGGGAGGGCCCACAGCATCAGGGGAGGCTGGACAAGGAGGGGCCACAATGGCAAGCCTCGCCCATCCACCAGAGCTCAGCCGGTGGTGAAGGCCACTGTCCAGCTGCTGGTGCAAGATTCGCTGAATCCTGCTGTGAAGAATTGTGTCCTGCAACAAACCAAGACACCAGTGAGCTGGTGAGGAGGTGAAGGGAATGGGCCAGGCCGGATCTGGGACCTTGGGGAGGCCCTAGTCTCTGAGCCCCACTCATGTCTTTGCAGCTTCAACATCCAAATGTGTGTGGGAGTCACTGGGCACAACATTCCTCAGAAGCTGTGTGAGTGGCATACAAGGGGCAGGAGGGAGGTGGGCCTGGGCTCCCCCCAGAGGCTGGCCAGGGAGATCCTGACCCTTTCTGCTTGCCCTGCCAGATCTAAATGCCGAGCTGCAGCTGGACCGGCAGAAGACCCGCCAGGGCCGGCGGGTGCTACTGCTGAACTCTCAACAGGCGGGCTTCACCCAGAGCCTGGACCTGAGCGGAAAGCACAGCCCCGTCTGCCACACCACCACGGCCTTCCTTCGAGTATGCCCAGGCTAGGGATCAGCAGGGCTGGGTGTGCAGAGTTCACCTACCAGACTTGTTCTTCCAGCCCTGGGGCACTGGGCTAGGTGCTGTGGGTTTAGTAGTGGTCAGTAGGGAATGGTCTATACTGGCTAGGAGAAGGTGTGGTATGCATGGCAGCAAGATGGCCTGACTCTTGTCCCCTCCTAGGACGAGGCGGAATTCCGGGACAAGCTGAGCCCCATTGTGCTCAGCCTCAACGTGTCCCTGCGGCCTGAGAAGGCTGGAACAGCCCCTGCTCTCATGCTACATGGAGACACCCATATCCAGGAGCAGGTGGGGCAGGCAGGGGAGGTGCAGGACCCCTGACAGAAAGTCGGGGTTTGAGTTAGTGCCTAAGTTGTAATGTGGACCCCAAAACCTTGATGTTGCCGCGACTATCTGATGTCACTCTTAACCCTCATGGAACCCCAGAATGTCAATATCCCCTAAATTCTGATACAAACCCGTAAATCCTAATATCACCATCAAAACCCTGACATTATCCCAAACCTTCATATAAACCCCAAAACCCTGATGTCATCTCCAAACTCCTTTTCATTCTTAGATCTCCTCACTCCCTAAGTCCTGATGTAAATCCCCAGTCCGTTGCTGTTTTCCTAACCCCTATGTGATCTCCAAGCCCCACCTGCCCCCAGCTTACCCGCCCGCCCTCATGTGCTTCCTCTAGACGCGCATCGTCCTGGACTGTGGAGAAGATGATGTGTGTGTACCGCAGCTGCAGCTCGCTGTCAACGTGTGAGGGGACCTCCCACTCTATCCTACCCTGGCCCTCTTTGCGCCATTGAGACCCACTCTCCACCTGAGTGCCCTCATCTCCTCCCAGACCCTAGGCCTGGACCCAGCCTCGCTGGCTTCACCCCTTTCCCCCCACAGGACGGGCTCCCCGCTGCTAGTTGGGGCTGATAATGTGCTGGAGCTGCAGATGGATGCAGCCAACGAGGGTGAGGGGGCCTACGAGGCAGAGCTGGCCGTTCACCTGCCCCCAGGTGCCCACTACATGCAGGCCCTCAGCAACATGGAGGTGAGGCCCCCACACTGGTGACATTACCAGAGACCTGGCAGGTACAGGAGCCTTGACTCTTGTCTCTCACCCCAAGAGTTTCCACTTCTCTTATGCTTTGCTTAAAAGATGTAATTTTTATTTCCTTTTAATTTGGAAGAGGAGTCTTGCTAGTGGCACAAAAATTTGAGCAGTCTATTATAGCCTCCCCCCAACCCACCCCAAAAGGCTCAGGAGCCAAATGTTAACAGGAACCTCTGTTAACATTTGGTGGATTTCAGGCCAGCCCGTGGCTCACTCGGTAGAGTGCGGTGCTGATAACACCAAGGCCACGGGTTCGGATCCCTATATAGGGATGGCCGGTTTGCTCACTGGCTGAGCGTGGTGCTGACAACACCAAGCCAAGGGTTAAGATCCCCTTACCGGTCATCTTTTAAAAAAAAAAAAAAAAGATTTGGTGGATTTCCTTCCAGTCATTTTTCCCAACATTGACTGGCACTTACATAGGTATATGTTTATTTTTTAACATAGTCTGTAACAATTGGGTCATATTCTATGTAACGGTTCATGTTTTTTATTTCCAAGATGAAAATTCATTAAAAAATTAATAATGTGCTACCGCAATGCATAAAGTAGAACGTGATGGTCCCTTGAAATCCCACCCCAAGGAACTCCCTTCCCCACTCGGGGCACAAAAGTCTTTTCCAGACTTTCCAAGGGAGCTTAAACACATGTGGGATGCTCTGTAACCACCTTCTTTCTTGCAACTGCCTTTCTGAAGGGCTTTGAGAGGCTCAGCTGTAACCAGAAGAAGGAGAACGAGACCAGGGTGGTTCTGTGTGAGCTGGGCAACCCCATGAAGAAGAGTGCCCGGGTGAGGCTGCCGAGTCGTGGCTGCTGCCTCCGTCCCATCAGGGGCCCCTGGACATCCAGGCTTTAGGGGCTGGGTTTTAGAGGCAGGTAGCTCTGGACTGGAATCCCGGTCCTCACACTCCCTAGCTCCGTATTCTTGGGTAAGTGATTTTCCCTCTGAGTGGGCTTCTGGATAAAATAGAGATAATAGTGACCTTGGAGCAGGAGAACTGGAGGCCACATTCAGAGCAGCGCTATATGTAACAGAACAGATAAATGACTTTGGCTGGCCGGTTAACTCAGTTGATTAGAGCGCCACCTTGTAACACCAAGGTCAAGGGTTCAGAACCCTGTCCCGGCCAGCTACTGAAAAAAAAATCCCTCTGGAACAATATGTAACAAAACAGAGCAGGGCTGCCCAGGGTGGGCGGTGACTTTGGCCCCTCTCTATCTCCCAGATAGGAATCACGATGTTGGTGAGTGTGGGAAACCTGGAAGACGCTGGGGAGTATGTGTCCTTCCAGCTGCAGATCAGGAGGTACTGGACTGGGGAGCCCTCTTACCCAGCACCCTTCCCCTGTCTCTGACCCTGAGGCAGAGACCCTCAGACCCCTTCCATACAGGAGGGTTTTCTGAGATGCCTGCTCTTCAGACCTCCCTGTTCTCTTTCTTCCTCAGAGACTTGTTTCTGAGTCTTGGAGTCCTAGAGGAAGTTCTTTCCCAGGTCTAACTTCAGTGTGGCATGCTGTTTGTAAAATTAGCTCTCTCTTAGCCCTCTAAAATTCTGGCCCCACCCCAGAGAGTCACTGGGCTGGTGTCCCTGACCTGCTTCTCCTCACCTCCCTACCTACCCCCCCACACCCACTCCCCCAGCAAAAACAGCCAGAATCCAAACAGCAAGACTGTGCTGCTGGATGTACCAGTCCGGGCAGAGGCTCAAGTGGAGCTGCGAGGGTGAGAGGCCAGGGGTGGAAAAGGGAGATGGTAGGCAGGGCTCTAAAGTCCAGGGGGCCCTGGGAGAACCCCCACAGCCCAGGCAGGGGATCAAACTGACTCTGAGGCACTTGGGCATCTGCAGGAACTCCTTTCCAGCCTCCCTGGTGGTGGTGGCAGAAGAAGGTGACAGGGAACAGAACAGCTTGAACAGCTGGGGCCCCAAAGTGGAGCACACCTATGAGGTAAGGAGGAGCCTCTGGATGCTGAGCTAGAGTGAGAGGGTCCTAGGAGCTGCAGGCTAGGTGCCATCCTGCCATCATGCCATCCCCTCCCCTCCAGCTCCACAACAATGGCCCTGGTGCTGTGAGTGACCTCCGCCTCAGTATCCACCTCCCCAGCCAGTCCCAGCCCTCTGACCTGCTCTACATCCTGGATGTACAGCCCCAGGGGGGCCTCCAGTGCTCCCCACAGCCCTCTCCCAACCCCCTCAAGGTGAGAGCCTGGGTGGAAGAAAAGGCTGTGGGGGAGCCCCCAGACCAACAACCAGGATACCTCTGCTGGGGACCAGGGGGTGGGGGGAGATGGGCAGACCAGGAGCCTGACTGCTGCTTTGCCTCTGCAGCTGGACTGGGGGCTGCCCACCCCTAGCCCTTCCCCCATGGCCCATCACAGGCGGGAGCGCAGACAGGCATTCCTTCCGGGGCCCAAGCAGCCCTCAAGCCCTCAGGATCCCATTCTTGTGGTGAGCAGGCTCTGTGTTCTCCAACTGGGGCCTCCCTGGGGCCCAGGGGGAGGAGGGCACGGGAGGCAGGGACAGGTGCTGTGATCGATGTGGGCCTGGTGCTGGCCACCGTTAGTCCCATGGAATACTCCAAGTGAACATGAAGGATTATGGCTTGTATCAGGGGTGGGACACTTGCATTTTCTTAAGCATCTCAGTACATTAAAGAAAATGAAACATGCCAAAGCAAGGTTACACAAATTCTGGATATTGAGCACTGTATGATGATCTACCTCTTCCAGTCCTCTCCCTGCATCTCTGGGACTATGTGAGCAGCCTCAGGTAGAGAGGACATGTGAAGCTTGAATCTGAGGCCCTTCCCTGACCCTCTGTGTTGGGTTCTTGGGGTGAGGGGGTGATGGGCATGGAGGGGCTGAGGACTTATGACATCTGCCCTCAGAGCTGCGACTCGGCGCCCTGTACCGTGGTGCAGTGTGAGCTGCAAGAGATGGCGCGTGGGCAGCGGGCCATGGTCACCGTGCTGGCCTTCCTGTGGCTGCCCAGCCTCCGCCAGGTGGGGCTGGATGCAGGGTGGGGCCTTCGGGAGGCGGGGTCCGAGGTGGGAGGCCGGAGTTCAGGGGACGGGAAGAGAGCCAGGGCGAGGTTTCCTTTGGGGGACTGGCGCGGGATTAGACCAGGGACAGGGCTCCCCTGCCCTGAGTCTGGGACTTGGACTCACACAACCAATAGGCCCTGTGTGGTTCTAAATGGCTTTCATCGTCCCCCTGTCTAGAGGCCACTGGAGCAGTTTGTGCTGCAGTCGCACGCTTGGTTCAACGTCTCCTCACTTCCCTATGGCGTGCCCACTTTAAGCCTGCCCAGCGGGGAAGCTCTGGTGAGCGTGGAGGGAGGGTGCAGAGGAGATGAGCCCTGCAGGACCCACTGGGCTTCTTGTGTCAGTGCCCGGCCAAGATGGGGTGGGGCCTCCCTGGGTCTGAGGGATGGTACAGGTGGGTGGCTTGGCTGGGGGTCACCAGCTCCAGGTTTGAGTCTTTATGAAAGGCAGGTGTCAAGGTAACTAAGGAGACACGTGGATTTACCCCCAGGTGCAGACACAGCTGCTTCGAGTCTTCGAGGAGAGGCCCATTCCAATCGGGTGGGTGCTGGTGGGTGTGCTGGGTGGCCTACTGCTGCTCACCCTCCTGGTCCTGGCCATGTGGAAGGTGAGGTGTGAAGGATAGTAGAGTCCCCAGGTGGGCACGAGCTTGGCCCTGCCCTATCTCACAGGGAGGCGGGGAGAGATGTGGCTCAGGTGGGTGATCCAGAGCCCATAGGATCTACGTCCCCACTATAAGAATGTCATTCTCCAGAGGACCTCCTCCAGGGCATATATCTCTGGAAGGGGTGGCAACTGAAATCCTAAGACCTTTAGAAGGCGCGCGCACACACACACGTGCACACAAAGAGTCGGAGGGAATGAGCACCGAAACTCCTGTCTGCCGAGGAGGGTGGGGTTCATCTCTTTCCAGCTCTGACATCTCCCCTGAGTGAGGCAGGAGACCCAGAGACTGTTCCTCCCTCCTCGTGAGGCCCTGGAGGGTCAGTCGCTCCTCTGTACCTGGAGAACAAGTGTTCAAGCCCTAGGAAGACATGGTGCTTTTAGGGAAAACCATACAATGTACCTATAATAAACATATACATATCATCATGTGCTTAAGTCACGTGGAGACACAAGCATCAGTATTTAAGAAAAATTCAGGAAAAAATAACACAAACAAAACCCATCTATTTGTTACATGCATTATCTCTAGATGGGGAAAGGCCTCCATTTGTGTATACAGTGGGTCCGTATTCTGTGCTGGTCCAGGGAGAGACCCTGATGGCTGGCTGGTTCCTAGCATACTTCCTCACTGATGTCTGGGGCCTCAGGATCATCACTGTACCCTGAGCCCAGTCCCTGTGCACCCCCAGGTTGGCTTCTTCAAGCGGAATCGGCCACCCCTGGAAGAAGATGAAGAAGAGGAGTGATGGTGCAGCCCACACTGTCCTAGCAGCGAGGGCGGGCGTAGTGCCTGCTTCCCCCTCCTTCTCCAATGAGTCGCCCCTTAGCTCTGACACCCACGGGTTGGAGCTGTTCCATGGGGGCCTCTTGGTGTCTTTCCCCTCTCAACAGAGCTGGGCCACTCCCTTTCCTGCTGCCTTAATAAACAGGCTGAGCCCCAACCCCCAGCATGCTGCCTCCTTTTGGGGTCAGAGAGGAGAGGACTGAAGGCATATTTGCGGTGGGGACCTAGGGCTGGAGAGGGTTTCTGCCAGGGCAAAGGTTGTAAATCACTCTCTTTGGAGAGTCTCAGGGAGTAGAGAGTGGGAGTGGCAGGCTGAGCAACGAGGGAGATAGGGCCTCCAGGTGAGGCTGGAGGGGGGTGGGTCAGTGGGGGTTGGGAGCAACAGAAAAGGAAGGATGGGTCCCTGGTGGACAGCTTTAAATAGTATGTTTTTCATGATTTGGGGTGGGTAAACCTCATAATGACCTGAAGCTTGGGAAAATAACATGCTCTCTCTGCCTCCCCCCCAGAAAGAACTTTAAAGCTGCGTTTGAAGTGAGGAGGGGCAGAGAGAGCTGGCAAGCCCTCCGCCTGAGGAAGGCAGTGTCATGCCAGGGACAGGAGAGCAGGCATTGCTCCCTGGCCACCCTGCTGCTGCTCTTCCTTCCCCACCAAGGAGAAGGGTTCCATTAAGAAAAAGGGCAAGGAGGGGAAGACAACTCTCTAGCTGTGGTGACTGGAGTTGGGTGACAGGTGTAGGGAGGTCCCCCCTGGAGTCCTGCGGGGTTTATGGACTCGTGTTCAATGAATATTTATTGAGCACCTACATGTACCTGGCACTATTCCAGTGCTGGAACAGAGCAGTGAACAAAGCAAAGTCCTTGCCCTCATGAAATTGACATCCAAGTGGAAGTAAAGAGTAAACAAATAAATAAATGCACGGGTAGTGGTGGTCAGTGCTGTAAGTGGAAAAAAAGGTAAGGAAATAGTGACAGAACATACACGGCTGTTTGGAGGGGGGCTGAAACTTTAGGTTGGGTGGTGAAGGAAAGTCTCTCTGATGAAGTGAGTAGAGAGATGAATGAATGAGCTATGGGGCCACATGGGGATAAAGTGTTCTGGCTAGAAAGAGCAGCCAGTGAAAAGGCAGGAGCAGGCTTAGAGTGTCAAACAAAAGCAAGGAGGCCCATGTGCCTGGAGGCCAGTGGGCTAAGGGTCTGGGAAATTAGGTCGGGGTTGGGGGACAGGTGGCAGACACACCTCGTGGCTGTGGGGAGGCCTTTGGACTTAATGCTAAAGTGTTGGGGGAACCCATTGATGAACCAACTTACCTCACAAGAGCTACTTGTATTTGGTTTTACCCAAAGCGGTAAATGGTAAATTCTGAAAAGAGTAATTTGACATCCATGCAGGGCAAGTTCCAGGGCAGGTTTCTAGGTGAGTGGCTATGAATATTTAAGAAAAGATTAACAGTTGGTTAGAGTGCAGTGTTATAACACCAAGGTCTCAGTTCAGATCTCCATATTGACCAGCCACCAAAAAAAAGAAAAAGATAGAGAGAGAAAGATTAAGCTGTGATCCTTGAACACCAGCCAAATTTCTTCCCCCCACCGTCATTGCAACTGGATGGCCAACTTATCTTGATCCAGCAAAGCATTTGGCATTTGCCCATAGGCAAGACAGAAATGTGAGCTGGATCGTAGAGACTCGGATTTATTCATTTATTTTTATTTATTTATTTTTGGCAGCTGGTGGGTACAGGGACCAGAACCCGAGACCTTGCTGTTAGTAGCACCATGCTCTCCCAAGTGAGCTAACCAGTCAGGCAGAGACTCAGATTTAGACCTGAATAATTCTGATAAAGCTGAAGGAGACCTCTATGGAGGTACCCCGAAGCAGTGTCCCAGCCCTGGGCTGCCTGACATTGTCATGTGTCCCTTGAATAAAGTCAGAAGAAGCCACTCTTCATCCTGTGGATGGCTGCTAGCTGGGAGGGAGTTCCAATACAATGGGTTACTGAAGCAGATTCAAGACAGCCTTGACAGATTGTCAAGCTGGGTTGAAACCAACAAGATGAAATTCACCAGGGATGAGCGCTAGGTCCTGAGTTGAGCTTCCAAAAAATTAGTTACATAAGAATGGGACTGGGAAATCTGGCTAGATGGAAATTTCTGTTAAAAAGAGAAAGAATAAAATAAAAGTCAAGTAAAAAAAAATTCTCATAGTAACTCTGTGGGATGGATAACTAAAATGGACATTCTGTGTCAAGACAGGTGAAATAACTTGCCAACAGCCACACAAGTAGGAAATGGTAGAGCTTTAAGTTTTAACCTAGGCAGTCTGAATCCAGAGGGTGTGCCCATAACCGTGAGTCCTTAATTGACAAATAAAGATGAAATATATTTTAAAAAGAGAGGAAAGGAAGAAAATTTTTAAAAAGAGAGAGAGAAAGGAGGTAGGAAGGGAGAAAGGGAGAAAAAGAAAGAAGGAAACAGGCAAGAAGGAAAGAAAGGGAAAAAGAGAAGAGAGAACGAATCTGGTATTGTCCACAACTCACAAAGAGGTCCCCTTAAGCCGGGAGACCCGGCCAGGAAGGAAGCCCGCTGTCATCTACAGGATGGGGTCCTTGCCCTAGATATCCAGTCCTTTCCTGGGCACCACACTGTGAGAATGGCAGAAAGACACGGTGACAAGCCGGAGAGAACCAGGGGAGGAATGCCAGATTAGCTGAGGACTTGGCAACGCGGAAGCTGATGATGATGGTGACAACCAGAAATATTCAGCTGGAAGGAAAGGGAGCTTGGCTGGGGCGAGGGCAGACCAACAGCTGTCTTCGAATGTGGGGTCAGTGGCTGAGGAAGAAGGAAAGGACGGCTTGTCGTTCACGAAGCCAGAACCCGTGGGACGTCCTGGCGACTCCCAGCGGGAGGGAAAGGCTGCTTCCAGTTCTGGAAGGACGTCCTAACCACTGGGCTGCCCAGCAGTGGCCGCGCTACTTGAGCGGAGGGGAGCCTCCCCCTCCCCCTGGCCAGCCACAGCACCACTGACTGCACCGCTGCCCCTGTCAGGGCTGTGCTGGACCCTTTATATCCTTATCTCAATCGCTACCACAACCGGATGAGGTAGAGATTATACTACAATTCTCATTTTGGAAGAAAACTGAAGCCCAGAAGGCTAAGCGACTTGTCCACGGTTTAATAAAAGGCAGAAGCTAGACCAGAAGCCAGATCTGGCTGCTTTCGAGGGGCCTGCGCTGCTCCCTTCCTAACACGCGCGGGTGTTTGTGCAGAAGGAGCGGGACAGTAGAGCAGGGAGTTCTCACGCTCTTTTTGAGACACTCACGACTCCCTTTGGGAGTGTGTTGTAAGCAGTAGTCATTCTCCCCTCAAAAATTTTGCACTAAATTTCGGGGGCTCTCGAACCCCAAGAACCCCGGTGATTGGACCCCAACTGCTACACTTCCTTGCAGCTCAGCGTCTGAGGGCGCGGGGTGGGGGCTGCGGGCTGAGCAGGGCGGGCGGTGCTGGGGACTCGGGCGGAGCAGGGCCGCGAGGGGGCGGCGCCGGGAGGCCCGCTGTGCGGGACGCCGCCTGCAGGGGGCGCTGGCGGCGGCTCTGGGCTGAGACAATCGCGCTGAGCGGGCGCCGCAGCCGGAGCGGGAGCCTGATCTGCTCCGCGCGGCGCAGAGCTGGGGCTGAGCGGTGCCGGCCGAGCGGGGCCCGGCTGGAGCCATGGACCGCTAGGGCTGGGCCGAGCCCCGCGATGCCGCCGCTCAATGGCCCTAGCGTCCTGGCGCGGCTGCTGCCGCTGCTGGGCTTACTGCTCGGCAGCGCCTCCCGTGCTCCTGGCAAGTCGCCGCCGGAGCCCCCCAGCCCGCAGGGTGAGTCTCAGCCGGGAGGGGCCGCGATCACGGGCCTGCGCCCCCCAGCCGGGCCCCCGCCCGCCGGCCCCCCTTGGCGGCGCTCGTGAATCGGGGGATATTCCGTTCCCTTGATTTGGGTGGGGGGAGCTAGGCGACCTGAGATCGGCGCTCCTGGGGGAAAGTGGAGGGAGGGACAGGGCAACCGTCCGGGGCGGGGGTCTCGGGGAAACACAGTGGGGAGGAGGGGGGTCCCCAGGCTCGGCGCCGCTGCCCCCTCCCGACTTGTTTGTCTCCCTCCTGGTCCTCGAGGCGCTGCTGCCTGAGCCATTGTCTACCGAACACACCCGCCCAGGGGCGGGCTGGGGCGGGAGCCGGCTCCGCAGCCGCCTGCGGGTTTCTCGCTCCCGACCCCGGCTGGGTGGGGGCGCAGGCGTCGGCTGCCACCCCAGGCTGGGACGGGGGCCGGGCGCCTAGAACTGGGTTTGACGGGGGGAGGGGAGTAGGGGGAGTGGGTGAGGCTGTGGGCGGGATTGACTGCTCGAATGCTGTTCTTGGCCCTGGAGCCTGACAGCCCCCAGCCGGCCCCCCAGGTTTGGATTTGGGGTGCACCAAATAAATGCTGATTAGCCCATGATGGAGGAGGAGCGGCAGTCGGGGGGCTCTGAGAAAAGGGGTACATCGTGATTCCCAGCTCAAGGCGCATGGCAGGGCTGCGATCTCGGAGCCATGCTGAGCTGGCTGGCTGTGGGCAGTGCTGGCTGGGAGGGCAGGTGCCTGGGTCCCGGTCCAGGAGACCTCCTGTCACTCCTGCCCACTGCCCAACCCCAGATCGCCCCCTCCTCATCTCACCTCTCCTTCGCGCTGGAGACCCTCCCAGCGCCGCCTCGCCGGGCCCTGGTGGGTGTGTGAGGTGGGGGTGGGGCCGGCTCCTGCCGCGGAAGAGGGTGAGACCTTCACGGCACACCCGGTGCTCGGGCGCTCGGGGGCCTCCAGCCCCTTCAGCCCTGCGCAGCCCTGCGCCGACCTTCCAGCCTCCTGCCCCACCACCCCTTCTGCCCTCGCTTCCCCTGCCCGTGGGCCCCATGCCCGTCTGAAACTGTTCTCCACTCCTCACCCCCCACCCCACCAAGGAGCTGGCAGGAAAAGCGGGGGGTGCGGGGCAGGGGGACCTGGATGAGAGAAATGGGGTCCGGATAAAGGGAGGGGGGTCGGATTTCCTCCTGGAATGAGGCAGGGCTGAAGCCAGGAGAGGTGGATACTGTATGGAATGTCAGGTTTTGAGGAATAGTGAAGGCTCTCTCTCTGCCTCAGTCTCCCCTGCTCTCTGGGGGAGGAGAGGAGGCTTTGCTAGATAGGAAGAGGCCCTCCATCAAGTCACTGCACCCCAGGGGAAGGGACCCAGTGAATTGACTGGAACAGAGCCAGGATAGGGGGATCTCTCAGGCAGCTGGCTGGGAGCCCAGGTTGAGGGAAAAGGGAAGGGAATCTGCTAGGCATCTGCCCCTGCTCCTCCACCCCTAACCTCCAGCTTGGCAGTGATGCCTCCTTCAGGCCTTACCTGCCCACCCCTGTCCTGTTTCCCCAGCCCCCCTCCCCTCTTCGGAGACTCTGGCCCTTGAACCCAAAGCATTCCCTCAAATGACCATATTTCAGACTCCTGGGTCCGCTCTTCCCAGCTGCTCTATCCAGCTGCTCCTAGCCCGGGGTAGGAGTGCGGAATAGCCAGGCCCTTCTAGCTTCTCAGAATTCCTACTGGGTGGTGGAAGCGGGGGGGGGGAGGCTGCCAGCTCCTTGGAGAACCAGAGAGTGGGAGTGGATTGAGTGTGTGCACCCACCCTACAGGGTAGGGCTCTGGCCTGCGAGGGGAGAGGGAGGTGGACTCGGGCAAACAGCCGGATGGGATGCCAGGGGCAGGCGTGGCGCTGGCCCTGAGTTGGAAGCCTGAGACAAGACACCTGTCACCATGAGTGTCAGGATAAAGCCTTCCCCCTTCCCAAAGCCTCCATGACCCCCTGACCTCCCGGTGCCCTGCTGGTCTCAGCTCCAGACTCCCCTAGGTTTGCCTCGAGCACCCAGCCCACTCCCCACCTGTCTCCTGGGCCCCACACTGAGGCCTCTGTACTTTGCCAGGCATGACACTCGTTATTAGCAGCAAGGTAGGGGTCAGCCGTGTTCTTGAGCAAGGGGCATGCTGACTGGGAGGGGTTAGATGGCGCTGTGCATTAGAGAAGTTGCCTGGGAATCCACAGGAACAACTCAAGGCCTAGGCCCTCCCCCATCACCCCATCTGAGCTCAGGACACCTGCAGGCCCAGCCAAGCTGGACTATCTCTTGGGGCTAGGGGCAGAGGCAGTCCTGGAAAGCAGAAGACTTGGGCTTTCCTTCCCAGCTCCCTCCGCACCAGTTTTCTTGGGCCTGGGTCGCCATTCCCTCCCCCCCCAACTCCTTCCCCTTGCCAGGGCCCCAGCTCCCTGCCAGATCTCCTGGGAGGAATGAGGGCGTTGCCATGGTGACTGACTTGTAGCTGACCAGCTGGGAGGGGGTGGGCTATACATGTGAGGGGAGGGGTCAAGAGGTATTTGTTTAAGCTTAGGGGTTGCAGTGAATTCCTAAATCTGAAGGGCAACAAGCTTGTGCAAAGGGTTCTGGGAAAAGGGCAAATGATGGGAATGACCAATTCCCTAGTGTCCCCTTCTCAACTTTTTCCTGAGAACCCAGACTCTGATTTAGCCTCCAACCTCCCTTCCAAACTGCTGAATCTTGACCTCTCTCCTCTCTACCTGCAGGCCCCTGGGTCTCCACTTACTCATCCTTTCTCTGCCCTCCCTTGCCTCTCCTCTCCCCAGAGACTGGTCTCCTAGGGTCCAGTGGTTAAGAATTTATGTTCCAGGGCTGGGTGGATAGCTCAGGCTAGACTGTGGTGCTGATAACACCAAGGTCCAGGGTTCAATCCCTGTACCGGCCAGCTGCCAAAAAAAAATTTATGTTCCAGAAACAGACTTCCAGGTTTGTATCCCAGACCTGCCACTTAACTGTAGTGCAAATATCTGAACTCTTTTAGCCCGTTTCCTTATCTGTGAAATGGGATAAGTGCATATTTTCTCAAATCTAATACACCATTGACTATAAGACATTACCATTATTTCATCTACCAGTCAGAAAGGAAAAAATGCTGCCAATTGTAATTATGACATCATTAATCATAAGCATAGACTGAGTTCAGAAATGTTAAAATGTGAAACAGCACCAGTGTTAGACTTGATAAAATGTGGTAATAGTACCAGCTCACAGGCTGATGTGAGATTTAAATAAGGGCTCTATGAATTCTGGCTCTTATTATAATACCTTCTCTAGCCTCAGTCCCCAAACATCTCCCAACCGACAGCCCCCTCCTCTGACCGTGGGGCTCCCCCAGTTCTCTTACCCCGCTCCTCACCCCATCTTGCCTACAGAGATCCTGATCAAGGTGCAGGTGTATGTGAGCGGGGAGCTGGTGCCCCTGGCCCGGGCCTCCGTGGATGTGTTTGGAAACCGGACCCTGCTGGCTGCTGGTACCACAGACTCAGAGGGTGTGGCCACACTGCCCCTCAGTTACCGCTTGGGCACCTGGGTGCTGGTCACTGCTGCCCGCCCTGGCTTCCTCACCAACTCTGTGCCCTGGCGTGTTGACAAGCTGCCCTGTGAGTGCAGGGGCAGGGGGAGGGGGCAGCAGCGGACCCTCCATTAGCCCCTTCTCAAAATAGTCCTTGGGGGGAGGGGCTGGCTTTCCAGCAGCTGCTGCCTGGGCTGGGGTGTGCAGAGGGGGCTGAGGGAGTATGAAGCCACTGGGCTTCAGATGGAGGGGCTGCCTGGCTGGGGGAGAAGGGTTTTTTCTGGAGCTGACAAGCCACCCCTCCTGCAGTGTATGCGTCTGTCAGCCTCTACTTGCTCCCCGAGCGGCCAGCCACCCTCATCCTCTATGAGGACCTTGTGCACATCCTCCTAGGCTCTCCTGGTAAGGCTCCCTGCTCCCCCATCCCACACCAACTCTCTTCCTTCCCCTGACCTGGGTGTAGAGACCTCCGCCCTTTCACATAGTAGCTGGGTGCCCTTGGGCAAGTCATTTAGCCTCTCTGAGCCATAATTTGTTGGTTTGTGAGACGTGGAAGGATAGCATCGACATCATCAAATTGAGTTAAGGATTAAATAACATCAAGCGTGCAAAAAAACAGCACACAAGTGTTCAATAAATGTGTATAGTCATCGGGGCTTCTTGTGGTTTCTGTTTTTCCTCTATTCCTACCTCCCTGCCACCTTTAACTTCAGTGGATCTACAGATATTTGCTGTGTACCTATTGGGCCTAGCTATGTTAGAAGGCCATGAGGGGTCCTTCCACAGGTATTGAACACCTGTCAAGTGCGAGGCCTGGAGCAGTCCCCCAGCGGTCCTTGCCTACCCACAGGCTTCAGTCTCACCCAAGGAATACTCGCTTCGGGCACTGCGGCTGGTGCCTGGGAACAGTGGTGAGGAAGCATAGGCCCACTCTCTGCCTCGTGGTCACAGACACTATGCAGACAGACAAACAGATCATTGCAAACCCTGAAATAGTCACAGAGCAAGCAGGACAGTGGAGTAGAGGGCAGCTGTGTTCAATGTGGAGCCACCCCTATGCTGCAAACGTAGCCAGGCAGGCAAGAGAATCTGGTGGAGGGAGCAGCAGGACCGCGTGGACTTGGGAGTCGAAGGGGTAGCAAAGGCACCTTCACCGGAGAGGAAGGCCTGGGGGAGTCCCTGAGGTGCAGGTGCAGAGGGGACAGTGAGGGTGCGGGAAACGCTCTGGCGTGGCCATGCAGGTGCTGGGCAGACTCCGTCCGGCTGACACCAGCCACAGGGGTTTTGGAGTGGAATAAACCCCTCCTCAATTTATATTCTCAGCTTGAGCCCTTGTCACCAAATTACTTGTTTGCTCATCTTCATCATTCTCATCCTGAACCAGAAGCTTCTAAATGCCCCCCGGAGGTTTCTAAAATGCCAAATGGACCCTTTGTTGCCCCCTAGCTTAAAGCTCTCCATGGCTCCCACTGCTTTCAGTATAAAGCTGGAACCCCTGCAGAGCTGATGGCACCCCCAGCATCGCCTGCTGTGGCCTTGCCTGCCTCCCCCTCATCACTGCGCTTGCAGGTCCCTGAACTTCAGCGCGCAGCCTCCTGCCTCTGGGTCTTCCTCACGCCAGTCCTCCTGGAAGGCCTTCCCACTTTCCTTCCTGACCTAGGCTGACTCATCCAGCAAGACTCCACAGGGCTTTCCCCGAGCTGAGCGGGCCAGCTCCCCTGATACCCTGCACCCCTCCATTTTAATAGTGAGACAGGATGGAATGGTGGCTGAGAGGATGGGCCCTGGCGCCAACCAGCCTGGGCTTCTACGCAGGCTCAAGGGATGTAACCTCGGGCAAGTTACTGAACTTCTCCTGCCTCCATTTCTGGACCTACAAAATGGGGTTGATAATAAAGGCACCTACCTCAGGAGCTGTTGTGCTAATTACAGGGGTTAATACAGGTTATAGGTAACCTGCTTAAAACAGTGCGTGGCATATCTTAAAGCTCAATTAATGTTAGCTATAACCATTCTGTATTGGAGTAGTCTTACGTCTGTCCCCTCCATGCCAACACACACACCCACACACCACCTAAGCTGTCTAATGCAGTAGCCACTAGCTACTTAAATTGTCTACTTAAATTGTGTCTACTTAAATTGAAATAATTTAAAAATGTATTAAATTCTTAAAAATTAAAAATAAGGGCCGAGCCCGTGGCGCACTCGGGAGAGTGTGGCGCTGGGAGCGCGGCAACGCTCCCGCCGCGGGTTTGGATCCTATATAGGAATGACCGGTGCACTCACTGGCTGAGTGCCGGTCACAAAAAAATTAATTAATTAATTAAAAATAAATCCAGTGCCTCAGTTACACGAGCCACATGCTTAATAGCCATGTGTGTCTAGTGGGTACCATAATGGGCATTATAGATACAGAACATTTCCATCACAGCAGAAAATTGTAATGGATACCATTAGACAGCACTGCACTAGACTGTGAACCTGAAGGCAGGGAATTGTGTCTTATTCATCTTTACATCCTAGTACCTAACCCAGTGCCTGCCACACAGTAGACAATACTGTTTGAGGACCTGAACCTCATTACTTTATAGATTTTAAGGAAACAGTGTTTCAGAGAGAGCAAGTAACTTTCTGAGGGTCACACAGAGATTTCAGGTCCATGTCTCTTCCAGCAATGGTTAATATTCTATGACTGCCCAGTTCTCTCAAGGCACCACCCTCCCCGGTCTTCCCAAGTGGCCTGACCCCGTGGCTCCCCTTCTCCTTAGACACTTGCTTTCTGCTCTGGTCCCTGGGGAACCTTGTCCCTGGCCAGGCTACTGATCCCCTCTCTCCACCCAGGTTCCCGCTCCCAGCCCTGGGTGCAGTTCCAGCGCCGAGCTGCCCGCCTGCCTGTCAGCTCCACCTACAGCCAGCTCTGGGCCTCACTCACACCTGCCAGCACACAGCAAGAAATGCGGGCATTCCCTGCCTTCCTGGGCACTGAGGCCTCCAGCTCAGGTATGCTGGGTGCCAGGCATGGAAGGGGTCTCCCCCACCCCAGGATTTAGCTCTCAGCCCTTGTGACCTCTCCCCTCAGGCAACGGCTCCTGGCTGGAGCTGATGCCCTTGGCTGCCGTAAGCGTGCACCTGTTCACAGGCAATGGGACAGAGGTGCCACTCTCAGGCCCTATTCACCTGTCCCTGCCTGTGCCCTCAGAGACTCGTGCCCTCACTGTGGGCACCAGCATTCCAGCCTGGAGGTTTGACCCCAAGAGTGGTAAGTACCTCAGGGCATTGCATGTGTTGGATTTGGGGAAGGAAAGTGGGACTTAGGTGTGTGGGGGGGGGACATTGAGTTTGATGAAACCTCTGCCTCTCTCAGGGCTGTGGGTGCGCAATGGCACTGGTGTGATCCGCAAGGAAGGCCGGCAGCTCTTCTGGACCTTTGTCTCCCCCCAGCTGGGCTACTGGGTGGCTGCCATGGCCTCCCCCACGGCTGGTGAGAGTGGTGGGTCAGCGAAGGCAGGGGGCAGTGGTGGAAGGGGAAGCTGGGAGAGACGACTCCTGAAAGGCAGGAAGGGCACCCACACCTGAACACTAAGCCCTTACCTGGCACAGGGCTGGTCACCATCACGTCGGGTATCCAGGACATTGGAACCTACCACACCATCTTCCTGCTCACCATCCTGGCTTCTTTGGCCCTGCTGGTGCTCATTCTGCTATGTCTGCTCATCTACTACTGCCGGTGAGTGTGTGGGCCTCCCAACCCACAGCATCCCTGATGCCACCCTCCGCCCTCAACCTCCTGTCCTCTGACTGAGGCCTGCTCTATGCCTGCTCTTATGTTGGGCTCTGGGGCCCCAAAGATGCATAAAACACAATTCTGATCTTGGAAAGAACTACATATGCACATATAAAGAGAATGGGGGCTTAAGACAAGGTGGGGGGTGCAGATAGGAGGCAGGACGTGCAGGCCAGGCCCCTCCAGAGACAACCTGCCGCTGCTCCTACCATCCCAGCTCTCACTCCCAGGGGACGCCAGGTCAGACATGCCCTAGTTGGCTCCGGTGCTCTTCCCAGGTTCTCAGGGCACCTCCTACACGCAAAGGAGTGCAGACTTTGCCCTGAGAAGAACCCGAACACAGCTGCTGGATGTGGGGCTCCTGCAGGCACCTAGACTTTCCACCAACTTCTCCCATGCCCCAGGCTACAACCCGCCCCTCCTGAACGTCCCAGGCGTTCTCCCCACCCCATCCAACTGTATTCATCCTCATCTTGCGACAGCGGGGTCAGGGAGCTACTACGGCCCTCACCCTTTCCTGAGGGTCCCCGTCTGCTCCCTCCTCTCCAGGAGGCGCTGCCTGAAGCCAAGGCAACAGCACCGAAAGCTGCAGCTCTCCGGGCCCTCTGATGGTAACAAACGAGACCAGGCCACCTCGATGTCCCAGCTCCACCTCATCTGTGGAGGACCCCTGGATCCCGCCCCGTCGGGGGACCCCGAGGCTCCGCCTCCAGGCCCCCTGCACTCGGCCTTCTCCAGCTCCCGGGACTTGGCCGCCTCCCGGGACGACTTCTTCCGCGCCAAGCCGCGCTCTGCCGGCCGCCCGGCCGCCGAGCCTTCTGGTGCCCGCGGGGGCGACGGTGCCGGGCTCAAGGGCGCCCGCTCAGTCGAGGGTCCCGGCGGGCTGGAGCCCGGCCTGGAGGAGTACCGGCGGGGGCCCTCGGGGGCCACGTTCCTGCACGAGCCGCCCTCGCCGCCGCCGCCGCCCTTCGACCACTACCTGGGCCACAAGGGGGCGACCGAAAGCAAGACCCCCGACTTCCTGCTGTCGCAGTCGGTGGACCAACTGGCGCGGCCGCCGTCGCTCAGCCAGGCTGGGCAGCTCATCTTCTGCGGCTCCATCGACCACCTCAAAGACAACGTCTACCGGAACGTCATGCCCACCCTGGTGATCCCCGCGCACTACGTGCGCCTCGGCGGCGAGGCCGGCGCCGCGGGGGCGGGAGACGAGCCGGCCCCGCCCGAGGGCGCGGCCCCCGGCCCGGCGCGCCCTTTTCCCCAGCCCGACCCCCAGCGCCCGCTGCTGCAGGGCCACTCGGGCGCGGGGGGCGAGGGCGGCGGCAGTGGCGGCAGCGAGGGCTGGGGCGGCGGGCGCTCGGCGCCCGTCAGCGGCTCCGTCACTATCCCGGTGCTGTTCAACGAGTCCACCATGGCGCAGCTCAACGGGGAGCTGCAGGCGCTGACCGAGAAGAAGCTGCTGGAACTGGGCGTGAAGCCACACCCACGCGCCTGGTTCGTGTCCCTCGACGGGCGCTCCAACTCGCAGGTGCGCCACTCCTACATCGACCTGCAGGCGGGCGGCGGGGGCCGCAGCACCGACGCCAGCCTGGACTCGGGCGTCGACGTGCACGAGGCGCGACCCGCGCGCCGGCGGCCCCCGCGGGAGGAGCGGGAGCGCGCCCCGCCGCCGCCGCCGCCGCCGCCGCCGCCGCCGCCGCCGCCGCCGCCCGCGCCCCCGCGCCTGGCGCTCAGCGAGGACACGGAGCCGAGCAGCAGCGAGAGCCGCACGGGCCTCTGCTCCCCCGAGGACAACTCGCTGACGCCGCTGCTGGACGAGGTGGCGGCGCCCGAGGGCCGGGCGGCCACGGTACCCCGAGGTCGGGGCCGCAGCCGCGGGGACAGTTCCCGCAGCAGCGCCAGCGAGCTGCGGCGCGACTCGCTCACCAGCCCGGAGGACGAGCTGGGGGCGGAGGTGGGCGACGAGGCGGGCGACAAGAAGAGCCCGTGGCAGCGGCGGGAGGAGAGGCCGCTTATGGTGTTCAACGTCAAGTAGCGCCCCCGGCCGGCCCGGCACCGCCTCCGCCCGGGCCCGCCCCCAGGGTGCGCGCCCCCGGGGCCTGCAGCGGCGCTCGCTCTTAGCCCGGAAAGGTGCCAGGGGCCTGCGGAGCTGCTCCGTGGTACGTGCTGGGGAACGTCTTGGGAAGGGACCCTGCGTCTGCCTCCAAGCCGAGGGAGGTGCCGGGGAGGAGGGCTGGGTGGGGGAAGCAGTGCCTGCAAGTAACTGGCTGTACATAGAAAGCTCTACTGTGGGAAGCTGGAGGGGCCACCCGGCCTCAGCTGCTAGTGTGAGGGCTGGGAAGGGAGGGGCCTTCTCCGTGCACCCTGGGAGGGGAGGGGGTGCTCCTTGCTGACTAGCCCACCTCTGGGCTAGATGTCAGGGGCTGGTGGCTGGGGACGAGGGAGGAATGTGATGGGGCCGCTGTGAGCAACAGCAAATATAAAACTGGTGAGGTGAATGTGGCGTGTGTCTTTTTGTGGGGTAGGGGGAATGCTGGCGCTGGATGGGGACTTTGCTCAGGGGTTCCCTGGGGAGGGTAGGCAGGGCGGCCAAATCAGACACTGTTAGGAAAGTGTACAAACTTTATTGGAGCACACACATACATACACACACACACACACACACACACACACACACACAACCCCTGTGGATAGGGGAGAGCACCTGACCACAGGGTCCACAGAAATTGGGGGAGGGGATGGTAGCACATACGTGGCTTTTGCCACAGCCCCCCTTCTGATAGGGAAGTCCCTAGATTGAGACCCCACATCCCATGACTATGGGAAGCACTCAGACTGGGGAGGGGTCAGGGAGAATTTGATGGGGTACAGGTGCTGGGGAGGCCTGAGCAGTGGGCACCCTCTGAGCAGGGTCCCGAGGGCCAAGGAGTGTCTTTAGTCCTCAGTCTCTCCTCACAGCAGCTGTCTCGGGGCTGGGTGCCTCAAAGGGGTGTCCCAGCGCAGGGTCTCCTTGCGGAAACACTTGGTGCCCTTGGCCCCACAGCGGAAGCCACTGGGACAGCAGTGACGCTGATCGGCACAACAGACACCCTAGATGGTTAGAGGGGGGGTGAGAGAGTTGGACAAGGCAGGACCTGGCCTTGCCCATACCCAGCCTCAGGACAGGAGGGTGGCTCTGACCTGGCGGTAGGGACAGCAGGCCCAGCCTCCTCGGCTGTCTTGGCAACAGGTCTGGTTATCATGGCAGTAGTGCCCTGCCCCACACTCCACATCCCTCACACCTATGTGAGGGCCATGAGCCAGGCGGGCAGCAGGATGGGCAGAGTCCACTTCCTTCTCACAGGATTGAGCCTTCACATTGCAGGTGTACCCAGCCGGGCAGCAATGCTGGCGATCCTCACAGCACACAGCCTGACCGGGGCGGAATGGCATTATACTCCTGCACACACCTCCCCTGAACCCCCCACTGGACTTAGCTCCCTATACAGGGACAGGCAGAAGGGCACTCACGTGGGGCAACTGGCAGCAGGCCCAGCCCCTTCTCAGGCTTGGGCAGCAGGTCTGCCCCACTGGGCAGCTGGTGTGCTGGTCACAGCCACTGTCTCTGGGGTAGGACAGGGAAGCCCCGCGGGCAGGAGTCTTCTCTAGTCCAGCCACTATCTTGTTCCCCCTCTGACACTGCCCCTCCACCGTGCACCTGTAGCCCTGGGGGCAGCAGTGCTGGTGATCCGAGCAGCAGACAGCCTGGGGGGTGGGCAGAAAGGGTGGTCTAGGGAGCTACTCCATGGGGCACAGTGCTTAGCCTCTGTCTAAGGCAGCCCCTAGCCTGCCTCTCCTCTTCCAGCTAGGGACAAATCGGATAGAGCTAGCTGCCACCATGGCTAGGCAGAGTGCAGAAGCGCAAAGCAACGGGAGTCTGGGCCACCCTCCTGCCCAGGCCAAGACACTGTACCCCCCAGTCCTGTCCCCTTTCCCATGTACCTCTGGGATAGGACAGCAGCCCCACTCCCCGGACATAAGTTGACAGCAGGTCTGGGAGGGGGGACAGCTGGTGAAGTTATCACAGGGGACATTTCTCTCCATGGCTTGTGCGCCCGGAAGACTAAGGTGGGCTGGGACCTTCTCTATCCAGGGCACCTGGTTGGTCCCCTGTTCACAGGTACTCTTCTCCGTGTCACACCTGTACCCCGCCGGGCAACAGTGTATGTGGTCCTCACAGCACACAGCCTATGGTGGATGGAGAAGGGCCAGTGGGCACAATGGCCTAGCTGGCTGCCACCCTCTGCTCAGCCCAGCCCACCCACCTCTCCTGGGTACCTGGGTAAAAGGGCAGCAGCCCCAAGCTCCCGACTGGAGGCGGCAGCAGGTGTAGCCATCTGGGCAGCTCACTTCTGAGTCGCACTTCACATCCTTCACTGTGAGGTAGGCAAAGAGGACAGGTCAGCAGTGGGACTGGGGACCCTCAGGGGTGCCCACCCTTGTGGGCTTCACACCTGGAACCAGATGTTGAGGGTGGAGAGTACCCATCCTTCTGCCACCCTGCAATGATCCTAAGGCAAGGCCCACTGTGGAAAAAAGGGCTGCATCTGCCTGGCCTCTCCATGTGGCTATCAGCACCCCACCCCATGTCTGTTCCTTGAACAGCTTGGTGTGAGCCCCCCCTTGTGGTAGGGGGAGAATGGAGAGTGTGGCCTGCCTCTGGTACCTGTGTGTGCAGGCAGCTTGGTGAGGAGGTCCGTAGCATTCTCCTTGGAGAGGCACTTACTCTGGATCAGGTCACACACGGTGTCCTGGGGGCAGCAGTGCAGGTGGTCGGAGCAGCAGATGGCCTGGGTGGGGACCCGGGGGGTGGGTCTTTGTGACTTCCAGTCTCAGTTGAGCACAGGGAGTAGCCAGGCTGATGGCTGGCACTGCCCCAATCCCCCACTAGGGGGTGGCACAAGTCCTGAGTCAGCCAGGCTTCCAGCAACCAGCCAGCCAGCCCCATCCCCTGGAGCCCCTACAAAGTAGGTGTCCTGGCCAGAAGGCTGTGGGCACACAGCCAAGCTGGCTACAGCCCCTCACTCACATTGGGCATTGGGCAGCATCCATACTTCCCACTGGGAAGCTCGCAGCAGGTGGAACCATCAGAGCAGAGAGACCGCCCATCAGGGCACAGCACCGAGGTGGGCAAAGCCACTGGAAGAGAAGCAAGGCATTGCGGGTGTAGCCAGGGTGGAGGGAGACTTACTCCCCTCTGGGAATCAGATGAGACCTCAACCCAATCCCCAGCCTGATGCTCTCCCACCTCCTCACCTGCCCTATTAGTTCTTTGTGCAGGGATCTTCTTGGCTAGGGGGTGGGTACCCGTGGATGTGAGGCAGCGGGTATGAGCCAGGTCACAGGTGGCACCATGTGGACAGCAGTGCACCCTGTCTTCACAGCAAGAAGCCTGAGAAGAGATGGTCCTGACTCCATCTTTGCCTCCCACCCCCACCCCTAGCTGTGTCCCTGCCACCCTCCATCTAGCCCCATCACCCCAAACCTGTACCTCGGGCAAGGGGCAGCATCCCCAGGAGCCATCTAGCATAATGCAACACGTAGAGGAGTTGGGGCATTCGAACTGGTTACCAGGGCACATGAGAGCACCCAACAGGTTGTTATCTGTGGACAGAATAATCCAGAATTCCACTAACCCAGTCAGTGAAAGTCATTCCCCCCTCACTCAAGGCCCAGCTACAGGGGACTTGGGGGTTGGCATTACGGCTCAATGACCTCCAAGGCACCCCTAACCCACTCTCCCCACAATCCAGTCCCTGCCTTAGCAAAAGGACATTGGGCAGGGAGTTCATTAACAGAATGTTGGCATTTTAAACCAGACTAGCTTGGCCTATCCCCCTCCCCACAATGCATGGACCTGGGCCTGGAGTCCTGCATTCTCTCCTGCCCTCTCCTATCCCCAGTGCTGCCCCTCTGTCCACAGCAGGGGGTTGCTCAGTTCAGATGCCACATGAATGAGGAACAAGGGCAGGAATCAGGGCTGCCTAGCTGGCTGGGCTTCTGGCTGCTCCAGGCTTCACAGGTTGCCCATCACCTGCCCTCCACCTGCCCTCCACCTGTGCCCCTGCCGCACCTGAACTTTGGAAGCAGGATCGGCCATCGGCAGTACAGTGGAAGCCCCGTGGGCAGCAGTGGTGGCCATCCGCACATGCCACAGCCTGCGGGACAGAGAGGCCTATATTGAAGAGGTGCTTTTACCTGGGGGTGGGAGAGTGCAGGCAAAGAATAAATGCAGATCTAAGCCCTTCCGTCCAGCTCCTGGCACCCTCACCTTTGGGAATGGGCAGCAACTGGAAGTCCCTGAGACAGTGAGGAGGCAGGAGTAGCCAGCAGAACAGTGGGCATCAGTCTGGCAGGGTCTGCCCAGACGCCTGGCCAGTGTTGTGCGCCATTTTTCCTGGAAAGAGAGGAGAGAGGATAAACCAAAAGACCTGTGCCTGGTTTCCGCTTCTGGCCAATCCAAGATGACCCACTGGGGAAACCCAGGCTGCCAGCTCTTGCCTGGGTTGAAGGGCACTCACTGGAATGGGACTGCAGCAGCTGTAGCTGGCTCCTCCTGGGTCCAGGCAGCAGGCCTCGGGGCACAGCTGACCATCAGGGCAGTGTGTGCCAGCCACCAGCCCTGCCGCAAAGGCCATGCAGCTTAGCAGGGTCCACATGGTTCACCTGCAAAACACCAAGGAGTGTTTGGTACCCAGCTTAAGTCCATGCCACCCTCAATTCTGAGGCCATTCCCTCACCCAGCCCTAGGCCAAGGTCCAGGCCTGGGATTACCTGAGTCTCCCCAACAACTCCCTGTTCAGGAAGGCAGAAAAATGTGGAGCTTGAGTCAGCTTCCTCCATGTGTCCTCTGTGTGTGTGTGTCACACATGCACCAACATGGGCACACCCATAAGCATGAATGCTGACATGAGTATATGTGTGGATCTGTATCCGCAACACATGGCCTAACACCTGAGTCTCTGTGAATGAGTGTATAGGTATAGGTTTATGAGAGTTAGAAAGATGTGGTTTTTGTGGGTCTGATCTGTGGGGATGTGGGCCACCTACAGGGACTGGTGGGAGATATCAGTAGCCATGGGAGAGGACAGGGCTGAGATGCATGGAGGGGGTCCTTCCAGGAAAAGCCAAGGTTCCCGTTCTGCAGCTGGCCCCTCCAGATGCCCCCTCGCCTGACACCATGCACTCAGTCCTGCACCCTACTAAGGCCTTGGGGGCATGGGAGCAGTCACATGATGACATGGGAAACCACAAGGTTGAGAAAGTTGTGAAAAAGGAAGCACAGTGGCCAGTAGAATCTGAGCTGCCTTTCCCAACCACTCAAGATTGTCTCATCCTCACCCAGGGAAGGGGACACAGAGGCTGGGTCAGCCTTTGAGATACCTGTGTTGGACTGGCCAAGATGTGTTCTGAGGGTCCCCCAACACCACCAAGGCCCTTTCAGATTTCCCAAACATATCACCCCTCCCTCTCCCCCTACCCTGGAAGCAAAACTCAGCCACATATAGAGAGAGACCACGTGTGCCCACTGGGCTGCCCATCTGAGTCAGCAGGAGGAAACGAGCCTCTCACTTCCTAAACAACTCTTCCCCCAAGCTCAGTTTGCCAAGCTAGCTCAACTGGGGGGGCCCCAAGAGATGTCACCCTGCCTAGAGCAGCAAAACCAGTATGTCTGTGAGCCTCTTAGGAGCCAGTTACAATACTAATACTCTTCATTATTTTATTTCTTTGCAACCACCATCCAAAGTAGTAATTATTACCTTTACTTTCCAAAGGAAGAAATTGAAGCTCAGAGATGTTAAGTACAGTTGGTCTTCTGTGGTCCTGAATGCACAGATTCAACTAAGAGCAAGTCAAAAATATTTGGGAAAGGACTGGCCCGTGGCTCACTCTGGAGAGTGTGGTGCTGACAACACCAAGTCAAGGGTTAAGATCCCCTTACTGGTCTTTAAAAAAAAAAATATATATATATATATATATATATATACATATATATATATATATGTATATATATTTGGGAAAAAAATCTCACAAAATGTTACATTGTTGCTGATGTGTACTACGTAGTTAGGCCCACAGTGGTTGTGTCTGAACTAAACGTGTACAGACTTTTTCTTATCATTATTCCCTAAATACAATATACCAACTTATTTACATAGCATTTACATTCCTTAGGTATTAAAAGTAATCTAGAGATGATTTAAAGTATACGGGAGATATGCATAGGTTATATGTAAATACTATGCAATTTTGTATATGGGACTTGAGCATCTGTGAATTTTGGTATCGACGGGGGGGGGGGGGGGGGGGTCCTGGAACCAGTTGCCCATGGATACTGAAGGATGACAGTAATGTGCTCATAACATACATCAAGTCATGGTCATGACAGGCTTTGATGGCTCCAGAGCATATTGGACCTGGGTTCATATCACACGTGGCACACTGGATAGTGCCTGGGAATGATCCCCAAACCCAAAGGGGATACAGACTTGAGATCCTAGTGGAGGGAGGGGGACAGAAACGTTTCCTGGGCAGGTGGGCCAGGCAGGACAGAAGAGGGGGTACAAGGGCTGTCTGGAAATTGCGCTTGGGTCCTAGTCCTAGAATTGCCATCAACTGATTGTGAGGGCCTCAGAAGTTGCTACCAGGGCTGGCTGGGTACCTCGGTTGGTTAGAGTGTGGTGTTAGAACACCAAGGTAAAGGGTTCGGATCCCTATACCAGCCAGCTGCCAAAAAACAGTTGTTGCTCTCTGCCTGTGTGCCTCAATCCCCCATGAGTCTGTGTGTGGACATTGCTGGGGAGGTGGGGGAAAGGAAATCCTTTCTCCTTCACCTGGTTTTCCTCAAATACCCCCGCCCCTAACTCAAGAACACCCCTGACAGGCCATCTCTTGGCTGGATAAGTATGGAAAGACTGGTCCTGGACCACTGCCCCTTTCACCCTCTCCTCACCCCTAGAGCTCCCAGGCAAAGCATCTACAAGTCATGGGCCAGCCCATGGCTCACTCGGGAGAGTGTGGTGCTGACAACACCAAGTCAAGGGTTAAGATCCCCTTACCGGTCATCTTTAAAAAAAAAAAGCATCTACAAGTCCCCACCTGCTTCTCGGGTGTCCAACCTCAACCCTCAGCAGGCTGTCCCACTACCCTGGCTTAGTCCGGAAAGGCTGCCTGTCTGCACGGGAGTACTGGGCACCCTGGTGATTGATTTGTGTATATTTTCTTTACTGTTTATCCCGAGGTTAGGGAGTATAGTCGATGCAGCTACTGAATACACACGCACGCTCACACAGAGCCAGAGATGGGGACGAGGCCCCCCAGTTCCCCTCAGTAGGGTTTTGAGTGGCGGCCCCTTTCACCCCCACCCTACTTGGCCAAAACAGCCAGAGAGGACAGGAGCCTCTTCAAGCCCCTTCAAGCTCCATCTTCCACTAGGTGGCACCCTCCAACTCTGAGTGCCAAGGGGAGAGGAAATTCCCAAAAGGTGAGCCAGCCCAGCTGTGAATGAGCAAGAAAAAGTGACGGGGAGAGGCGGAAGTTAGCTCGTCCCACCCCCCACCAGAGGAAGTAAGAGACAGCCAGACACAACCCAGGGGTTCAGGCACCACTCCCAAGTCCCTACCACCTTTCAGAAGCCAAAGCCTCAAGCCCCGCTCCGGCCCCTCTCAGCTCCGGGACCAGGGCAGCGCGTCCCTCCCGCTCCAAGCCGCCTCGAGGACCACCCGGCACCACCACCGGAAGGGGCAAGAGCCTGCACCTGCCGACAGGGAGTGGCGCTGGCTCAAGAATGGGGTGGTTCGTACTTTGGGAAAAGGGCTGCAGCCTCCTGGGATGCTGGGGACGGAGCGAGCCCCCTTCTAGTGAAGATCGCTGCAATTAACCGCTTACTCCTCCCGCCCCGATAAAACTCCCTGCAGTGCAGCAGAAACCCCCAAAGGAGTTTCTGTAAGCGGGTCTTCCCTTGTCTCCCGGCTGAGACTCCAGAGGAGCCTCAAGCCCACACGTCCCCGGCTGGGCCCCTGGGCAGGAGCAGGCGGGAGGTCTGCGCGGCCGCTCTCCTACCTGCGTCCGGGTGCGAGCTCCCTGGGTAGCCGCGGTCGCTCCGCTCACCGACTAGCACCCTCGGCACGATGGCCCGCCCACCTCGGCTTCCATTGGCCAGGGCTTCGGGCTGCCGCGCTCCCATTGGCTGCTCTTCGACATAGAGGCGGGGTCATCTTGGAATACTGTTTCTTTCCTACTCGATCTGCTCTCCTCCCCCAGTTCTGTTTCCCCACACCCCATTTCTAAGGATCATGTGATTGGAGAATCATGTGACGCCGTGGCCTGCCTCAGCCAGGCAGCCTGTGCTCGCCTCGCCACCTTGTCCCATGCTGCCGGCGCCTGGGAGAGGTTGCTAGAGATGAGGCAGCGCGTGTCTGGGGACGCTGCCCGCCGAGGGGGCTGCCTGTGGGGGTGTGTTCAGGGGTCTTTACAGGATGACCGCTCCTGGACTGCGGACGTTTGTGCATTCCCTTTCTATTCTATTCAGCGAACTCAGATGAAATGCTAGGCAGCCTGGCAGTTGAGGGACGGTTGTGAGAAGAAATATAAACAGCTCCCAGGCCCTTTCTACGAGGTGCTGGGGTTTGGAGCCGGGGGTTGGTGGGGGTGGGGAGAGACAGGCTCCGACTAAATCTCATTTAAGGTGCACGGTCGTGGGCCAGGTGCTGTAGATGTGTACAGATGTGTAGTAGGTTGGTCCAAGGCGGGAGGAAGAGATTTAATTCCATCATGGGAGACCTCCTTGAGCTGAGTCTGGAAGGATTTTAACTGGCAGGTGGGAAGGGTTCGGAGAAGTGACTAGACAGGGGGTCTCGGGCAGAGCACTGGGAAACCAGATGGGAAGGGCAGCCTTGGGCAGGAATTGAATGCCACGTTCAGTGCAGGTGAGCTTGAGAAGCTGCTGGGTGCCTGGCACAAGGCTGGGCTGGGCGTGGGGGCAGTGAAGTGGCTTCCTAGTTGCAGTTGATCCTGCCTTCGAGGAATTGACATGGCAGGCGAGGAGAGAAAATTTATCACACGGAACAGATTAGCCAGCGACAGGAACCAGACTGCTCAGCACCAGAAGGCCTTGGCCAGGAAGGAGGAGAGGCCCAGGGAAAGCCTGGAGCTGGGCCTCGGAGGTCGGAGGAAGGGCCGTGTTTACGGAGTGGATGGAGAGCACTGAAGGGCAAGCAAAGACCTTGGGCTGAGGGGTAAGGCTGGGGCAGGGGGACAAATAGCCACCCTCAGAGGTGGTGGCGGTCTGCGCAGGGAAGGAGTGACAGAGTTGTGGAATTGTGTGGCAGGGCTCCTTAGCCTGGAGCTAGGGAGGCTACAGAGAGTGGACAAGGCTCCTGCTGAGATTCTAGGGCTGTTCTGCACCCTGGTGACATGTTTGTGCATGTTTTCTTTCCTGCATATCCTGAAGGTAGGGAGTATAGCTTTTGCTTCTGTTGAAACACACACACACACACACACACACACACACACACGATTTTCATGAAATGTTAGGCAAATCAATAAATGAACCTATTAATCAAAACTACACAGAACTAGAAAAAAACGCACGCAGAGAAAAAAAAACCTAAAGTGACTGAAACAAACATCACAAAGTCGAATCTTCAAAACAGTGATTCTCAAACGGGAGATTTTGCCCACTGGGAACATTTGGCAGTGTCTTTAAGATATTCTGGGTTGTCACAACGCTGGGGGGAGGGATACTGGCATTTGGTGGGTAGAGACCAGCCATCCTGCTAAACATCCTACAATGCATAGAACACACAACAAAGAATTATCCTGCCCAGAATGTCAATAGTGCTGAGGTTGAGAAAGCCTGCTCTGAAGGACCACAAACTTTTTCTATGAAAGAGCTCAAAGTTTTCCTCACGTAGAGCCTCTTTTCTCTTATTATGTATGCTTTTTTCTTTTTTCATGTACTTTTAATAAATGTTGTTATCTGACTTCCCAGCAACAGTATATTACAGAAAGATCAGGGAATGTATGCACTGAAGTTTCTAGAAGGAGTTGCTTTGAGTTTAGCCATAGGAAAAATTGCAAAAAGCAGTTTGAAGAACTTAGGAACAAACAGTCTTGGATGCTTAAGGGCATCACTCTTAAAGGACAGTAATTAATAGTCAAGGTATGAGCCTGAACATTCAGAAAAGTTTGAATCATATGCAGTTACTCTTATTACTATGGCAAGAAAGTGTGAAATACAGTCGTACCTCAGTGTCCATGGGAGATCAGTCCCTATATGCCGTACCCTTTCCTGAGCCCTCCCATGTTCTACAATCTGCTCTTTACCCTTAACGATGTGTTTTGGCGATTGTTCCATGTCAGCACAAGTAATTCTGCCAGTTTCTTTAGTTTTCCTTTTTCTTTTTTTTAAGGCCAGTCAAGTGAGACGGGAGTGGAGAAAGAACAAAGAAATCTGTAACTGGTTGTGATCAATTAGTTGTAAACACCACTGCACTCGGACCAACCTCTTTTGTTAAATAACTGCTTTATTGAAATATAATTCACATACTGTAAAATTCATCCTTTTAAAGTGTACGGTTCAATGGCTTTTAGTATATTCACAGAGTTGTGCAACCATCACGACAATCAACTTAAGAACTGTTTTTTTGATGTTGGGTGGCTGGCCGGTATGGGGATCAGAACCTTTGACCTTGGTGTTATCAGCACCACGCTCTCCCAAGTGAGCTGCCAGCCAGCCCCAATTTAAAAACACTTTTATCTGCAAAAGGTAGCCCCATAAGCCTTCAGCAGTCACTCCCTATGCCCCGCAACCAGCCCTAGGCATCCATTAATCTACTTTCTATCTCTATAGATTTGTCTATTTTGGACATTTCATATAAATGAATTTTACAATATGTGATCTTCTGTGACTTGCTTCTTTTACTTAGCATAATGTTTTCAAAATTCATCATGTGGCATGTTTCACTACATCATTCCTTTTTATTGGACGAGATCAGACGCGTTCTGGGGTACGGCTGCAGCTATCATCCCTTTTTATTTCCGCTGTATGGATATGCTGCAATTTCTTTTGTCATTCATTAGTTGATGAACATTTGTGTTGTTTACATTTTTTGGCTATTATGAATAATGCTGCTGTGAACATTATTATACAAGTTTTTGTATAGACATGTTTTCTTTTATCTTGGGCATATGCCCAGGAGTTGAATTATTGGATAATATAATAACTCTATGTTTAAACTTTTTTTTTTTTGTCTTTTTGGGACCGGCCGCACCGCGCTCAGCCAGTGAGCGCACTGGCCGTCCTTATATAGGATCCAAACCCGCGGCGGGAGCACTGCTGCGCTCCCAGAGCCGCGCTCTCCCGAGTGCACCACGGGGTCGGCCCATGTTTAAACTTTTGAGTAACTTCCAGACTGTTTTCCAAGGTGGCTACGCCATTTTACATTCCCACCAGCAGCGTATGAAGATTTAATTTTCTCCTGATCCTCACCAACATTTATCTCCTGTTAACATCTGTCTTTCTCATTACAGGTTAAGTATCCGTTATACGAAATGTTTCAGATTTCAGATCTTTTCAGATTATTCACAGAATACATACCAGTTGAGTACCCCTCATCTGAAAATCTGAAATCCAAAATGCTCCAGTGAGCACTTCCTTTGAGCATCATGTCTGAGCTCAAAAAGTTTTGGATTTTGGAGCATTTCAGAATTTGGAGCATTTTGGATTTAGGATTTTCAGATTAGGGATGGATGCTCCACCTACATGGCCATCCTGAATCTTTAGTGTGGGTTGGCAGGTTCAAGATCCAGGAGAGCTGGTGCTGCAGCTGCAGTCCAAAGGCTGTGAGCTGAAGAAGTCCCTCTTGCTTGGGGAGACCCATCTGTTCGTTCTGTTCAGGGCTTCAGCTGACGCTCATCCATGTTATGGAAGGCCATTTGCTGTACCCAAAGTTCACTGATTTAAATGGGAATCTTATCCAAAAACACCATCTAGGTAGACAGAAATTCAACAACCACATTATCTTTTGCTCATTTTTCTGCAATGTTTGTCTTTCTCTTGTTGAACTGAAGGAGCTGTTTTATATTCTGGATATTAGATATGAGGGCACTTCAAAAAGTTCATGGAAAGATTCACATTATCTTTTAATTCTATTTTTCCACGAACTTTTTTTTTTTTTTTTTCTTTTGCAGCTGCCTGGTACTGGGACCTGAACCTGTGACCTCGGTGTTATAAGGCTGTGCTTTAACCATACATGAACTTTTTGAAGTACCCCTGTATGTTGCAGATATTTCCTCCCAATTTGTGCTACGTTGTCAGAAATCTATTGACCAATCTTGTCTTTTGTAGCTTCTGCTTTTTTTTTTCTCCTGGCTTAAGCCTCCATAAATGTGTATAACTTCTTATACCTCTTGGTCCGTTTCTGTTCTGCTGCAGCCCCAGCTGGACTGGGCATCAGATGCTGACCTTGCCCTGACTGAGACACCACCAGTGACAAGAGGTCCCGCTCAGGAGTTTAGCATGGAGAGGCCCCTGGGGGTGAAATCGCGCCCTCACTCCTGTCCTGTGTGTCCCTCAGGCTGAGTGTCCCCCTGGTCAGCCTGATGGCTGCTTTCAGAGCTAGTGGTCTGAGTAAAAGGTAAGGGATCTTTTTCTCCCACCTCCTTCCACCTGATTCTTCCAATTTGCCCCTTCAGGGTTTTCTTCACTCAGAATTACTACTCCACCCCCATAGAAGAGCCACAGCTGCCACGGGGCAGGGACTTCCTCCCCACCCCCAGAATCTTGAGTTGCCAGATAAAATATAGAATGCGCAGTTAAATTTGAATTTCAGATTAAGTGCATTTTTTTTAGTATGAATGTGTCCCATGCAATATTTGAGGCCTTCCTAGACTTAAACTTGTTTGTTGTGTATCTGAAATTAAAATGTAGGGCTGGCCATGGCTCACCTGGGAGAGTGTGGTGCTGCTAACACCAAGGCCACGGGTTCAGAACCCTATATAGGGATGGCCGGTTAGCTCACTTAGGAGAGCGTGGTGCTGACAACACCAAGTAAAAGGTTAAGATCCCCTTACTGGTCATCTTAAAAAAAAAAAAAAAATGTAATGGGCTCCTTGTATTTTTATTTGCTAAATTTGGCAACCCTAGAAGGCAAGGGTTAGAGTAGGGTACAGAACGGCCGCGCTCCCCACCCCCACCTGCTCTTTCCCCTTCCTGCCTGAGTCACCTTGGCCGTGAGCAATTGTTGCCCCAGTTCCTGAGGCGCCCGCCCTCATCACCAGGCACCTGACCCGCGTGCCTGCCGGGCTCTGCTGGGCCGTCCAGGCTGTCTGCCCCAAGCAGGCATGAGGGGGAGGATGAGTCATTCCCTGAAGGCCTAGCTTGTTAGAGCAGACCCCACCTCCACTGTCTGAGCCCAGGGAGCTACACAGTCACCTGTCCTTTCTGGACTTCTGAAGGATGGGGTAGGGGAGAGGGATGGAGACCAGGAAACCAGGCTGTGAGGGCAGCACTGGGGAGATTTTGGGTGTGGGAGCTTTAAGCTGTTCCAGAAAGCCCACCTGGAAGGGAGGTTGGTGCTTGATGCTCCCACACTTCACAGGAGAGGAAACTGAGGCTCTAGAGAGGCTCACGCCAAGGCCTCCCGGCTTGAGGGCTTCTAAGATCAAAGTAGGCACCCCAGGATTCTGGGTCTGGGCAGGGCCAGCTTCTTGGGCACACAACCTGGGCCCATGCCTAGAAGGGACCTGTGCCTGCTTAATGCTCTGCTGTTGCTGTCTTGAAATTCTTAATAATTTTTGAACAAATGACGTAGCATTTTTATTTGTGCTAGACCCTGCAGATTATATAGCCTGTCCTGGTTCTAGGCCAAGGTCACTGCTATGGATTGAATTGTGTCCCCTGGTACTAGAAACTTAACCCCCACTGTGACAGTGTTAAGAGGGTAGGAGATCCTATTATGGTGATTTAAAAGTGGGGCCTTGAAGAGGTGATTAGATTATGAGCACCATGCCCAGTGAATGGATAAATTCATTGATGGTTTAATGGTGGCCATGGTGTGGTCCTGGTGGCTTTAAAAGGAGAGTGCATGAGAAGCATCCCCCAACCTCAAGCCATTCGCCATGTGATACCCTGTGTTGCTGTGAAGCCACCACCAAGAACAGGGCCCTCGCCAGATGTGCTCCCTGGACTCTGGATTTCCCAGCCTCCAAAAGTGTAAGCAATAAATAGTTTTTTTTTACAAACTACCCAGTTTCAGGTATTTCTGTTATAAGCAACAGAAACGGATTAATACAGTCACTCTCAGCCTCTGTCTCCTCAATTTTTTTTGCGGGGGGCGGTGGGGGGCGCGGCTGGCTGGTACAGCCAGTGTTATAACTGTGGTGTTGTGACACCACACTCTAACCAGCTGAGCTGACCGGCCAGCCCTGTCTCCTCATATTTTAAATGCAATGCAGATTCCCAGAGTTCCTCCCTTGCTATTAAAGATCGAATGGGATTAGGGATAGAAAAATGCGGGCCGGCCCTGTGGCTCACTCGGGAGGGTGCGGCGCTGGCAGCGCCAAGGCCGTGGGTTCGGATCCTATATAGGGACAGCCAGTGCACTCATTGGCTGAGCGTGGTGCAGACCACACCGAGCCGAGGGTTGCAATCCTTTTACCGGTCCAAAAAAAAAAATGCTTTGTCAACCAAAAAATTTCTAAAAGCAGCAGGCAGGGCCGGCCCATGGCTCACTTGGGAGAGCGTGGTGCTGACAACACAAAAGTCAAGGCTTAAGATCTGGTCATCTTTTAAAAATAAATAAATAAATAAATAAAAATAAATAGAAGCAGCAGGCATTTTTTATTTCAAAACAGACCTGGGACTCATGACCAGGTCTGCAGAAGCCCCTCACACTAGACGTGACCCCCTGCCCCCCCGTGGCTCCATCTTTCTGGCCCAGTTCCCACAGGATGGGCAGGTGGAGACAGCGGGAGCAGGCAAGGCTGTGTCCATCCCAAACTATCCCAACCCACAGTTGGGGCTGGAAGTATGTTCCATTTAAGGACAGGATGTCCCTCTTTAAGAAAAAAGGGAAACCAAAGCTGGGGTTGGGGGTTACTGGACTATATAGGTGGGTGATGGGGGAGGGAGGCAGAACAGGCCAGTGCCCAGGCTAGAGGCTGCGGCAGGGTGTTTGGGAACAGAGGTACGCGACGACGTCAGGAGACCTGTGCTCCTGCCCCAGCATAGGCCATGAACTTGCCCAGTGACAGTGGACAAGCGAGTTTCCTGTTTTGTTTCTTACTCAATTACTGCTTTTGACAAAGTGGAAAAACTCAAATAAATTGTAACCAAACTATAACACAAGCAGCACTCTTGTCCTCTCTCCTTTCCCACCTCAGACAGGACAGGAGGCAGGTGCCAGAGTTCAAGAGTCAGCCCTTTTCTGCAAGCCTGGCTGGTGGCCTGGGATCAGAGCAGCCAGACCTCTTCACTGCCTGCTGGGCTCAAACTCCAGCTCTGCTTCTTACCAGCTGGGTGGCTTGGCTTATTTCTTTGACCTTAAATGCCTTCTTCTGTGAAATGGGGTCATCACAGTGCCTGCCCCCCAGGGTATTCAGGAGGACTGAAGAATGTGGTAAAACATCTAAGGAAAGTGCCTGGCACATAGTAGTTCCTCAATAAACTGCCATTTCCTTCTCCATCACTCCTCTGTTTGATTTTTTTTTTTTTTTTTAATGTGGCTGGCTGGTATGGAGATCTGGACCCTTGACCTTGGTATTACAAGGTTGTGCTTTAACCAGCTGAGCTAACTGGCCAGCCCTGAAAGAATTTTGACAAGCAAATTGCATTTCTTCAGGACGAAGCAATTTATTTTGATTAAACTTTACAAAATCAATGGCTTAAAATCTCATCCCAGTAGAGTGGGGAAAAAAATCCCAACCGAACCAAAGACAGGGGCTCAGGTTATCCAAACCCTTCCCAAACTTCTCCACGATATAGCCCCTGGGCCCACATCTAAAGACATCGCGTCTTTCCCCTGGAAGAGGGTGGCCCTGCCTGGTGTTCCAGCCAGTGTCGTGTGTCCCAGTGGGTGTGTGGAGTACTCTTCCCACCCTGGACCCTTTTCTGAACTTGAGGTCCATGGTCCCTCCATTGCTTGTGGACTCTAGGAGTTGGAGCCCAGCTCCTGTCAAGGGTAGCAAGTGGTCAGTTTGCATCGTTGAAATGGAAGGACAGCTTGGGTTGTGGGCGTGGTTGACTCTTTGAGTGTTAGAGCTGGGAGCTAATGAGCTTAGAGAGCCAAAAGCAAGAGTGGAAAGAACAAGAATCAGGACTTTTTTTTTTTTTTTTTTTTTGGCAGCTGGCTGGTGTGGGGATCCAAACCCGTAACCCTAGTGTTATAACACAGGACTACATTTTGAATGCCTACTCTGTACTGCATCCCTCAAGTTCTTAAAACAACACTGCAGAGTATTATCTCCATGTAACAGATGTATGCGATACTAAGGGTCTTATCCAAGGTCACCCAGCTAGGAAGCGGTGGTGTCAGTATCTGAGCCCAAGTGAATCAGATCCCTGAGCGTTTGCCTGCCTCACCAGGCTCCCCTGGATGCTGACCCCAGCTCAGCTTGTTGCCCTGGCCCTCCCTCACAGCCCTTCCAGCCCTCCTGAGCTCCCCTGGCCCTTCTCCAGGCAGGCCCGCAGGAGTCAGGAAATATCTCCTCCAAATGACTTGGATAGGCAACTTAACTCCTCCGAAACTCAGGTTCCTCACCTATCAAATGGGTATACAATAACGCCTGCACGCCCTCTACACAGTCATGTGAGGTTCAAATGGGATGATGGATATGAAGAAATCTTGTAAACTGGCGTATTAAAAACAGGAGGAATTCTTTGTAGGACATCAAAGGGGTTTCTCTTGTTAACCTGGTGACCTATCTCAGAAGCAGTGGGCCAGGGCCTAGGTGAGGAAACCCTCCCCAGACAGCTCAGAGAAGTCAGGTCAGAGTCATCTCCAGGAGCCCAAAGAGGAGCAGAGAAGAGGCAGCTGCAAGGCGTTTGTCAGGGCAGAAGGACCTGCCCCCCAGGGACCCTTTCCCAGTCACAAGCCACCCGCACACGCCTCATCTCACACCTCAGCAGCCCTGGGAAGGAAGGGGGGCCAGGAGTATTACTCTTTCCATTTTAAAGATGAAGAAACTGAGGCCCAGGAAAGAGACAAGGTCCCCCACCAAGTTAGCAGAGAAACCTGTGCTCAGATGCACATCAGAGGACCATAACGCAGTCTTTTAGGACGATTGCTGGTACACTTGATTTCAGTGTTTTTAAAAAGTATGTCCTGGCCCGGGGCATGGAGCCGGGGACCAGACGCCCCCCCCCCCCCCCCCCAACCAGGCACACCACCAGGGCCAAGGAGCACGCCCAAAACATCACCTCCATGTGGTGGCCCACCGCAGCCACCACAGTAACCATGGCTGCCGCAAAAGCAGCTAGATGCCACAGCCACCACGCAGATGGTCCACCAGCCACTGGGGTGCAGTGACACAAGGAGAGTCACGAGCAGAGATAAAGAAAAGAGGATGTCTCTCTCCACAAAGCCCATTCCAGAGTGACAGAAGAAGCATCTGCTCTGTGATAATACTGAGGGACCTGAACACACCTCTCGGCATTGGACAGATCATCTAGGCAACAAATCCACAGAGTAACCGTGACTCTTTCAGAGAGAAGAAATCTAGGGTTATCAGAGGGGGGAGGGGGAGGGAGAGGGGGAGAGGGAGAGATTGGACAACGGGCATAAAGAATAAGTACAATTTGTAATGATATATATACTAGTAATACTGATTTGATCAACATATGTCAACATTGAATCCCCAAAATATGTATAATCAATTATGATTCAATAAAAAATAAAATAAAAAATAATAAAAATAAATAAAAAGTAGGTCCTGAAAATTTGTATTGAGATTTCAGTTGTGCCAGTTTCTGTGCTCAGCTCTCTTTTATTTTTAACATAACACTTTGAGGTAGGTAAAAACTTTATTCCCATCTTATAATGAGAGAACTAGGATTCAGGGAAGTTAAGCAACCTTCCCGAGGTCACACAGCTGGACTGAATCTGGGTCTGCCCAGAGGCTTTGTAACCACCACCACATTTTTTCAATTTCAGTTAATGTGTCATCCCCAACATCTCAGTTGAGTACCTCCCTTCACCCCAGCCTGCTCCACCTTCTCTGGCTCTCACTATGGGTTAATCTCCATCAACGTTCCCAGACCCCCTAGACTCCCTTATTTCTAGCTCATCCCAGGCTCTATCGCGTGACCCTCTCTTATTGCCCTCACAGATGTCCCCGCTGTCTGCAACTGTCTTATGTATTTACTTGTTTGTGTCTCCTGCACTAGAGTGTGAGCCGGGGCACTATGTGGCTTATTCCCTGCCGTATTCCAGTGCCTAAGACAGTATTTCACTCACAGCGCTCAAATATTTTAAAAAGACTGGCCAGCTGCAAAAACGAAACAAACAAAGAAAAAAACCAAAAAAATTTTAAAAGAACAAAAGAAAGAGAAATGTTCAATAATCAAAAAAAGAAAGAGAGAGACACACATGGGCCCACCCTTACGTCCATTCCCAGCTGGGACATCTTCTCCTTCTTTTTGGTCACTGCAACCTGGGCTCAGCCATGGCTTGGCCATGCTGATCTGGTGGCCAATTTACTCCGGGTAGCCCTGGTCATGCTGAGAAGCCAGAACTTGTAACTCCCAGAAGGCATGACACTGAACGGGACTGGATGGTGCTTGGTGAGCTCATGGTCCCTTGTGAGGTTCTTAATAAAATCACAGCCAAAGTCTGCTTTTGAAGGCCGGCCTGTGGCTCACTTGGGAGAATGTGGTGCTGATAACACCAAGGCCATGGGTTCGGATCCCTATATAGGGATTGCCAGTTAGCTCACTTGGGAGAGCGTGGTGCTGACAACACCACATAAAGAGTTAAGATCCCCTTACCAGTCATCTTTTTTTAAAAAAAGAAAGAAAAACAAAGTCGGCTTTTGGTCAGACCTGTTTTGTAGCTCTGCTTTAATATTCAGAAAAGAAATTCATAGACAGCATGATTTTCCTACACACAATGTTTTTAGAAATCTGTATAAAGTTCCTACTGTAATATAGAGGAAAAATAAAAGGAAAGTAATTTGTAATAAAATAATGAATCTATGCACGTAAAAGCTCAGGCTCAACTACACAAGAGAACATAAGCTGAAAAATGCACACAATCACCGGCCATGGAGAGTCCTAAATGCCCACTTGGTGCTGGAGTGTTGATGTTAGCAACTCAGCTCACAGGGGGTCAGGTGGCCATCGGGACAAGATTTTGTGAAATGGTGAACGATCCTTGGTAAAGTTCTAATGAGGACAAAGTCCAGTCTTCCAAAGGATTGCATGGTGATTTTATTCCTGGAGAATTCAATGTGTAGTATATTAAAATTGTTCCAAAAGATGTGGGTAAAATAGAGCTAGCCTCCAGGTCCTATAATTATGAACAGGGTTCTCATGCATGTGATTGTCCAGAAAGAGGAAAATTGAGAGATTTGTCCTTGTCATTGGAAGTCCTTGTTGTGTCAGACTGCCCTACGCTTTACAGGACATTTAGCATCCCTGACCTGTCATCCATCAAACGCCAGAAGCCCCAATCTTGTGACAACCAGAAATGGAAACGGCCTCATAAATTTCAGAAATGTCCCCTAGGGGGCAGTGGAGCTCCTGCTGGGAGCAACTGTACAGCACTCAGCGCCCTGCTGTTTAATTTAACTCTGTCTGTGAGATAGTTTCACATCTTAATAGAAGGATCTGCATCCCTTCCAAAGCTACATGGTATTCATTGTATGGAGATACTGTCTTCACTTACCAGTTCCCTTCGGTGGGACATTCTGCTGTTACAAAGGCTGCAACAAAGAAGGCCAAGTTCAAGGGCAAGTTTGTATGTTGTTTTGCTCTTGTGTGAGCAGATGACTAGAGGAATTCTTAGAAGTGGCCTGGCCAGGTCAGGGGTTTGGGCATTTAGATTTTTGATAGTTATGGCCAAAAACTGCCTTCCGCATAGGTACATTTAATCCAGACTCCCCCAGCGGAGCAGAAGTCTGGGAGCCAGGCTGGGGGCCAATTCTGAAAGGTCTTAGCCAGGACCCTCCCCCTCTCCCCCTCTGGGGGCTGGCCTTCTCAGACCACACCAGGGCCCTCCCGAATGAAGCCTTGGGTGTCCACAAACTCCCCAACCCACCTTCTCAGGACGTGGGGGGAAGGGGAGGTAGGGAGGCCTTTCCCAGCTGGGCTGATCCTATAACTTTTTTTTTTTCATTTCCAAAACAAAGACAGTTTTGCTTTTTCTGATTCTATCAGTAATACACCTGTATTTTGGGGGGATGGATCCCTTTCCCTACCAACTTTTTATTTTGAAAAGTTGCAAGAATGGTACAATGAGCATCCATATACCTTTCACAGTGATTCACTGAGTGTTAACGTTTTGCTACATTGGCTTTATCTCTCTCTCTCTTTTCTTTTTCCGGAACTTATGAGACTAAGTTGCAGACTTCACAACACTTCATTCTCCCCTAAACACTGCAGTGTGCATTTCCTAAGAATAAAGGTGGGTTTTTTGGGGGTTTTTTTGGTGGCTGGCCAGTAGGGCAATCAGAACCTGTGAACTTGGTGTTAAAGGCCATGCTCTAACTAGGGTGTTCTCCTACAAAACCACAGTATAGTTATCATACTCAAGAAATTTAACATTGATAAAGTAATATCTACCACACGGACCTCATTCAATTTACTCCATTTGCCCCAATGAAGTCCTCTGTAGCTCCCCCACCCTTTCCCACTCTCAGGATCCAATCAGAGCTCAGGCTTTGCATTTAGCTATGGACCTGGAATTTGGATTTCTCCTGGGAGGATGGGGGGGGAGTGGGCGGGGTGGTTAAGTGGTTCTGCAACCTAGGCTTTGCCTCTGAGTCTACCCTGGATGGGGACAGCACTGGCCCCTGACTCAGAGGTGCTGGTAGGGTCCCACCTGTGGACCCCCTGAGCCCCTATTGAGTCCCATAAATGTCTTCCTGGCCCCTGGGGGTGCAAGCTGGAGGGAACACTGCCCCTGCCCCAGGGCTTGCCCTGGAAGAATTCAGCCTCAATCAACTAGCTCCTCCAGTGTCAGGCGAGGACTTGTCTATTGGTTTCCACAACCACACCAGCAGCTGAAACTTTTTTCTTCTCTTATAGTTGGAAGGAGTTTCTGTTCTCCCATCTCTACAAGGAGGCTGCTGATGGCCACACGGGGCCACATACTGCCCCTAGAAGGACCAAGGGGTGCGTGGTCAGTATGAACTTTCACTGAGTCAGCCAGGCCAATGGCCACCTCCTCCTCAGGCCTCCAGGCTTGCTCCTCTGGGCAGGCATGTCTGGCCAGGGTTCCAGAGCTTCCTGGGTATCTTAAGGCTCCTGCTCCACCCTGCAGCCACCACAATCCTTGGGAGACTTTATCAGCTCCAGTGGTACCTCATTGCCTATGGGTAACCTCTCTGGTGTGCCCAATCTGCTGCCACCCTACTGGGCTTTGGTTATGCCAGTGAGGTCCCATGGTTTTCTAAGCCTCAAAATATTTACACGCGGGTGGAGGAAGGGACTATGAGCTACTCAGTTCAGGGTCCTTGGCAGGGACCACAGAACCGTTTATTGACTCCTCATGAAACTTTCACGGATGTGATTCTAGCTGAGTCCATAAACTAGGCAGGACAAGTGATATTGTTCTTAGTTTCAGATGAACAACTATGTAGAGACAAATCTCAAAGGTATCCTGTTTAAAATCATTGCAAAAAGAAAACCAGAAAAGTAATGCAAGCCCCTCATTCTACTGTTGAGGAAACTGAGGCCCAGTGGTCACCAGGCTTTATTCCTGGCTATGCTACTTTGCTCTTGGGACCTTCAGTCTGGGTATAAGGAGTTATTATTATCCACAACTGCATACTGGAGGCAGGGGAGGGGCCAGGACCTGGCCACAGGTCCTGAGAATTTTCTGTGCCACAGGTCCTGAGGGCAATCAATAATAATAGTAATAGTTATAACACCAAGGCCAAGTGTTCAAATCCCCATACTGGCCAGATGCAAAAAATTTATATATACAGTCATAGCAGTAGTAATCCTTGCCCGATGCCAGGCAGGGCTCAAAGTACTTCACAGCCATTAACTCATTAAATCCTCACATAATCTCTACCAGGTAAGTGTTATTATCACCAGTAGCTCATTTTATAAATGGGGAAACTAAGGCTTAGAGGCGTTAAGATACTTGCCAAAAGTCGCACAGCTACTTTAAGAGGCATGGGACAGGGTGGGAATCTGGTTGGGTCGGGCAGGTGGGGGTTTGAATTCTGACTCTTGACTAACCTTGAGGCGATTTGACCTCTCGGACCTCCCTTCCCTCGTTTGTAAAATAGATTACGTGGGGGAAATCTGAGTTCTACTCGGCACTGGGAAAGCCATCGCACAGGACCTCCGCCTCCACCTCTGTAAAACGGGGAGAGTCATCTCTCGGCTGAGGTTGTAAAGGACCTTAGCTGAGGCTAGGATATCGCCATAACCAACAGTTTATGAATTGATTTTGTATCATTTCATTTTTATTTATTTATTTTTTCTTTTTGGCGGCTGGCCGGTAAGGGGATGGCGATCCCGTGAAAAGAAGGGGACGCTCTAATCAACAGAGGTAACCCGCCAGCCCTTTTTTCTTTTTCTTTTCCGTTTTCGATGTTGTGTCATTTCTGAACTCAGTTTGAGGTGGAAAGGGAATAGAAAAGGCGCCTTCTCTGGGGCCCTTTTGACCAGGGGCCACTTTACCAGCCGCAGATCGCACTCTCCCGGCTTCCAAGCAGCAGAGAGACGCAAGGCCTTTTCTCAGGGAAAGCTGACGGTTGGCCCCTAGGCATCCACGTGCTAACCCGGTAGGCGCCTGCAGGCTGGGCGGCTCCAGAGCCCGCCGCGACCAGTAGGGGGCCTGAGGGGCGGTGAAGGTAGTGACGTCAAAGTCACGGCCTACCCTTCTTAAAGGCATAGGCTCTCACACCGTGTTCGTTTTTCCGAGTTCGGACAAATACGCGATGCGACCAAAAACTTAAAGGCAAGGCGGGTGGTGGGGTCGCGGGTGCGAGACTAGCCCGGGAGAGAAACGTGTCTCCCTGAGAAGCGGGACCGGAAACGTCAGCGCTGGACTTAAGCCGCCTGTCACCCGGAGAGCAGCCCGGTGCAGGGGAAGAGCACCCGGCCGGATCGAATCCCGGGCTCTACGTTTCGATCTCAGTTTCGTTTCTGTAAAATGGAGTAACCTATTTCAATAATAACCAAGTAAAAAAAGCTTTGAGGGGCCGGCCTGTGGCCCACTCGGGAGAGTGTGGTGTTGATAACACCAAGGCCACGGGTTCGGATCCCATATAGGGATGGCCGGTTCACTCACTGGCTGAGCGTGGTGCTGACAACACCAAGCCAAGGGTTGAGATCCCCTTACCGGTCATCTTTAAATAAAAAAAAAAAGTTTTGAGACTTGGAGGAAGTCACGATGTGAGAGTAACTAATACAAAAACGTCGGTTCCTTCTCCCCAATTCAGTGCTCACACTGTGCGCAGGCGGAATCCGAGGCCCAAAGCGGTGCCCAAGGTCACACGGAGGTGGCGCCCGGGTCTCCCAGTCCGCCCAGGTCTGTCCAGTCCGCCCGGCCCGGGCGACAGCTCATCTAACCCAACCGCCACACTCCCACGGCGCCCCGCCGTTCATAACTTGGGCTCTGGAGCTGCAGGCTCGTTCCACCCTCTGCAAAATGAGGCACGTCGCGGTGAAATGATAAGAACTCAGCCAGGAGACCGGCGGGTAAATGTCTGCTGTTACTGTTTGATCACCTGGCGACCTTGAAGAACGGACTCTCACCGCCACCACCCCGCAGATGAGGAAGCAAGGGGCGGTGGCGCGTTACCTACGCCGTCGGGGAAGTTGGTGGGAGCGCTGGGACTCCCGGTGCAGCGCTCCGCCGGGACGTCGGCGGGGTGGGGCTTATGAGAAAACGCTGTCGAATGCGGTGCTGCCGCCAGGTCAAGCGCAACGTGGAGACGGCGACCTTGGCCCGCAGGCCCCAAGGAGCACGGGGCGGGCGCGCAAGCGACCCACGCAGGCGCGGCGCAGGGGCGGGACCACGGCAGGTGGAGGGAGTGGGCGGGGCCGGCGGCACTCCGGGCGTGCGGCGGGTCGGCCCGCGGGGGCGGGGCCTCGCGGCGCGGCCGAGGGTCGGGGTTGGCTGGGCCACTTTCGGAGTCGGCCTCGCTGCGAAGCGAGCGCGCGCGTACCCGGCAGCGGCCGCGGAGGCGCTATGGGCCCACCTGGCCCCGGGCGCCGCACCGTGCGAGTCCCGGCCTGGAGCCAGGTGGGCGGAGCTGGGTCGAGACTGGGGGCCGGTGGGGGGAGGAGGCGGGAGCCGGATCTCTGGGGGTCCCACGGAGCCTGAGCCGGGGCTGGGGGCCTAGAGTCGCGGACTGTCGGGCCGACGTCGTCTGCCTCACCGCGCGGGCCGCTGCAGGGAGTGTCGCCGAGGGGCCAGGAGAGAGCCTGTTTCCCTGTTCCTGCTTCCCGCCCTCTCGGCTGAGCCCCGGCCTGTATTTTGAGGAGAGAAGGCAGAGGTGGTTCTTCCATCCAGGCCCCGGGGCTGGCCGGTCCGGCTTCGGGAGGGGGAGGCGGGAGGGCCGCCTGCAGTCGCCAGGAGGCGGACGGACTCTTCGCCCTCATCAGATTTGTTTACGCGTTTCTCTCGATGCCCGGCCTCACTTCTCCATGCCCGGTGACTTGGGACTCGTGTGTGCCCGCGCCGGGGCTGGGTGCTGGAGTTGGGGGCAGAGGCGGGCGGCTCAGGTGTATTCATCTTGGGGCCACCGGGGCCAAACCCGGCGCCTGCACTTGGAGGACTTAGAGGTGCACAGCAAACATGTGGTGTGGATGAGGGATGGGCCACGATGCCGGCTTCTTTCCAAATTACTTCCGGCGTGACCTTGGGCAGGTCACCTCACCTCGCTGAGCCTTAGTTTCCTCATTGGCGAAGTGAGACTGACAATAACTGCTTTTAAAGGTTATTGTGAGGATTATTGAGGCAACTAATACTTGGTGAATGACAGGCGGTGAGGGTCGTGTTAAAGTCAAAGTGCTTCTGCCTCGTGTCTGTCCCTCCGAGTCCTGGTTTGTGAGTCAGTCTGTGCTCCATTTGACTAAGGTTTGTTTTTCAGGATTGAAGCCACAAGATGGCTGATCAGGACCCTGGGGGCATTAGCCCCCTCCAACAAATGGTGGCCTCAGGCGCTGGGGCTGTGGTCGCCTCCATCTTCAGTAAGACCTGGGGGAGTGGGAGGCAGGCAGCTGGGAATTGGGGCAGAGCAGAGACTGGAGGCAACTTGGTTCTGGGGGAGGGGGTCAAGGGTGGAGTGCTGATGAGTCTTCAGACCTTCCTCCTCCCCCAGTGACACCCTTAGATGTGGTGAAGGTCCGCTTGCAGTCTCAGCGCCCTTCGGTGGCCAGTGGTGAGTGCCTGGCCCTGGAGCCATTGGGGGGTGGTGCCTGGGCAAAATGAGGATCTCCCTGTGATGGGGTCCCTGGGATGGGTGGGGGGCATGCCTGACTTGAGGGGCTGCCTTGTATTTTAGAGCTGATGCCTCCCTCCAAGCTCTGGAGCCTCTCCTACACCAAATGTAAGTTCCCCAAGCCCCAGGGAGCCTGGGAGGGTCTATGGGAGGGGTGTCTCAGGGTCCCCATGGGCCCCACAGCCATGGACTACCACATACTTCCATGTAACATCAGCCAGCCCTCTGTCCTGCACAAGAACATCCACACAGGGACCCCAACGATGTGGGCCTACTACCTCCCTGCAAGGTTCTAGGGCCCTGTCAGTCTAATGCCCCCTTCCCTTCCCCAGTGCCTTCCTCTCTCCAATCCACAGGGAAGTGCCTCCTGTACTGCAATGGTGTCCTGGAGCCCCTGTACCTGTGCCCAAATGGTACTCGCTGTGCCAACTGGTTTCAGGACCCTACCCGCTTCACTGGCACCATGGTGAGGAGCAGCTGTGCCCTCAGCTGTGTCCATAGGTGATTGTGAGGGATTCAGTCTGGTTGGGCAGCAGACCCAAGGAAGAACAGGTGGTGCGGGGCATGTAGAGGTAGCCAGTTCAGTTTGGGAAGGGCTTCCCAGAGGAGGTAGTGCCTCCATGAGGTTTTGAAGGGTGAATAGGAGTCCACCTGGGGCCAACTGGGAAACTGCATGCATGGAGGCCCTGAGGGGCTGGCTGCCTCCTAGCAGGACCCAGGGCTGAGAGCACCAGGCAAAGGCCCGGGTGGGCCGGCTATATCACAGGCCTTGCTCAGGCCCATCTTCTTTCCCCCTGGGTTGGCACATGCTTGGCCAGGATGCCTTTGTGAAGATTGTGAGGCACGAGGGCACCAGGACCCTGTGGAGCGGCCTCCCAGCCACCCTGTGAGTAGCCCAGTCCTGTGGATTGCCTTCTTCTGGTACCAGCTAATTCCTTGTTTCCTGTTGGCTGGCTGGGGCTCTTGAAATGTTTGGGAACCCTTGAGAGTCCCAGCTAATCTCTGTCCACACCCCCAGGGTGATGACTGTGCCAGCTACCGCCATCTACTTCACTGCTTATGACCAACTCAAGGCTTTCCTGTGTGCTCGAACCCTGACCTCTGATCTCTATGCACCTATGGTGGCTGGCGCGCTGGCCCGCCGTGAGCAAAGCCCTGGACCCTAGATCTCCCGCTGTCCTCACCTGTGCCCATGCCCACTCAGTCCTGGCTACCAGCCCCAACCTCTGCCAGCCTGGGGGTGGGGTGGTGTTCTAGGCCTCCAGATTCTGGGGCAGTAGCTGGGTGCTGCCATGTAAGACCTGTGACCTGACCTCTCCCCATTATCTTCCCTACCCCCTGCAGTGGGCACAGTAACTGTGATCAGTCCCCTGGAGCTTGTGCGTACAAAGCTACAGGCTCAGCATGTTTCATATCGTGAGCTGGGTGCCTGTGTCCGGGCAGCGGTGGCTCAGGGTGGCTGGCGCTCACTGTGGCTGGGCTGGGGCCCTACTGCCCTTCGAGATGTGCCCTTCTCAGGTAAGCACTCAGGGGTGCAGCACATGGGGTAAGGGAGCCCTTAGATGATGCACAAGGGGTTTGCAGCCAAGTGCCGCCTTGTTACTAGTGACTGAAGTTATTTAACTCTTCTGAGCCTTGAATTCTCATCTGTGAGATGGGCCCAGCAAACAGGGTGTTTGCCCAGGTTTTAATGAGATCATTTCTGCAGAAGGCCTATCACAGAGCGTGGCATACAGCTGGGAGGGAGTGGTTGTCAGTGGAAGCTGGGAAGTCTGGGGCCCTTCTCACTGTCATCCCCATCACTAACAAGTATACCCACTCCCCCTCCCAAGCCCTGTACTGGTTCAACTATGAGCTGGTGAAGAGCTGGCTGAATGGGCTCAGGCCAAAGGACCAGACATCCGTGGGTGTCAGCTTTGTGGCTGGTGGTATCTCAGGGACGGTGAGTGGACTGGGTGGGGGTGAGGCCAGTGGAGGTGTCCTTGGGGGCCCGGGGGTTGTTGGTGATGGCCTTGGAGAAGAGTCCCAACATAGTGCATCAGCTGTCTGTCTGGTAGTTTGCTCACTCTCCCTAGCAGACCCCATGTGGCCTTCATCCTTCCCAGCCCTAAGAGCCAGTTGGGATACAGGGTATAGAGGTCTCGGGAATGGGGACAAGCCCTCTCCCCACCTCATCAGGTGGCTGCTGTCCTGACTCTACCCTTTGATGTGGTGAAGACTCAACGCCAGGTCTCGCTGGGAGCGGTGGAGGCTGTGAGAGGTGAGGGCCTGGGCTGGTGTGGGTGGGGGGCAGGCAGGGGAAGGAGTGGGGTCTTACTGAGCCAGACCTCCCATTTGCAGTGACTTCCCCACATATTGACTCCACCTGGCTGCTGCTGCGGAGGATCCAGGCCGAGTCGGGCACCAAGGGACTCTTTGCAGGTGAGCGGGTGTCCGTCAGTGGCCTGGGGGGTGGGGGGGGCCCTCTGGGACCCTGATCCCAACCTCCCTTCCCATCAGGCTTCCTCCCGAGGATCATCAAGGCTGCCCCCTCCTGTGCCATCATGATCAGTACCTATGAGTTCGGCAAAAGCTTCTTCCAGAGGCTCAACCAGGAACGGCCTCTGGGCCACTGAAAGGGGCAAGGAGACGAGGACCCCATCTCATGATGGGGAGAGCAGCCCGAGGAGACTGAGCCAAGTGCCTTTTCCTCAGCACTGAGGGGAGGGGCCTTGCTTCCCTTTCCTCCGGGGCTGCCCCACTGCCCTCTGGGCCTTCCTCAGACACAGCTTTTTTCCTGCTGCTCCCAGTTCCCATCCCCCAAGTTCAAGACCAAATCTGCTAACTGCCCTCTGCCTTTGTGTTTGCTGTAGCTGGGCCTGCCCCCAGGAGTCAAGAAACCCTGGGCCTGGCTTAGTCACCCTTACCCCTGTGAATTCCTTAAGTCTAAAGATGATGAAGTCCTGCCCAGCGCCTGTGACTATGGGGGTCTGGGGTGGGTGGGGAAGGTGGGCCTTGGTGAGTGAATCGAAAGAGGAGGACTGGGAGTGGGTCCAGGGTTGGGGGCAGAAAGACACCTGGTAGTGTGGTCCCTTCAGGGCGGGCCCACTGTTTTAGCATTAGGGTAGAGGGTGGTGAGACCTTTCTACAAGGGCCCACTTAAGTGACACCAGAGGAGGGAGGGTTGCTTAACTGCCAGTCTCTGGCCTAATGGAAGGGAGGGTCTGCTACATCGGGCCAAAACTGAATTGCTCCGGCCAGTGGCAGGGAGATGGTCCTGCGGGGGACCACCTCCTCTCTGCTTGGGCTTGAGCAAGTTAGAATGTGAGGTTGAAGGGGCACTTACATGTCCTGGTCCTGCCCTGGGCAGAGCTAATACTTATGACACTGATACAAAAGCCTCTACTCCCTGAATTATTACGGCCCATCTGCTCCCACAGTGCACAGGTTAGTTCCTGTCTGACCCAGCGGCACCTTGGTTATGGGCCAGGCACTGGCTCCACCGGCTCCTGCTGACCTCAGGATGGGGCCATATCCCAGCCCCCCATAGATGAGGCTGCCCTCAGTCTTCTGCTTTTTATTTGCCTAATCCCCCCAGAGCCTCCACCCTGGGGGCTGAGGAAGGACTGACTCCAGGGGATACACAGGGACAGACAGAGGCATGGGAGGTGGGGTGCTGAGGTGGGGCCACCAGCTCCTGCAGAGGGTGGGGGAAATGAGCAAGAGAGAGTCCAGAAAGAAGCCAGCCAGGCATAAGGGTCGCCAGAAGAATAGAGTAGGCCTCCCAGGGGGCTCCCTATGGCCTTGGTGCCCATGCCTCCTGGCCCAACCAGCTTGCCTTTCCCGCCCCTTCATCCTCAGGCAGGAAGCTAAAACAGGCAGGAGGCAGTGGGTTGTCTTTCCCAAGAGACCTCTGGCTGGGTGGGCAGCCTTCTCTGAAAGGGTGGCCTGGATTAGGGGACTAGAGGAAAGGTGGCAGGTGTCCGTGGCCCCCAGCAGGTGGGTCTGGCACTGCCCCTGCTGCTCCTCAGCTGGGGCTCAGTGCGGGGCTGCCCTCAGGACTGTCGCTCACCAGGCACTCGTTGGATTTGAAGCTCGCCAGGGACTTGCAGCTGGGGATGGAGGCCAGGGAGCCGCAGAGGCCCAGCATGGAGGGCGTGGGGTCCTTCCCTGGGGAGAGAGTGCAGGTGAGGCCGGGCTAACCAGTCTTAAAGTGTGTGAGCTGGGAGACAGGGTGCGCAGGGGGCAGGCAGTGAGATTTTCTTGATCTCTTCTGGAGTGTTTGCCATTTCCTATTAAACCTTTATTAAGCACCTACCTATGCTATGCACAGTGCTGGGGACACTGTATTGTAATCGTCAGCTTATGTCTCTGTCTCCCCCTGAGGTTCATCCTCTCTTTGTCCGTTTATTAAACACAGTGAGCACTTGCTCTGTTCCAAGTACTGGGGATACAGAGAATGGACGAGACACAGCCCCTGCCCTCATGGAGCTCACAGTCTGGTGGTGGAGACAGACACACAGTCATAAACACAGTGTGGTGGGGTACATGTCCATAGCCTGCTTTGTCTCAAAGATTGGAGGTGATCCAATACAGTGTGGTTATAAAAAAGAAAAGACAGGAAATCAGGCACAGGGAAAACTAAGATGGGAAAAACTAAGATGAAGCCAGGGGTGAGGTCAACACAAAATGCATGCATTGAAGTCCTGGGCATTCAGTCGAAGGGAGCCACTAATTTGGCTCTGAGCTTCCTGGCAGCCAAAGAAAAGGGGGAAACAATGGTCAGGCAAGCAGTTCATGGCGTGCATGAGATCAGCGCAAATTAGGCAGAATTCCTGAGAGTTTGTGAGCCCCTTAAGGATGTCATGATACCAAAAACCCACGGAGCCCTCACCAGATGCCCACGCTGGTGATTTTTCTTATTGACACCCCCATTTTACAGATGAGAATGGGGCTCAGGCAGGTGAAGTGATTGGCTAGGCTCACACAGCCAAGGAGGCACAGTGGGATTTGTACTTGTTTCTAACACCCCAAACCGAGCTCTTAACTGCTGTGCTAAGCTCCCAGGAAGCGCTAAGAGAAAGGGAATTGGCCAGGGCAAGACTGTAGGCCCCAAGGCCTCGCCTTGGCCCTTCCTGGAGGGAGGCTGGGTGCTGGGTTGGGGAAGCTCACCCATGGTGCCCCAGGGCTCCTCGTCCCTCTTGCCCTCTCCCAGGCGCTGGGAGTCAGAGCTCAGACTGGCTTCAGCTGACAGTGGCTCCGTGCTCATGAAGCTGTGTCTGTGGCAGAGCAGAGAGCTGGGGTGTGGGCAGAGATCTACAGCCTCCGATGCCTTTCTTCCCAGGGAGGACAGCACTCAGGCCCAGCTGGGCCTGGCTGGGGCTTACCTCCGGTAGAGTTTGGAGTTGTTGGCACCCTCGGCCCCATCGAGCGTTCCCAGTGAGGGCCATTGGTTGACCAGGGGCGTGGTGAGCTCCTTGGAACCATGGGCCAGGGGGGCGTGGTCACCAGGGATCAGACCTGTCCTGGGAGGGGGAGAGGGGATCAGACCTGGCCGGGAGGAGCAGGAGGGGATGGGAGACTCAGCAAGGGGTGGGGGGAGGGGTTAGGAGTGAAACCTGAGTAGCAGAAACAGGAATACAATGTTGGGGTCAGTGGGCAGACGCTGGAAGGCAATGGAGGCGGTACTGGGGTAGGGGTGATGGGGATTGGCGCACTCCTATTGTGAGTTAGAATAAAGGCATGTTGTAGGAGTCAGCTGGGGTGATGGGATGGTCAGTGGAGAATAGTGTGGGAACCCCTGAAGGGTAATGGGGAATCTTAGGGGATCATGCTGGAAGATCCAGGTGATGGATGAAAAGGTTTGAGGAAGAAAAGTTACAGGAATCAGCAGGAGTGAGGTCGGGTGACTGCGGGTCATGACGGTCACTGGGCCGGTGATGCAGAGCAGAGGCGTGGTGAACAATGGGAAGGATGCAATCACGTTGAAGATTGCTGAGTAACATTAGAGGTGCTTGTGAATAATGCCGGGTCTGTGCAGTGATGTTGGATGGCCACTCTAGCTGATGGATGAGTGAGGGTGAAGTGCTGGGGATCACTGGATTTTATGTTGAGGCTAATGTCAGGAGGTCATTGCGGGGGTCTTGGAGTGGAGGTGACCGGGTGAGTGGGTTGGTGCTGGCGAGTTGGATGCTGGTGTCAGGAGGGGAGAAGCTAGAGTCAGTGGGGATGATCACGGGGTTCACCGGGGTGGCGGGGGTGCGGGGTCAAGGCAGGTGGCGGCGCTCACAGCTGCTCCTGCAGCTCCAGGATCACGCCTTCCAGCTCCCGCTTCTCGCGCTGGTTCTGCGCCGCCGCTTCCTCCAGCTGCAGCCGCAGCCGCCGGTTCTCCGCCTCCAGGTCCTTCAGCTGCGACTCGCGCAGACGCACCAGCTCCTCCAGGTAGCCCTGCGGGGCGCCGGCTCAGCCCGGGCGGCGGGAGGAGGCGCCCCCGCCCTGCTGTGCCCTGTGCCCCTCCCGCGCCCCGGGCCCGCCCCCGCCGCGCGTCGCGCACCTTCTGAGCGTAGACGATGCGGAACTTCTGCTCCATCTTATGCCACTTGCTGTACCAGCTGTCCTCGTCGGTGACGAGCGGCAGGTACGGGTGCTCGGGCGAGTTGTCCTCGCTCGTGCTGCTCTCGGCGCTGTGCCGCTCCTCCTCGTCCGTCAGGTAGTCGTAGCTTGAGGGAGGCAGAGTGGGCATGACCGGCCCCTGCCCCGCCCGCGCGTCTCACACCCACTCCCGTGGGCAGTGGGACCGGGTGCCCCCTCCCCCCTCCGCCCCCGCCGCAGTGACGGGGCTGCTCACCTCTGGGTGAACTTTAGGTAGGGCGTGTAATCGATGACCACGGGGGTCTTCCCGTCCAGCACTTCGCCCTTTAGGCAGAAGCTGGGGCAGAGGAGCCACAGGGTTGGGGGCGGGGATGAGGGTGTGGGCACTTGTGGGGGATACAGCGCCCTCCACCACCGCCACCACGACGCAGACCCCACCTGAAGTCGATGGCGCTCAGTCCGATCAGCATTCCCATGAGCACGGTGGCTTCCTCCCGCAGCATGATGGCTCCGGCGTCGTAGAACCGTCTGTGGACAGAAGCGGGGGGCTGACGGCGTAGCATCCCCCAGGCATCCCCGCCCTTCAGGTCTTCTCTTGCTGGCTTCCTACAGACCTTTCCTAGAAGAGGGAGGGATCAGCTTCCTGCTCACCACTCAAGTGTGGATCTTGTCCCCTAGACTGGGGCTCACTGGGCTAGTGCTTGTGTTCTCACCTACTAGAATGGTTGTTCTCTGAGAAGAGAACCCTCCCATCCTCTGAGCTAGCCCTTCCCCACCAACTACTGGTCCCCCAGATGCTTCCAATCAGGAAACAGGTCTTAAACATTAGTTCTTGGCATACTGTAGGTGCTTAAAAACTATGTTGATGTGAACTCTAAAATATGCAGACTAGGGATAGAATGCAATAAAAATATCAGATTAGGTGTGGTCACTTGGGTGGAGGAGGTTTATGCCCCCCATTGTACCCAGACAGCTCCAAACACACCTTCCCACACTGGCACATTCTGCCATGTGACCCCTGCCCCAGAGACCCAACCTCCCTGTAAACCCAGTGCAGGGACTGAAGCTCTGCACATTGGGATTCTGTGTCCATGGGTAACAAGTACAGAACTACTGCCATTGTTTGGAGAGCTGGTAGGGCTGTGTGTTGCAGGTCATGATGCCAGACCAACAGGTAAAATGGTACATGGCTGAGGCTTGTTCAGAGGTGTGTCCAGGGGTAGAGTTGTGCGTGGTGGAATCGGTGCTGGGCAACGATGGTGGATAATGGGCACTAGAATTTGACTGGAAGGAATGGTGGTGGTGCTGAAAGTGTGTTCCAGGACTTCAGGCCAGGCTGCCCCGTAGACTGGAAGATGGAAACTAGCAGTGCATGCTGGGACCTGTAGTCCAGGTGCTGAAGGTTGCCACAAGAAGTTAAGGGTGGGCCGGCCCGTGGCTCACTCAGGAGAGTGCGGTGTTGATAACACCAAGGCCCCGGGTTCGGATCCCATATATGGATGGCCGGTTCGCTCACTGGCTGAGCGTGGTGCTGCCAACACCAAGTCAAGGGTTAAGATCCCCTTACCGGTCATCTTTAAAAAAAAAAAAAAAAAAAAGAAGTTAAGGGTAACTGTGTTTAGACAGTGAATATGCACATTGGGAGCTGTGGTCCGAGCTGCCTGACAGGTCTGACCTGGTGGTCCGCATGTCCCGCAGAGCCGTGTTGATGTATTCCGACATGCGCTTCTCCATCAGTGCCACCCGGATCCATGCCCGGCCCTGGAAAGCATGCTCACCTTTACTTGCTGCCCTTGAGCGACTCGTGTCCAGCATCTGGTGTGGCCCTCCTGTGGCCCTTCTCTCCAGTGCCATGGGCATGGGGTGAGGACCAAGAAGCAGGCAGGCCCCCTGTGTCCACAGCAGGGAGCAGTTGCCCTGGCCCTGCCCGCCCCAGGCCCCTCACCTTGGCTCGGGCTGTGCTGATGTTCTCCATATTCTCGATGCTGCTCACACAGTTGTTGGGCACTTTGCTGCAGGCCAGTCGGATATAGTCCCAGAAGCCCCGCTGCCCGTCTGAGCTGAACCAGCTCACTGGACCTGCTGGGGCACAGGCTGAGCCAGGGCAGGGAGGGGGCTCAGCAAGACCAGGAGTTTGGAGAGTCCACGTAATGGGGCACTTACATGCATAAGTATAAGCAGCCATGCACACGCAGCACCTCCCCCAAACATGCACACACGTGTGTATGCAAAGGGCACACCAGCATATAGCTGCATGCCCGTGGATGGGCCTTGTGGGCAGAAGACCCCTCCCTCTTCCCAGCTCTGTACATGAGCTTCTGTGCATAGCTCATGGTGAAGGCCAAGGTCAATGAGGGGGTTCAGAAAGCCATGGAGTATATCAGAGTGGGGTGACTGGAAGCTAAAGGCTGGGAGTTGCGAGGGCTGAGTGATGAGGGGCAGGAACCTGGGCCCACCTTTGAAACGGTGGCTGAGGATCTGCTCTAAAATGGCTGCGAAATTAACAAACTCCTCAGATGAGTCATCGATGGGCTCCCCTGTGTACTTCTCCAGCAGTGTTTTCACAGAGAACCTGGGTGGGGGGGTAGGCAGACGGGGCAGTGGGGTATCAGGTGAGAAGATGGGGTGATGGTGGTAGAGGAAGGGTGTCAGGCAAAGAGAGGGAGTGGTGAACAGAAAAGAAGTCATGAAGGGCATGGATGTGGTGGGAAGGCAGAGGGAAAGTGGGAGACAGGTGAGACAATAGTGACCACAGAGGTGCCATGTCATGGGGAGTAAGAGGGTGGGGGGGGAGGGATGATGATAGGTGGGAGACTGGTTGACAGAGTTGGTGACAAGAGAGGTGACAGCCAGTGAAAGGAAGCTTCAGGAACAAGGTCTGAGAGGGGATGAGACAATAGGTAGAAAGATGAGGCACCAAGAGCCAGGGGCTGTCGCTGTCCCAGAATCCCTTCCTCCTTGACCACTGTCAGCTGCACTCTCTATGTGTGTGAGTTGGGTGTGAACTAGGAGTCAGAAGCTGGTTTGTGCCCCTGTCCTGAGCTGTCTTCTGCTATTACTGGAACAACTTTCAGTCTCTTCTGGGGATGGGGGACCACCTGTGCCAGGGCATGTGAGTTGGCCCTGTGCACACGGAGCGTGGGCATGCACGGGTGGCCAGGTGGGCTCTCAGCACACGGGTTCCCCCCTTCCCCCTTTTCCTTCCTGGCTTGGCCCCCCACACACCAGCTGCCCAGAACCAGGCAGTGCAGAGCACGGTGGGGGGAGGTGCGGGGTGTGGGTCTCACACACATACTGGGTGGGAGGGGGCATTAGCAGCAGATCCCTGGAAGGGGCTTGGGGGCCCAGATACCTGGCTTCTTGGGGAGGAAGGGAGCCAAGGGAAGGCGGTGGGGCTGAAGGACTGGAGCCAAGCAGCCCCCATCCTTCTCTCTAATCCTGCTGAAAGCCTCAGACCCCCTCTGCAGTCCCTACCCCTGCAATCTCCATGTGCCGTCCCTGCAGTGGGATGGAGCAGGGATGAGGACACAGCTCCTCACATCCCATTATTGCCCTGTTGTGGGTGGCAGAGCAGGGGCGGGTGTCCACAGATATGCGAGCTGCTTGGAATTGACCTTTGTTTGTTTCTATGTTTATCAAGCCCTATAACAAGCCAAGCATGATACTTTGCATGTACTCCCTCATATATCCTTACCACAGCCCTAGGAGGTAGGTCCTCTTGTTATCACCATCATCCCCATTTTACAGATAAGGAAACTGAGGGTCCAAGAGGTGGACTGATCTATTCAGAGTCACATAGCTCATGAAGAGTCAGGCAGGTATGTCTTACTCAAAAGCCCTTGCTCCTTCTGCTACATCTTGTGGCCTCCTGGCAGCTGTCACAATTACCAAGGCCCTGAGCAGCCTCCTCCAGCTCTGGAGCACTGGCCTCTGAGGCTCTCAGGCCAATGGCACAGCTGAGCCCATGGCCCCTCCCTTTGGGCTTAGAGTTGGTCTGGCCTGAGATGAGAGCCAGGTTAGTGTTGGGGTTGCACTAGGGGGAGGTAGCCTGCTGGATTCAAATCCTGTTTCCTTGTGACACTTACATGGCCTTGGGCCCCTCTTCCCAGATGCAAACAGGTATAATAATACTTGCCTCATTAAATTTTAGTTCATATCATACGCAGGGGTGGGAGAAGGTGAGCGTGTACAAGCTACTGGGCAGGGGTGGTGAGGAGCTGGGCCATTAATGGGAAGGCCTGCTCTGCCTGGTAAAGCCTGTGTTTAGGGCATTATGTACCCTGTCCTCCTCAACGTGATGATTTATTCTGGTCATCTGGGTTAGATCTCGAATGGGAGACTGGGGCTGGTTCAGTGTGGCAGCCATCTGCCATCTGGTCTCGGGTGCTGCAGAGCTGGTCATCACCCCCAAGAACCCCATAGTGTGCTCCCTGATAGAAGGTGCAGTAGCTGCTGCTGGTTACCATGGAGACAGGAAGGCCAGGGCCCAGGGGAGCCCATGGCCTGCTAAAGGGAGCTGTTCTGGGAGCTGGAGGTGAACCATGTGACAGTGATGAGGCAGCAGGGGCCCGAGGGGTTTCTGAGCTTTTGTCATGTCCCCGATCCCCCAAAACTATCGCTCACCCCTGAGCTCTAAGCTACCTCCAATCCACCAGAACCTCTGCTTCTCCAACTTAGGCCAAGGAGAATTCCCTCCTTCCTCCCCACACTCAAGAGGCTCAGCTATCCTGGCAGGCAAGAGAAATAAGAGGAACCTAGGAGGTCAGGAGTGCAGTGAGGGGCAGGAAGGGTGTCATCAGGACAGAGCCATTTCTGTGTGCCAGGCACCAAGCTAGGCTCTTACATGGATTATGTCATTACCATTCTTTGGTATGGCTGTCACATATAAAATGGGGATGATAAAGCATCTAAGGCCCAGAGTGATTAGGAGACTTCCCGAAGGTCGCACAGCTAATAACTAATGAAGTAAGAGTTTGACCCTAGGGCCATCTGGCCCCAAAGACAGGAATCTTTATTTTACACCACACTGGCAGTGCTTGGGGGGTTGAGGATAGAGGTGGTGGCCTGCACTTTGGGCTGGGCCATGGCTGCACTCAACCTTCCATAACATCCCGGGCGTTTTTACAGAGGTCTGATGTGCGCAGCGCTGTGCTAGGCACTAGGGGGGAAATGGTGTGAGAAAGGCGCAGTATGGTGTATGTCCAGGAGCCTGTAAGGAGCTATAGGAGACAGGAGCCAGGGCATTATGTGGACGCTGGTTCCTGCGAGAAGAAGCTAGGCTGAGGCCTATGTACAGGCAGATGGGGCTGGCAAGGGAGGACAATTGAGCCCCGCACCGAGAGCACCCTGCCCCGGGAGGGCAACACCTGGTGGGAATGGGGGGCACGGGAGATTGCTAGTGGAGAAGGCAGCTGACATGGGGACCCCAGAGGGAGAGGCGAGTGCAGGTAGAGGCTACAGGGAGAGTGGCTGAGCAGCTGGCTGTTTCCTGGCTTCAGGGCAGGACAGGGAGGGTGAATCACTGCAGGGTTGAAGTGGGAAGGATCACTTCCTGGGCCCCAAGAAAGCAGGCAAATCTTCCCAACCCTGTGACAGCCTCTCAGGGACCAGTGACCCTGCCCTCCAAATCTCCTCCCCTTGAACCCATGAGACAGACGCAGGCTTCTGGTGCTAGGTCTTTTGTCCTTCCTACAGCATGGGCGGTGAATGACCCTCACCCTTCCCTGCGTGGATTCAGCGGCTTTGCCCACATGCGCAATTGATCCTGCCACAGGCTGCAGCTGCCCAGAGATGGAACAGGACACCATTCCTGCTCCAGGATTTGAGCATCAGAAAGTCTCCCAGGAAAGCCCCACCCCAGAGAGGCCAGGCTGATAGGGTTTGGTAATGAGGGTATGCTTGGAGGGCGTTCACCCCCCTCACCCCCATGGGTTCCCTCTGCCCACCCAGCCTGCTCCCTACAAGGAAGCCAGCCATCCCCCTCACCCCCTCCACGCACAATGTCACTTCCTGGTTCTCACAGGAAGCTGCAGTGCCAATTAAACACCCCTTACCCCCCAGGCCCCAAGCCCGGCATAGGCCTGGCTTGGCCTACAAGGGTAAGGACCAGACTTCAACCCCCTCCCGGTTCTGGGTCGGGGAGGGACAGCGACGCGCTCTTTTAAACCCTTTGCTTCCCTTCCTTTTCTCCGCAGCTGCTGGGCATCCTCCCGGGGCCCGCTCAGGCCAGGTTTCCGCAGCCCGCCCCAACCCCTCTCCCTGCCCACCGCACCCCGCCCGCCAGCGGCGCCCACCTGCACACCGTCATCAGGTTCCTGCGCTCCACGGCCACGTTGCGGAAAGACGCTTTCTTGGAGGACAACCCCAGAGCCATGGTGGTCTGGACAAAGCTCGATTCCATCCAGATGTGCGGCCGCTGCTGCCGCCGCTGCTGCCCCCCACCCCACCCGGCGCCCCGGCCCCTTCGCTGGATCAGGGCTGGGCCCTCTGTCCGCCGGGCCTCCTCCACCCTTCCGCGGCCATCCCCCTGCCTCTGCGCCCGGTGCCCGGCCCCCTCGCTCCCTCCCCCGGCGGTGATTCCGGAGCAAAACAAGGCCGGGGAGGGAGCTCTCCGAGGTGCTGAGCCGGGGCCCGTCACCCCCCGCCAGCCTCCCTCCCCCCAACCAGTGACGTCAGGGCCCTCGGGCCCCGCCCCCCGGCAGGCCGGGGACCAATCCGCAGAGGGTGTGGGTTCTGTGCGGAGGGGGAACGGCTGGGGCCCCGGGGAGGGTGGGGGAGGTCCCCGCGAGAGGCGGAGATTGGAAGCAGGTGGAGGGGGTCTGTCCGCCACCCGCGCACTCAGGGTCCGGACCTCCTCGCCTGGCGTCTGTGAGCTCCGACGCCTCTACTCCCTTGTTTGTGACCTGCAGTCGGTGGTGTCTATCTCTGGTGTCCTCCCGCTGCCTGGGGAATGGAGTCCTCACCGCCTGCACCCCCATCCCCGCCCCCACCCTCAGTCTTGGCATTCTCGGCGAGGCGGGGGCTGAGTTCAGAGAGTGCAGGTGGCCCTTGGCTGCTAACCCAGGAGGCTGAGGAGCAGCCAGAGAGACTGCGTGTCTGTCTGTCTGTGCTCGGGCTTGACTTGTCTGCACCAGCCTGGAGGAACCAACCTCTTCTGGGGTGGAGGATGGGAATCCAGAATAAGCCATAGGAGCCGAGCCCAGCGCCTGGAACCATTCAGGACAGAGTGGGGATCAGACTGGCAATGAAGGACCCTGGGCTCTGTGGTGGCTCCCAGCGGTAGAGCTGGTGCCCACAGTGGTGCCAAGGCAACAGGAGAGAGTGGCAGCCATCCCCCTCACACCATCCCAGTGCTAGCTGGCCTAAGGGTTAAACCGTTGGCTGCCCGCATTGCTGCATGGTACCATCAACCCTCTCTGAATGGGGTCACTGATCCTGTGCGAGGCCAGGAGGGCCCTGCAAAATTGGTTGCAGCTTTTACCCGGCAGTGGAGGAAATGAGGCATAGTCTGGCTTCTCCATTGCCCTTGGCCTCTTTTTGCTTTATCACATCTCTGCTCCCACCTGCTCCATTCCTCTATTCAGCCTCTTCCAGGATTCTCAGCTGGGTCTCCTTTTACTTATTGAAATCCCCAGCTTCCACAGAAATCCTTTCTATGTTGATTAAAGGCACTCCACCCAATTTCTCCCTCTGCCCTCAGGAATGTCCATCCCAGGGTTCAGCTCTTACCTATTCACCAACGCTGCCTACCCACTCAGTTCACCTTCTGCCCTGCTAGTGGATGGACAATGTCTCTGCATTGATTCAGATGTGCACTCACATCTGAACATGACCAAAAGACAGGGACCCTCTGTTAGCACAAAAGGAGGAAGAGATAAAAGAACCATAGAAGTCCCTGACCCTGGTCTGACTCCCCAGGGGCTGCCAAGAAGGTCCTGACTCCCAGCATGGGAATCTTATGCATACACAGCCTCAGCCTTGGTCTTTTCAGTCTCTCCTCTCTCTTCCTCCTCTTGCCTCACCTCTTATCCTCCTGCGTCCAGACCTGCAGCCAGTAGCAATCATGGTGTTCTTTGGGGGCTTTTTTTTTTTTTTTCCATTTATTTCTTATGGTGGTAAAATGCCCATAACATAAAATTTACCATCTTAACATTTTTAAGTGTACAGTTCACTGGTATTAAATGCATTCACAATGTGCAACCGTGACCACCATCCATCACCAGAACACTTCATCTTGGAAAACTGAAACTCTGAGCCTATTAAACAATAACTCCTTATTCCCCCTTCCCCCAGCCCCTGGCAACTACCATTCTACTTTCTGTCTCTATGATTTTGACTATTCCGAGTGCCTCATATAAGTGAAATCTTATATGGAATCTTACAAGACAGTATTTGTCTTTTTTGTGACCGGCTTATTTTTACTTAGAATAATGTCCTCAAGGTTCGTTCATGTTGTAGATACTGCAGAACTTCTCTCCCTTTTAAGGCTGAGTAATATTTCATTGTATGGATATACCACATTTTGCTTATGCATTCATGCATCAATGGACACTTGGGTTGCCTCCACATTTTAGCTATTGCAAATAATGCTGTGATGAACATGGGCATAAAAATATCCCTTGGGACCCCATTTTCACCTCTTGGTTATATACCCAGAAGTGGAATTGCTGAATCACATGGTAATTCTACTTTTAATTTTTTGAGGAACCACCATTCTGTTTTCCATAGTGGCCATACCATTCTACATTTCCACTGACAGTGCTCAAGTGTTCCCATTTCTCCACATCCTTGTCAACACTTGTTATTTTCTGGATTTTTTTTTTTTTTTTGATAGTAGCCATCCTTACAAGTGTGAGGTGGTGTCTCATTGTAGTTTTGATTTGCATTTCCCTAATGATTAGTGAAGTTGAGCATCTTTTCATGTGTTTATTGGCTATTTGTATATCTTCTCTGGAGAAATGTCTAAGTTCTTTGCCCATTTTTAAATTGTGTTGCTTGTTTTTGTTATTGAGTTCGAGGACTTCTCTATATATTCTGGATCTCAATCCCTTCTCAGATATATGATCTACAAATATTTTCTTTCCTTTCTGTGGGTTGCCTTTTTTTTTTTTTTTTTTTTTGTCGTTTTTGTGAACGGCACTCAGCCAGTGAGTGCACTGGCCATTCCTATATAGGATCCGAACCTGCAGCGGGAGCGTTGCTGCACTCCCAGCGCCGCACTCTCCCGAGTGCGCCACGGGCTCGGCCCCTGTGGGTTACCTTTTTACGTTGCTGATATTGTCTTTTGATGCACAAAATTTTTAAATTTTTTAGTACAAATTGTCTATTTTTTGTTGTTGCCTGTGCCTTTGGTGTCATATCCAAGGAATCATTGCCAAGTCAAATATTGTGAAGTTTTTGCCCTGTGTTTTTTTCTAAGAGTTTTAAAATTTTAGGTCTTTGATCTATTTTGAGTTAATTTTGAGTTATGGTATCAAATAAGGGTCCAAATTAATTTTTTTGCATGTGGATATCCAGTTTTCCCAGCACCATTTGTTGAAAAGATTGTCCTTTCCCCATTGAATGGTCTTGGCACTCTTGTCAAAAATCATTTGATCATATACATAAGAGTTTATTTCTGGACTCTCAATTCTATTCCCTTTGTCTGTATATCTGTCTTTATGCCAGTACACTTTTTTTTTTTTTTTCTAATTTGGTATTGTTTCTTTAGGCTTGCATTCTTCTAGAAGAAAGTTATTCAGTGTTGTCCATGACTCCATATAGGCAGTAACAGTTCAGAGAAAGTGACATGTTCTAAATATGAGTCTAAATAATACAGCTTAAACATTAACTCAGAGAGTCTTTGGGAGTAAATAGTTCTCAGAAGGTATCTGCTCTCTCCCACTGAGGCAGTAAAGATCCTCTGCAGTGGGCTTGAGCAGATTTGGTGCACTAGAGCGTCAGGCATGAGCACCATTTTCATGCTTAAACTCAAACTCCACATGGTGGCAAGTTCTTCAATAGTCCCTCATTCCACAAAACATGACAGCAAATTCATTTTCTAAAAGGTTTTTTATTTTTTGCTTTTTTTTTACCCACTCAACAGGAAAAAAAAATTAGACACACAGTAAAATTTATAATTGGCAGTATCATCTATTACACTGTCTGTACTATCAGATCCTACATTTAAAGCTCAGCATTATTGAGTACCACACTATTTTGATAACTGTAGCTTTGTAGTAAGTTTTGAAATCAGAAAATTTGAGTCCTCCAGCTTTGTTCTTTTTCATATTCTGACTTTTATGATAATCATTTTCTTGTTTTTCCTTATAGTTTTATGACCTAGGTGTGCATCAATACAAAATATACTTTGATTTGCCAGTGTTTAAGCCTTATAGAAATAGAGTCATACTACATGAATTTCAGGTGTTTCATTACTATATTGGGGAGATTCAATATTATATTTGGGAGCTTCATTTTCCTTATATACTATGCCAATTATGTCTATACTACAATTTATTCCGATGGCAATTTTGTGTATCAGATAGGGCTGAGTCAGGAAAATAGAAACCACATTATGTCTTTCAAATAGTGAGAACTTAATACAGGAAATTGGTCACACAGGAATTGGAGGACTGAAAGAGCAAAAAAAGGGAACACTGAGACTAAGCAGAACTGGTAATCACAGCAAGCAGCAATGGCCAAGGAAACAAAAGGGAAGAGGTGGGGTTACCGTGACCTAGGAGCCCAGAGGTGGGCCCTGCAGAGTTGAGAGGCTCAGAGTCCAAGAAGAGCCAACTGGTTCTTGGAATGTGGAATAAAGGTGAAGGCTGGAGCCAACTTCCAATGATACAGTGACTCTGAACAAAACCAAAAAAAATGGGAAGCTAGTCTCTTCTTCCTTCCTCCTGCCTTCCAGTCTCTCTCTAGTGCCTCCTGTTAGCAGAACCTAATGGAAAGACAGTTAGTGATGGAGTCCAGGAAACTAGTTTGCAGAGTCCCAGCTTCACCCAGTACAGAGAAAATGAGAATGGATTTGGCACTGAAAGATGCTGTCACCATCTACCCCTTTTTCTACTCAGCACCTACACACCTTTCTATACATGTTTGAACAATAACAACTTCATGCCTTTGGCCAACAAGGCGCAACTGTCCTTTGCACAACAGTGCAACACTGGTGGCATCCATCTCTGTGTGATGTTAATACCTCTCCTAGTTCAGCCATGTTTCCTCTACAGTGTTCTGTAATCTAAAGACAATAAAGTTCACTTCCAATTACAATTCTCATAGGAAATAATAAGGGAAAAGGAGAGGAAAATTAATATTTAAAGAGAGTATGTAATACAAACAAGCGAGAGAAAACATTCCCATAGCTTCTACAATCCTCATTTCTATAACTGGCCAGAAGCAGATATTTACAACTTTCCTCTTCTATTGCTTATTTCATATTTGCTTTGCTCCTAGCCAACAGCTCAATTTGTTGTTGTTGTTTTAACTGGGTCGTGTGACCAAATCTTCATTCTTGAAGAATCTGAGTCCTCCGAATTAGCTTGTTATAAATTTTCTCTTACACTGTTGGACACGGAAGTAGGAAGAGGCACACCAGAGAATCCCCAGTGCTCTGGACGTAGCCCTCCCCACCTTCACTGTGTAGTTGCGTCCCGATTTCCCCCTGGTATCAGTCACCTCTGACAGTAACTCTCTTCTTGGCCCTGAGCCCAGGCGATTTCCAATTTAGTGGAATGGTGGTTGTATCTCCAGGTGAAAGGATTTCTCCCCTGGTATAGTAGGTGCTGTCAATTCCTTTCCCATATTCCCTAAACACTTGAGCGCACTGGATGAATTCCAACTGCCAGAACCTGCCACTCTTTACCTAAGGGCTCTCTCTGGCTACTGGAGCCTGCTGGGCAGGCTGAAAGTTCTGAGGATTTACACTCCCATCCATAGCAACCTTCAGCCAGTAACAGATGGGGACTGGTGGATAAATACCCCAGCTCCCTCATCCCTCAGGTGGATGGTTCCGCAGCTCACATTATTACTGGCTCCCTGAGTTCTCCCACGGGATTAAGATCCCATTGCCCACATCTTTTAACTTACTAACACACCCTTTATGAGCCTCCTTTCCTTCCTGTGTTGCTTTCCCACCCGCTTGCTGGTGGTTCCTAGCATCACTCCTCAAATAAACACTTGCCTTTGAATTCTTAGCTCAGGTTCTTCTTCTGGAGGGAGACCAAACCAATACAGTTGGTATCCAAAGTGGTCCTATGAAGCACATTCCCAGGATAGGATTCTGGAATTGGTTCTCTTATCATCCAGATGTCAGCAAAGATTCCATTGCTGCGGTAAGTTGTGCTCATACCCCCTGGAGTGCTGTGCCACCCCGATTACTAAAACTCTCACCATGGTGAAGTGGGGTGGTATACAGAAGTGAACTGCCTATGCAATAACTCTAGTACTCGAGTTATATGAAGGAAATAGTCATTATAAGGATTGTGGAGTTAATTGGTTGCAGTTAAATGCCATCCAAGTGCCAAAAGAAAAAAAAAAAAGACTCACGTCAGCCAACTATCAACTCAGCATACAGTGTAAAAGCCAGAAGGCCTCCACGGCTGCATTCAAGGAAACTCTCGTCTGCTGCAGCCTGTGCAGGGCAGACCGTGCTGAAAATCAGTTCCATAATCTGGTCGGGAGAGTGGCAGGGTTATATACTTAAAGCCCCAGCAGGTCAGGGCCCTGATAGGGAAGATGTAGGACCCTGAGACCTGGTATGGAAACATCCCTCCTGCAACCCTCGGGTTATGTTTTGGGCCAACAGAAGCAGCCTCGCTCTCCTGGTGGAAGAGCGCAGCCTCCCCTTGCCTGGATAACGTGTAAAGTCCTGCCCTGGGGCAGATGCCTCACAAAATGACACTCGCTCTCTTTAGACCTAACCCTGGCTCCCCTTCGTGATTCTAGACCGATAGCTATGGTCAAGACTCATCATGCACCAAGTGGGGAAATACTGTCCCAGCTGTGGAAAGAAAGGGATTGTTCACCAAAAGAGCTGCAGGAGCTGGCTAACATGTACCAGCAGAAACTGGGAGAACATGCTTGGGAACAGATCTTGAGCCTGCTAGACTGGGGTCAGGGGGTTGATATAAGGCTGAATATAAGAATAAGTATAGAATAAGGCAGAGTTTATCAATATGGGATACTCTACCATGACTAAGGATTTAACCTTTTAAAGCTTGGCAAGGACATCTGAAGCCAGTTGCAATATGTCACTGGGATAGATCTTCAAAATTTGGGAAAATCTATGGTTACAGCAAATAAGGTGGAGAAATCTGAATTTCCTTGGGGAAGGGGTCAAAAGGTTCGGAGAGGTGAGCATGCCAGATGAAATTATTATGTAAGACCAGAGAATGCTCCAACCTCATGTTCCTCATGAGGGCCCAGAAATACTCCCTTCAGTAAAGTGATAAGAAATGTGAGTTGGTGGAGGACCACTGGCCTTTGCAGCTAAGTGGTGGATGCTCTGCAGGCCAGCATTGTTAGTGGAAGCTGCTGTAGAACTGGGCTTCCTAGAGACAATGGGTATGACAGAAGTCCAGAACAGAGGCTAGGTGACAGCACTTGGTTAAAGTGGACATGTTACCATAGTGGGCAGAAAGACCAGAATGATAAGCAGGGATCTATTGTGATGACCAAGAGACCACGGTGTTCCTAGATAAGTGGATAGCTAAGGAAGACTTTTGTTGGGTTTTTTGGGTTTTTTTCAGGCAGCTGGCCGGTACAAGGATCTGAATCCGTGACCTCGGTGTTATAAGGCTGTGCTCTAACCAGCTGAGCTAACCAGCCAGCCAGTTAAGGAAGGTGTTTCTTGACTTATATAAGCAAAAAGGAGAATGAGAGAGCAGAAATTTCGCCGATGTCTGCTCTGCAAAGGAAAATCACAACCCCTCGTCCAATTTCCAGACGCAAACCACTTTTCAGATATAGAGCCCATTGACTGAAGGGGAGACTAGCCCCCATCAGGAAGAATCTTGCAGTGGCACAGCAAGTTTATATTGCAGTAGTTCTCCCGCTCTTCCCCCAAAGGTCCTTATAGCTGTTTATCAGAGCAACTGTACACTGGAGAAAGCGGAATACTCATCTTTCAAGGCCTTTGGATACAGAATCTGAGCTGACACTGATACTAGGAGACCAAAATGCCATCATGGACACATATTAGAGTTGGGTACACAGAGGCCAGGTGATAAAAGGAGACCTGGCCCCTAGACCCACCTGGTGGATATTTCCCTGGCCCCTGAATACATCATCAGAATAGATGTACTTAGCAGCTAGCAGAACTCTCACATTGGTGTCCAGAAATAAGAGCCACTAGAGTAGGAAAGCCAAGTGGGAACTGTCTCCTCCTTCTACCAAGACAGTAAATCAGAAGCAACTCCCCATCCCAGGTGGCATGGCAGTGATGACAGTCACTCACAAAGGATACAGGAGTGGCGGTTACCATTATATCTCCATTTAATTCACCAATCTGCCTTTTACAAAAACCGGATGTATCACTGTTGATGAGGGTGAACATAACCAAGTGGTAGCCTCAGTGGAGCTGCTGTGCCAGATGTGATAGCTTTCTTGAAACAGGTCAACATAGCCCCTTGCCATTTAGTATGTGGCTGTTAATTTCGTGAAGGAAGGAAGATTTGAAGCAGTTGCTTCCCCTAGGGACAGACAGCAGTACACATTCACGGTCACTCCCCAGGGCTATGTTAACTCTCCTGCTTTCTGTCACAATATAGTCAGAAGGGACACTGATCATGTCGGTATTCCACAGAACATCACACTGACCCTCTATACTGATGATGTTGAGTTAATTGAACCTGGTGAGCAGGACGTAGCAAGTATTCTGGATGCTCTGGTAAGGCCCTGATTGTCAGAGGGTGGAATATAAGTCCTACAAAGACTTGGATCTTTGTGAAATTCACAGGGGTCCAGTGGTCTGACAGCACCATAACCTCCTACTACTGAGAAAGAGGCACAGAGTTTGGTAGGCCCCTTCAGATTCTGGAGATAGCATATGGCACACTTGAAAATACTGCTCCACCTTATTTATCAGGTAACTCAGAAGGCTGCTGGTTTTGAGTGGGGCCCAAACCAAGAAAGATTCCTCAGACCCAGGCCAAGATGCAAACTTCCCTGCCTCTTGGGCCCATATAACCCAGCAGGTGCCATTTATCTGTGATGCACAAGGATGTTTTGGGGAGTCTTTGGCAAGCCCAAAAGGCTCTGGAGCAATGCCATACCACCTGCAGCAGAGGACTGTTTACAATTTAAAAAAAAGACTCCTGATATGCTACTGAGACCTGACCATTAGACAGGTGTGATTAGGTGGCGGAAGCTGCCCATCGTGAGCTGGGTGTTGTCAGATACACCAGGTCCTAAGGTTGGGTAGGCACAGCAATAGTCCACCATGTGATGGAAACAGTGCGTTCACCATCAAGGCTAAGTCCAAAGGGCACAGTGAGTTCCATGAGCAGGTAGCCAGACCCACAGGTCACCTACTTCTGTTGCACTGGTGCCTCTCCTCAGCCACACCTTTGGCCTCATGGGGGTTTCCCTACCACCAACTGACAGAGGAGGGGGAAAGCCTCGGCCTGATTCACAGATTTTTATCTCATATGTTGGTGTGGACTAAGAATGAACTGCAGCCACATTACAGCCACAATCAAGGGTGGCCCTGACAGGGCGGGCAAATCCCTTTGAGGACAGGGCTTTGAGCATTAACACCTGGTGACCAGCATGGAGTGCAGGGGAAACAGATCTGAGCTGTGGATGGTATGTAGACTACTAGGCAGTAGCCGGTGGCTTGTCTGATAGGTCAGATACCTAGAGGAGCAAGGTTGGAAGATCAGAGACCGGTTTTTGGGGGGGAGAGGGAACATGGATGAATTTATTAGAGCAAGCCCAAAGTTTGCAGATCTTTGTGTCTCATGTCAATGCCCACTGGAGAGCATCCTCTGCAGAAGGGGCACTAAACAACCAGGTGGACAAGATAGCTTGGCCAGTAGTTGTCATCCAGCTTCTAGTCTCAGCCACCCCAGTGCTAACTCAGCATGCCCAGGAACAGAGTAGCTGTGGGATGGAAGATGGAGGATTTGCACGGGTTCAACAGCAGGAGTTTCTCTCACTAAAATTGGTCTAGTATTGCTGCTAGAATGTCCAGCTTGTGAGATGCAGAGACAACTCTGAGCCCTTCACGTGGTCCCTTTTCTCAAGGAGACCAACCATATCCAGATCTCTCCATTCTGGATGGGGGAATAAATTGCTCTTCTGGAATTAGAATGTAACCTGATTATGGGTTTGCCTTTCCTGCCTACAGTATCTGAGCTAACACCACTGTCCACAAGTTCATAGAGTGTCTGATTTATCAATGTGGGATCCTTCGTTAACATCACTGTGGATTAAAGAACTCACTATATAACAAACAAGATTGGGCAGTGGGCACATAACCACAGGACACACTGGTCCTGCCTTATACCACATCACCTGGAATCTACTGTCTTGGAGTTGGGATGCTGTCCTTAAAGATGCAGTTTCTACTTTGAAATGGTCATTATAGGGTGCTATGTCCACAATAACCAGAATATATGAGTCTAGGAACCAAGCAATAGAAGTTGAAGTGGCCCCCCTCACTGTCATTACCAGGGACGCACTGGGAATTTGTGTTTCCCACCCCCACAACTTTATACTTTGGTGGACGAGCAATCAAGACTCCCACAGGTGGGTGGAGGGAATGCTCCTACCAGGACGCTCAGTAAGGATTCCACTAAACCTAAAGCTATGGCTGCCTCACGATCATTCTCAGCTCCTTGTGCCAGTAGGCCAGCAAACAAGGAAGTTACTCTACTGGCAGGACTCTGGTCATCATGAAGGCATAGGATCGATGCCATATGATGGGGGCAGGGAAGAATACATCTGGACCTCAGGTGACGAACTGGGACCTCTCCTGCTGATTCCATGCCGATGATGAATGAAGGGGAGATTGCAGCAAAATCGTAACCTGAGTGGGCATGGAAACCAGGAACTCAGGCCCTTCAGAAATACTCCACTGGGAAAATATCTTTAACTTATCACAGTCTATAGGTAACATTACAGCAGGTCACCTATGATATAAGACGCCTACAGTTCACAGCAGCATTATTCACTATAGCCAAAAAGTAGAAACAACCCAAAAGTCCAACAACTGGTGAGTGGACAAACAAAGTGTATACTACCCATACAATGAAATATTATTCAGTAATAAAAAGTAATGAACTACTGATGCACGCTACAACTTGGATAAACTTTAAAAATATTATGCTAAGTGAAAGAATACAGTCACAAAAAAGACCCTATCTTGTATGATTCCATTTATATGAAATGTCCAGAACAGGCAAATCTAGAAACAGAAAGTAGATTACTGGTTGCCTCGGGCTGGAAGTGAGGGAGTGACTGTTAATGGGTATAGAGTTTCTTTCTGGAGGAGTGGGAATGTTCTAAACTTAGATAGTGGTGGTTGCAGAATTCTGTAAATATTAGAAGCCATGGGATTGTGCATTTTCAATAGGTGACTTTTATGGTCTGTGAATTATATCTCAATAAAGGTATTAAAAAATAACCTTACAACAGTTTAATTCCATTTCCTCTCTCCCTGACTTTGAAAATCGTTGGTAGATATTTTGCTTTAGTTGGTATTCCCATGCTTATTAATGAGATCAAGTATTTTTTTCAAATGCTTATTGGTCATTTGAATTTTCTCTTCCATGAAGTTCCTCTTCAAAGTATTTTGGTCATAGGGCCGGCCCGTGGCTCACTCGGGAGAGTGCGGTGCTGATAGCGCCGAGGCCGCGGGTTCGGATCCCATATAGAGATGGCCAGTCTGCTCACTGGGTGAGCGTGGTGCTGACACCACCAAGTCAAGGGTTGAGATCCCCTTACTGCTCATCTTTAAAAAAAAAAAAAAGTATTTTGGTCATTTTCTACTGTATCGTTTTTTGCTTCTTAATTGCTTTATAGTTCTTTTTTTTTTTTTTTTTTTTTTTTTAAAAGATGACCGGTAAGGGGATCTTAACCCTTGACTTGGTGTTGTCAGCACCACACTCAGCCAGTGAGCAAACCGGCCATCCGTATATGGGATCCGAACCCGGGGCCTTGGTGTTATCAGCACCGCACTCTACCGAGTGAGCCACGGGCCGGCCCTATAGTTCTTTATATATTCCAGATATGAATCTTTGTATATGTGCTACAAATATCTTCTCACATTCTGTGGCTCACATTTAGTCCTTTCTACAGTGTAATTTCATAAACAAAAATTCTTAATTTTAATATAATCAAATACAGCCATGTTTTTTTCTTTATGTGTTTTTTTTTCTCTTGTTTAAGAAATTTTTCCTACCTTAAGGTTATAAAGTATTTTTATAACCTTATTTTTATACATTATGTTACAAAAGTTTTACAGTAGTGTTTTCCTTTAAAGTCTATGATTCGTCTGGAGTTAATTTTGTATGTGTGAAAAGGAAAAGAGGCAGAAAGAACTGAAGTGATTCCATGTTCAAACTTTAAGTGACTTCTTCCTGATGGCTTGAGAAACTGACCTTTTACTTGAATTTATATTGACATTGGGAAACCCATTGATTAGACAAAGATAGGTAACATTTGACTTGGTACCATAAACAAAAGTAACTTTGTTCTATACATCAAAATTGTCCTAAAAACCCAATGTAATCACTTACCTGTTATGTTTTAAAACAATATTTGGAATCTTTACTGCTTATACTTTTCTGTACTTTTACTATAAAAACCTCTTGCATTTTACTGTTTAAGTGGGCAGACTTTCGCCTCCTCTTGAGACGTAGTCTTCCCCAGTTTGCAAACCTTATCAACACCTCCTTAAAATTTCCTTACAGACTGAAGTGTTTTGCTTCAACATGTGTGGGGTCCAATTTCATTTTGGTCCAGCAACATTTTTTTTTTTTTTTTTGGCAGCTGGCAGGTAAGGGGATCTGAACCCTTGACCTTGGTGTTATAACCAGCACCATTTTTTAAAAGTACTTTTCCCCCTGCCTCTCAGTGACCTCTCTCTCGTAATCAAGTATCCATACTTGTGTGGGTTTGTTCATGGGCGCTGTATTGTGCTGCGGTGTATTGTCTATCCCTGCACCAAATCACACTGTCTTAATTATTAAAGCATATATTAATCATGACAACTGGTAGAGCAAGTCCCTCCTATCTTAATTCTTCTTCCGTAGTGTCTTGGGTTCTTTTGGCCCCTTGCACTTCCTTAATATTTTTTAAATCAGCTTATAACTGCAACAAAAACAAACCAACTGTATTAGGGTTTATTTTGGAATTGTGATTGTATTAAATCTGTAGCTTAATTTGGGTAGAATTGACATCTTCCAATCTTTGAATCTTTTTTTTTTTTTTTTTTTTTTTTGGCGGCAGGCTGGTAACAGGGATGAAACCCTTGACCTTGGTATTATCAACACCACACTCTAACCAACTGAGCTAACCAGCCAGCCCAGCATCTTCCAATCTTTGGATATAGTATATCTCTCTTTTTATTTAGCTTGTCTTTAAAATCTATCAATAAAATTTTATTTTCTCCAAAGAGATTTTATACATATTTTATTAGACTAGGTTATTCATAAGTTTTATGCTATTTTATTTATTTATTATTATTTTTTTTAAAGATGACCGGTAAGGGGATCTTAACCCTTGACTTGGTGTTGTCAGCACCACACTCTCCCAAGTGAGCTAACCGGCCATCCCTATATGGGATCCGAACCCATGGCCTTGGTGTTATCAGCACCGCACTCTCCCGAGTGAGCCACGGGCTGGCCCTTTATTTTTTTATGCTACTTTAAATGATACCATGTTAAAATTTTATTTTCTAACTGTTGCTGCTATACACAAGCAATTAAATTTTTATAGTGTGAAAATATAAAATTGGCCATTTTGACCATTTTTAATTGTACAATTTAGTGGCATTAATCGCATTCACAATGTTGTACAACCATCACCACTATCTATTTCTAAAATGTTTTTATCACCCTTCGTCATGCTGCTATGAACATTCATGCACCAGAGTCTGTGTGAGTCCCTGTTTTCACTTCTTTTAAATTGCTGGGTCACATAGTAATTCTGTGCTTCTCTTTCTGAGGAACAGCCAAGCCGCTTCCTACCCATCTACGTTTCACCAGGAACGTACCAGGGTTCCCATTTCTCCACAGCCTCACTGACGCTTCGCTATTTTTCTTTCTTTCTTTCCTCTAGCAGCCATCCTAGCAGGTGTGAAGCGGTGTCTCGTTGTGGCTTTGGTTTGCATTTCCCTAATGACTCGTGATGTTGAGCATTTTTTCCATGTGCTTCTTGGCCATTTGTATATCTTCTTCAGAGAAGCTCTGTCAAGTCTTGTGGCCATTTTTAAATCAGGTTGTTCGTCTTTTTCTGCAGTCGATTTATAAACTGATTTTGCTAATTTACTAAACATTTCTGTAAATTCAAGTAATTAATCTGAAGCTGCTTTTGGATTTTCTTCCTACACAACTGGGTCATTTGCAAATAACAGATTTGTTTCTTCCTCCCCAATGTCAGGTATCCTTGTCCTTTCTGACTGCAAAGGAAAGATTTCACTACTAAGTGTGATGTTTGCTAAAGGTTTTTATAGTTACCCTGTATAAGTCAGTTTCTGTTGCTAATAACAGAATATCTGAAACTGGGTAATGCATAAAGAAACAAGGTTTGTTGCTTACGGTTTCAGAGGCGGGCAAGTCCAAAGTCCAGGGAGCACATCTGGTGAGGGTCTTCTCTGGTGATGACTCTACAGTGACACCGAGTGTCACATGGCAAGAATGGATGGAGCAAGAGCTTCTCACTTGCTGTCCTTTTAAAGCCATTAGGACCACACTCATTACTCCACGAAAGTATCAGTCTATTCACAAGGTCATAGTCCTCACAATCTAATCCCCTCTTCAAAGCCCCATCTTCCAATTAGCATAATAAGATTTCCCACTCTCTTAACAGTTACAGTGGGGATTAAGCTTCAATGAATTTTTTGTGGGAGGACATTCAATCCACAGCATACACCGTGTCAGGTTATAGAAGTTCCCTTCTATCCTTAGTTTGTTCAAAGTGTTAATTTTTAATGGATGGCAAATTTTATGAAACACTTTCTCTGTTTCTGAGACGAGTATATGGTTGTTATTTTTTGTTCATGTTCATGTGGAGAGTTCCATTAATGGATTTTTCTAATGTTATCAAATTCCATTCCTGGGATAACCCCAATTTGGTCATGATGTATTCTTTTTTGTATATTACTTGCTTCAGTTTGCTAATGTTTAATTTATCTAGAATTTTTTTTTTTTTTAAGATGACCTGTAAGGGGATCTTAACCCTTGACTTGATGTCGTCAGCACCACGCTCAGCCAGTGAGCGAACCGGCCATCCCTATATGGGATCCGAACCCGTGGCCTTGGTGTTATCAGCACCGCACTCTCCTGAGTGAGCCATGGGCCAGCCCCTATCTAGAATTTTTAAGGTATGTTCATGAGTGAGACTGATCTGTTGTTTTCCTACCTGTGCTATCCCTGCCAGGTTTTGGTATTAAGATTATGCTGTTAAACAAGTTAACAATGCCCCCTCTTTTTTCTATGCTCTGGAATAACTTGTGAATGTTTGGCAGTATTTCCTTCTTGATTAAAGTCAATGATAAAGCTATCTGGTTATGGAACTTGCTTTGTGGAACGTCTTTGACTACTGGTCCAATTACTTTAATTGTTGTAGGCTATTCAGGTATTCTATTTCTTTTTTATTTCTAGTTTTTAATTTTGATTTTGCCAATTGCTTTCTCCATTTTTAAAAATCAATATTATTGAAGTGTAATTTACATACAATGAATATGCCCATGTTAGTTGTACTGGATGAGTTTTGACAAATGTATGAACCCACAATCGAGATTTGGAATATTTTCATCATCCCAGAAAGTTCCTCAGTGCCTCCTTCCAGTCAATCCCCCACCCCACCCCTAACCTCAGGCAACCATTCATCTACTTTCTGTCCCTGTAGACTAGTCTTTTTCAGAATTTTGTTAAATGGAATCTTATAGGATGTACTATTTTTGTCTGGCTTCTTCCACTCAACATAACATTTTGGAAAATTATCTAAGTTGTTGCAAATATAGTCAGTTCATTCCTTGTTATTGCTGTGTAATATTCCATAATATGGATGTGCCACAATTTATTTGTCCATTCACTTATGGATTGTTTCAGTTCTTTTTACTATTATGACTAAAGGTGCTATGAATGGTATACACTTTTGCATAATCAAGTTTTTCATTTCTCTTGTGTAAATAACTAAAAGTGGAATTGCTGGATCATATGGCAAGTATATGTTTAACTTCTAAGAAACCGCCAAACTTCCAAAGTGGTTGTACCATTTTACATTCCAACCATCAATGCATGAGAGGTCCATTTGCTACACATACTCACCAACACAGTACTTTTATTCTTTTTAATTTTAGCCATTCCAGTGGGCGTGCAGTTCCTTTTTATTGAGGTGTAGTTTATACATAGCAAAATGTCTAGATTTTTTTTTTTTTTAAGATGACCAGTAAGGGGATCTTAACCCTTGACTTGGTGTTGTCAGCACCACGCTCTCCCAAGTGAGCGAACCGGCCATTCCTATATAGGGATCTGAACCCACGGCCTTGGTGCTATCAGCACCACACTCTCCCAAGTGAGCCACGGGGCCGGCCCCTCAAAATATCTAGATTTTAAGTGTGCCATTCAATAATTTAAGAGATGTGCACACTCATGTATTCCACACACAAGTTAAGATAGAGAACATTTTTATCACCCCAAGAAGTTCTCTCACACCACTGCCCAGTCAATTCCCACCACCAGCAGGAGCAACCACTGATCTAATTTCTAGAACCATAAATTAGTTTTGCCTGTTCTAGCATTTTACATAAATTAAATCAGACTAAATACTCTTTAGCATATGGCTTTTCTTCATTCAGTATAATGTTTCTGAGACTTATTGATGTGGTAGCATACATAGCAGTTTGTTTCTTTTTACTGGCAAGTATACCACAGTTTGTCTACTCACTCTCCTGTTGATAGATATTTGAGCTGTTTCCAGTTTTTGAATGTTATGAATAAAGTTTCCATGAACATTCTAATTCAGGGTTTCTGTGGACATATTCTCTCGGATAAATCCCTAGGAGTGCCATGACTGAATCATTGGATACGTATATGATTAACTTTTTAAGAAACTACCAAACTGTTTTCCAAAGTGGCTGTACCATTTGTACTATGCGTAAATGTATAAGACTTTCACTGTTTCACTTCTTTTCCACCACCTGGTGTTGTCAGTCTTTTTGCACATTAGCCGTTTAGTGCATATGTAGTGGTACCTCACTAGGGATTTAATTTGCATTTCTCTGATGACTAATAATGTTGAGCTTTTTCGTGGGTTTATTAGTCATTTGTATACTTTCTTTTGTGAAGTGTCTGTTGAAGTCTCTTGCCCATTTTTTGTTGGGTTGTTTGTCTTTTTAATTACTCAGTTGCATGAGTTCTTTATATATTATAGATACAAGTCTTTTGTCAGATATATGTTACAAACATTTTCTTCCAGACTTAGGCTTGTCTATTTATTTTCTTAATGGTGTCTACAGATGAGCAGATGTTTTTAGTTTTTTATGAAGTCCAGTTAACTTTTTTCTTTTATAGTTCATGAATTTTGTGTCTTCTGTAAGAAATTATTGCTACCCTAAAGTAAAAAAAAAGTTCTCCTATGTTTTCTTTTAGAATTTTTATGGTTTTAGCTTTTACACTTAGATATATGATCTATTTTGAGTTAATTTTCATATATGGTGTGAGGTAAGGGTCAAGGTCATTTTGCTCCAGCATCATTTGTTGAAAAGACTATCCTTTTCCTATTTAATTACCTTTGTATCTTTTTTTTTTTTTTTTTTTTTTTTTTTTGTGACCGGCACTCAGCCAGTGAGTGCACCAGTCATTCCTATATAGGATCTGAACCCGCGGTGGGAGCGTTGCTGCGCTCCTAGCGCAGCACGCTACCGAGTGCGCCACGGGCTCGGCCCATTACCTTTGTATCTTTGATAAAAAATCAATTAAGTATATGTATGTAGGTCTATTTCTGGACTCCTTATTCTGTTCCATTGATCTATTTGTGGATTCTTTTTTTTTTTGAAAGATGACTGGTAAGGGGATCTTAACCCTTGACTCGGTGTTGTCAGCACCACGCTCTCCCAAGTGAGTGAACTGGCCATCCCTATACAGGGATCCAAACCCGTGGCCTTGGTGTTATCAGCACCACACTCTCCCAAGTGAGCAATGGGCCAGCCCTATGGGACAGCTGCATTTGGCATGGGCCTTAGGCTGCTTCTACTCATGGTGGAAAGTGGCAGGCAGCCGATAGGTACAAGCAGATCACATGGCAAGAGGAAGCAAAAGAGAGGGGGGAGGTGCCAGGGTCTTTTAAACAACCAGCTCTTGTGGGAACTGATAGAGCGAGAACTCACTCATTACTCCTCCCACCTAGGGAGAGCATTATCCATTCATTAGGGATCCGCTCCCATGACTCAGTCAGTTTCGAACATTGCCACATTGGGGATCAAATTTCCACATGAGTTTTGGGGGACAACACACCCAAACTCTATCAGTATCACATCGCGAAATGATGGAGCAGAGAGAGACTGACCTCTCATGTGCTCTTCTTTTAAAGCCCTCAGAACCACGCCCCTGACCACCATTATTAATCCATTCACTTTGGCATGGTGCTACAATCCAATCACCTCTTCAAGGCCCCACATTTCAATTACCATAATGGAATTTCCCACTCTCAAAAGTTACAGTGGGAATTAAGCTTCTAATGTATGAACTTTGGGGATGCAATTCAATAAATCCACGACAATGCTGTTTACATTTCTATTAAAATTTTAGTTTTGCATTGTCGATTTCTACCAAAAAAATAATCTGAGGGTATTTTGATTTGGATTGCATTGAATCTATAGATCAGTTTGGGGAGATCTGCCATCTTTTTTTTTTTTTTTTTTTTTTTTAAAGATGACCAGTAAGGGGATCTTAACCCTTGACTTGGTGTTGTCAGCACCACACTCAGCCAGTGAGCGAACCGGCCATCCGTATATGGGATCCGAACCCGGGGCCTTGGTGTTATCAGCACCACACTCTCCCGAGTGAGCCACGGGCCGGCCCCTGCCATCTTAACAATACTGATTTTTCCAGTACATGAACACAATATACCTCTCCATTTATTTAGGTCTTTTAAATTTTCTCTCAGAAATGTTTTGTATTTTTAGTGCATAGATCTTACATATATTTTGTTAAACTTATCTAAAAGTATTTCATGTTTTTGGATGATATTAGAAACAGCATTTAAAATTTTTCATTTTTTAGTCATTTGTTACTGATATATAGAAATGTTGATTTTTGTGTTTGACCTTGTATCCTATAACTTGGCTAGATTTATTTATTAGTTCTGGTAGCACTTCTGTAGATTCTTTATGATGGTCTAATACATCATTATGTAATCTGAAAATACAGTTTTCTTCTTGTTTCCAATCTGTATTCATTTATTTCTTTTTCTTCCTATTGCCCTGGCTATGGCTGATATTAACCTGTTGAACCGAAGTGATGAGAGTGTACATCCTTGCCTTGTTCCCAATTTTCAGGGTAAAGCATTAGATCTTTCACCACTAACTATGATGCTAGTTGCAGGCTTTTCATAGATGCTCTTTATCAGGTAGAGAACATTTCCTTCTCTTCCTACTTGCTGAGAATTTTTATTATAAATTGATTTTGTCAAATGCTTTTCCCACATTTATTGATATAACAATAGGGTGTGTGTGTGTGTGTGTGTTTCTCTGTTAATATGGTGAATTATATTGATTGGTTTTCAAATGTTAAACCAATTTTGCATTCCTGGGATAAAATTCACTTGATTGTGGTGTATTATAATTTTTACATTTTGCAGGGAAAAAAAAAAAAATTTCAAAGGCCCAGATTTTGGTGTCATTGATTTTCTCTATTTTTTCATTTTCTGTTTTTATCTTTTCTTTTTTTTTTTTTTTAAAGATGACCAGTAAGGGGATCTTAGCCCTTGACTTGGTGCTGTCAGCACCACGCTCAGCCAGTGAGCCATGGGCCGGCCCTTCTGTTTTTATCTTTATTTCCAGCTTTTTATTTACCTTGAGTTTAATTTGCTCTTCTTTGTCTTGCTTCTTACATTGTTAGCTTAGATATTTGTTGTTTGAGATTGTTCTTTTCTATATTTTTTTAAATTAATTAATTTTTTTTTTTTTACATTCTAAGATGTTATGAAGCAGTTGTAGGGGAGGGGAAAAGGGAAAGGGGGAGAGGGTGTTATTTTCTCATATAAGCTTTTCAAGTTATCAATTTCCAAGTTATCAATAAACCACTGCTTTAGCTGCTTCCCACAAATTTGATAAATAGATACTCATTCTTATCTTTGTATCTCTGTATGTAACATGACTTTTGCCCTCTCTGGCTGCTTTTAAATTTTTCTTAATTTTTTTTTTTTTTTTTTTTAGCAATTTGATTATGATGCACCTTGGTGTGTGTATTAGTCCATTTTCTGTTGCTTACAACAGAATACCTGAAACTGGGTAATTTATAAAGAAATGAAGTTTATTTCAGTTTCAGTTTTGGAGGCTGGGAAGTCCACAGTCCATGGTCCATGGGGTGTATCTGGGGAAGGCCTTCTTCTGGCTACAGAGAACTCTCTGCAGAGTCCTGTGGTGACACAGGCAATCATATGGCAAGGATGGCAAGAGCTCTTTCATGTGCCCTCTTTATAAAGTCACCAGTCTACACCCATGATAACCCATTAAACCGTTAACCCATTACTCCATGAATGGATTAATCTATTCACGAGGGCATTATCATCATGATCCAATCACCTCTTAAAGGCCCCACTTTTCAAATACCATAATCGGATTTCCCACCCTCTTAACACTGTCACATTGGGGATCAAGTTACAATGAGTTTTGGAGGGACATTCAATCCACAGCAGTCTGGTTTTATTCTCTTATAGTTTTCTTGAGCTTCTTGGATATGTGAATTTATAATTTTAAACAAATTTGGAACATTTTCTGCTATGATCTCTTTAAATGCTTTTTTTCTACTCGATTTTTTTCCTCTACTCCCTTTTGGACTACAATTGCTATTTAGTTAGACCAGATATTGTCCCACAGGTCTCTGAAGTCCTGCTATTGCATAAAATCAGTGTTGTTGGGGCTTCTGGTCAAGATGTCAGAATAGATGGTCCCCAGCATCACTCTTCCCCACAGATCAACCAATTTACAGCTATTAAAAAGCAATGACAGCCAAGCTGGGGCCACTAGAGCTCAGGGGAGAGGAGAGACCTATGGAGTGCATAAAGGCAGGAGAAGCCACAATGAGAGAAAGAAAGGACCACTCCTACCATTTCAAATCCCAGCTGCTTCCAGGCTGGAGCTGCTGAGCTCATGGAGCAGGAGCTGGCAAAAGCTGCAGCTGTGCCTTTTGGATAAAGTTGCTTGGAGACTGCAGGGGAGAGGAGGGTCATGGTGGCCCCCAGGCCAGCAAGACCACTAATAGGGTTCCCATGGACCCACATAGGAGCGAGGATCCACAACAACTGAAAAAAAAGAAGCCACTCAGAGGCCAGTGAGTCATCACAAGGGATTGCTGCATGGCCCGTCCCATGGGAAGTGTTTGGAGCACTGGAGGTGGTGGAGATGGGCCCACTGGGGGAACACTGGGGCACAGGAAAGACAGCTGATCTGCCCCCCAATCAGCGCAGAACCATTCAGAGGAGACTAGTCAGGAATATAGAACTGCAGCAGGTACAGCTTGCTGGAAAGACCCATACCCAGATCAGAGTTTCTACACAACCCAGGTGCACCGGATCTCAAGAGTGCTTGGAAGTACCTATAAAGTCAGCCATTAAACCCTGAGCTGCACAAAAAGCCTTCCCCAGGGAATCAGCAGCAAAGCAGCAATTAAGCTCAACCACAGGGTTCAAGTGCTGGTTCCCACAGGAAGTTCCCCCATTTTAGAAGTAAGCAAAGAACAACAAATTAGTTCCAGTGTAGTTTAAGTGGTGGGAACAGCAAATAATCCAACACAGAACTGAAAGAAAAAACAAAATACCCACAGACCAGAGACAAAGTTTGATATTAACAAGTACAGGTCTCACATCACCAAAGAACACCTATAAAACCTAGAAGGACCAGAAGTCCCCCCAGGAAAAGGGGAGGGCTGGGGGTCTCAGCCATGCCCCCTGACACTGCAACCAGTCCCTAGGGTTGGAGTTGGAGGGCCTCAGCCATGCCCCCCCAACACCTGCAACTAGCCCAGCATTGACCACCCAGCTGCTGCAGGAAGCGCCCAGCGTTCTCCCCAGCAGGAGTGGTGGGGGTCTGAGGGCTTCAGCCACACCCCTCTGTCATCTGCATCCAGCTCAGCAATGACCAAGCCACTGCTGGAAGCTCCCTGGTCTCCTATGCAGGATTGAGGGGGGTGCCACAGGCCTCAACCCTGCCTCTCCTCCTTCCTCCTTCTTCCACCCTGTTTCCTTCCCCTTGCCCCTTCCCCCTCCCTCTCAACTGCTCTGCAACAATGTCATAGAATGTAAAAAAAGTAATAATAAATACATATACTTAATTTAAAAAATCAGTGGTTTTTTTCTCTTTTCAGTTTGGATAGTTTCTGTTGCTATGTTTTCAAGATCACTGATTTTTTCTTCTTTTGTGTGTAATATGCTGTTAATGCATCCACTCAAATTTTCTTTTTAAATATTGTATTTTCCAGCTATATATATTTCATTTGGTTCTTTTTTATATTTGCCATTTCTCTCCCCCATTATGTTCATGTTTTCATTTACATTTTTAAATGTATTTATAATAGCTCTTTTAAAGTTCTCATCTGCTAATTTCACCATCCCTGTCAACTCTTGGACTGTTTTCTTTTAAATAATTTTTCTCCTGGTTATGGGTCACATTTTCCTGGTCCTTGGCATACTTAGTAATTTTTACTGGATGCTGGCTATTATAAGTTTTATGTTGCTGTGTGCTGGATTCTGTTGTTTTCATGTATAGATAGCTGGACTTTGTTCTAACATGCAATTAGTTAACTTATTCATAGAACAACTTGATTCTTTTGAGGCTTGTTTTTAGGGTGTTTGGGAAGGTCTAAATTTTCTTTTACTCTAGGGTTAAAGTAGCTCTACTACTGAAGTGTTACCTTTCTGGGGTCTCTACTGAATGTCCTGACGTTTTAACAAGGATTCTCCACACTGGGTGGTCAGAACTTGACTATGTCCTAGCCTTCTGTAAGCTCCGAAATTCTTTGGCTTATGGCACCCAGTCTGCTCGGATGTGTAGAGTTTCACACTCATGTGCTTTGCTTGGTATTTAACAACAGTTTCAAGGGCACGCTGATGCATATTCTTTAACTCTGTCTTTGTGTAGCTCCGATTTCTTTGTATTCCACCTTCAAATTCCAGATGTTGCAGTCTCCCCAAACTCCTATCCCTCTCCTCGACCCAGAAAACCCACTGCCTTGGGACACCTTCCCAGCACTGTGGTCTAGAAAGTGCCCCCTGGGAGAAGCTGGGGCACTCATAGGGCTCACTTTGTTCCCCTTCAGTTAGGATGACAGCCCTGCACTGTCTATCATCCTATGCCTAAAATACTGGTTTCATATATTTTGTCTAGTTTTCTAGTTGTTTACAGACAAATAGCAGGTCCAGTCCCTGTAATTCCATAGTGGTGAGATAGAATTCTCCTATTTCTTCTTGGGTTGGTTCTAGGACTTTGTTCATTTTATCTAAAATTTTAATTTGGGGAGCATAAAATAAATTTATCCATAATAATAGGAGGTTATATTTTTTAATGTCTTTAAAATTGGTAGTAAAGTTCACCTTTTCATTTCTGATATTTGCACTGTGTGATTTTCTTAATGATAAATTATGAAAAAAGAAGATAATTTTATTAATGTTAAAGAACTAACTTTGTCTTTGATTCCCTCTATTAATGTTGTATTTTCTATTTTATGTATTTTTATTCAATTATTTTTCTTCTTTCTACTTTTAAGGGATTCATTTTGTTCTTCTTTTAATAAATTATAGAAATGGGTACTTAGCTTTTTCATTTTACTTTTCTTATTTTCCAATACATATATTTATTTACATTGGTGGCTGGCCAGTACAGGGATCTGAACCCTCGACCTGGGTGTGACAGCAGCATGCTATAACCAACTAAGCTGACTGGCCAGCCCCCCAATATATACATTTAAGGCTATAAAATTTTCTCTGAGTATTGCATTAGCCATATTCCACAAATACTTTTTCATTCAGTTCAAAACATTTTATCGTTTCTATTATGATTTCTTCTTTCACTGGTGAGTTATTTTTTCCCTAATTTTTAAATATACTGGTATATTCTAGTTATCTTTTCCCCACCCCCGTCCTCATAGCATTTAATCATAGAAAGTGCTCTTTACACCTTCTTTAGAATAACAAAAACAAAGCCAAGAAACTTGTTGAGACTGGCTTTCTGGCCTGCTGTATATTTAATACGCAGGGTTTTTTTTCTTTGCTTGTTTGTTTTTTTAAAAGATGACCGGTAAGGGGATCTCAACCCTTGGCTTGGTGTTGTCAGCACCACACTCAGCCAGTGAGCGCACCGGCCATCCCTATATAGGATCCGAGTGCGCCACGGGATCGTCCCTTGAATTGAACTTTTAATCTTTATGAAGTAACCTCTTTCTCTCTAGTAAAGCTCTTTGCTTTAAAGTCTGTTCTTTCTGGCTGGCCGGTTAGCTCAATTGGTTAGAGCACAGGGATGGTAACACCAAGATCCAGGGTTGGATCCCTGTACCAGCCAGCTGCCAAAAAATATAATAAATAAAGTCTATTCTTTCTGATAGTTGTAAGCTTCAATCAGCTTTACCTTGGTTAGTATTTGAGAGATATATATACATATACATATATACGCAGAAAAATTAAGATAGCACGGATAGTGTCCATACACTTTGCATTTATTAACATCTTACATTAGTGTGGTACATTTGTTAGAATTAATGAATCAACATTGATACTTTATTATTAACTAAAGTTTATGCTTTATTCACATTTCCTTATTTTCCCCCTAACGCCCTTTTTCTGTTCCAAGACCCCATCCAGCATACAATATTACATTTAGTTGTCATGTCTCCTTAGGCTGCTGTTGGCTGTGACAGTTTCAAGGAATTTCCTTGTTTTTGGTGACCTTGACAGTTTTATGGAGCACCAGTCAGGCAGAATACCCCAAGTATCATCTACCACCAGTAGGATGGATGCATAGATGATAGATATCAAATACTTCAGAGAAATCCAGCTGGGGAGTTGGGAAGGGCGTGTCCATTAAATTTGCCAGCTAATAGGTTATTCACAGAAAAGGGAGACACAAGAGAAGCTGGGCTGCCTTGTACACAGAAGGGAATCAGAGGTGAGGAAGAGGAAAGTGTTATTCTCTGATCTCTACAGCTTGCTATCTCTGAAACAGGACACCCATATCTGTCATCTGTCCTTCCAATCTATCTGTCTATCTAGATGTACTGCTTTATTGCCGAGGAATTGGGTGCTTAGGCAAGTCCAAAATCTACAGGGCATGGGGCTGGCTGGGTAGGTCGCTTGGTTAGAACGTGGTGTTGGGCCGGCCGCGTGGCTCACTCTGGAGAGTGCGGCACTGGGAGCACCGAGGCCATGGGTTCGGATCCTATGTAGGGGTGGCCGGTTTGCTCACTGGCTGACCGTGGTGTGGACGACACCGAGCCAAGGGTTGCGATCCCCTTACCGGTCAAAAAAAAAAAAAAAAAAAGAACGTGGTGTTGGTAACAACACCAAGGTCAAAGGTTTGGATCCCCACACCGACCAGCAGCAGCCTCCAAAAACAAAATCTATAGCGCAGGCAGGCAAGCTGGAAGCCCTCAGGCGGGAGCTGCTGCTGCAGTCCACAGGCAGAATTTCTTCCTCACAGAAAGCTCAGTTTTGTTTTTAAGGCTTCAACTGATTGCACAAGGACCATCCAGAATCCCGAGGATAATCTCCTTTACTTAGAGTCAATTGACTGTAGATGTTAATCACATGTACAAAATACCTTCACCGTAACTGGGGCCTATAAATTAGCCAAGTTGATGCATAAAACTAACCATCACACTGCTCTATGGGAATGTGTCTGATGCTTTTCTCATGATTAGACTGTGATTGCATGTTCTGGAAAGGAAGATCACAGAGTCCTTTATTTATCTATCATCTATTTATTTATTTATTTTTGGCAGCTGGCTGGTACTGAGATCTGAACCCTTGACCTTGGGTGTTACAACACTGCGTTCTAATCAACTGAGCTAACTTGCCGGCCAGAGTCCTATTTTTATGCCATCGTATCAAGAGTACATATTATCTATAGAATTTGTGACAGATGATATTGACCTTGCTCATTGGCTGAGGTGGTGTTTGTCAGGGTACCCCACTGTAAAGTTGTTCCACTGCCCGCAGCCCACTTTTCAGACTGCACTCTATGGGCGGCCCATCCGTAGAGTGGGGAATTACGCTCCCCCTCTTGATGGTGGAATATCTATATACAGTATTTGAATTCTCCTGCATGGGAGATTTTTCTCTTCTCTCCTATTTTTTAAATTTTTCCAGTCATTTAAATACACCAGTGTGGGCTCATGGATATTTATTTTATATTTTGGGTTTTAATCCCATACTAGTTTGCTAATTTTGTCGCTCAAATTGTTCTAGCTTTGGCCATTGAGAACTGCACGGTATATGTTTCCTGTCTTCTTACCATTACCATTTAGCATGCACATTCAACAACTATCAATGAGCACCTACTGTGTGCTAATCATTTAGGATCTACCTGGAGTCTAGTACAGTGTGCGAAGTAGGGGGAGGGATTGAAGAGGAAGAATGAAACGAGGTTAGACAGAAGCTACCAGAATTGACCATGAGCATAGGGACATTAGCAGGAAGTGACAAGCTCCGACTTGGGCTTTCCAGGGTCATCCCTTTATAGGAAAGCCAGTGGATGGCTCCCTGGTGATTGGCCGGATAGAGCGGAAGTGTCGCGGTGGCTGCCAGGTTTCTGGCTTGAGCAATGGCCGGGCTAGGGTGTAATTGGCTGAGACAGGGCACCTTGGAAGAAGGCCACGTTGTGAGCGTATGCAGAGTGGACGAAGAAGATAACTCAGGAAAGATGAACTTTGGAAAGCACCGACATGGGGCAGATGATAGGAGGAAGACGAGCTAGCCAGGAAGATAGAGAGGGGCCATCAAAGAGATGGGGGGAGCCGGAGAGCAGACATTTCCAGGAAGGGAGAGGCTGCAAATGACAGAGGCTGCTGGGGAGTGGGGTGCATGCACCAGATTTGGCAACCAACAGGTGATTCACGGAAAAGGGGGAGGGGAGAGCGGCTCCGCCTCGGGCAGAGGAGGGAATGAAGGGTGAGGAAGAGGAGGGTGCTATTCCCTGAGGAGGTGAGCGGTGGAGGGGAGGACAGCAATAGGGCCATGGCTCTAGGGTTAAGAGAAGATCGTGTGAATGGGGTAGCCTTGAGCTCAGGCACGGGCTGTGGGGAAGCAGCAGGCGGAAGGACAGTGGCTGCCAGGACAGGAGGGGGTGACTGAGGGCGGGAAGGCCTGAGCGGGGGTGTTGGGTAGAGAGAGGCGGAACCAGGCATTGAACAGCCTGAGGACGGTGGTGTCACTACAGGCAAGTGTAAGGAATTGGGGGAGGGGAGATTTCCCACATCCCTCAATGTCCAAAGGCCTTTACTGAGGGACAGAAATCCTCACTGCTACCTAGACTGGTTCTGTGTCCAGTTTACTAACCTTATGAATTTATTGAATAATCAATATCTCTTTAAACTATCAACATCTGTCTTATATTCACCCAGGCAGAAGTTAACATTTCAGAATTTGGGCCGGCCCGTGGCTCACTCGGGAGAGTGCGGTGCTGACAACACCAAGGCCACGGGTTCGGATCCCATGTAGGGATGGCCGGTTGGCTCACTTGGGAGAGTGCGGTGCTGACAACACCAAGGCCACGGGTTCGGATCCCCTTACCGGTCATCTTTAAAAAGAATTCGACAAAATATTTCCAAACATTTTAAACATGAATTGCCCAAACAATGACAATAAAAATATCAAATTGTATTTACCATGTGCCAGGCGCTGTTTGAAGTGCCTTATGTGCATTCTTTACTTAGTCTTCATGACAATCCTATGAAGAACGTACTATTATTATCACCCAGTTCCCATTTTGCAGCCAAGGAGATTGAAGCCCAGAGAGGTGAAGTAATTTGCCAAAGGTCACACAGTTGGTTAGTGCTAGACTTGGGATTTGAACTCAGTCACGTGGGCCCTGGAGACTCTACTTCAATTATACACTGTAAGAAATACTGGCTGATTTTTCTGAACACTTTAAACAAGTGGCAAAACATACACAAATAAAATTATTTATAAATTTTTTATCTGGTTATCAGGCAAACTGGGGTTTCTTTGTGGTGGCTAATTTCCAATTATCTAGTCTCTTTAAAGAAGAAGAGACCTTAATGCCACCAGGTAGAGGCGTCTCTTCCGTCCTTGCTCGTGTTTTTGCCTTCATCTCAGGCCTTGGGCATGACGATGGCCACTGCTCCTGCAGAGGCCTGTCCGTGGTGACAAGCACATTTTCGCTCTGGACCTCCTGTTTGTATGGTCCTGCTGCTTTTCACACCTGTTTATTTCAGGCTAGCCTAATTATCCTTCTCTTCCCGATGCTCAAACTGTCTCTGCCCAATGGATGGGCTTGTCAGCAGTGCCCCTCACATCCTTGAAGGTTTTCTTCTGGGGATCAACCAGATATTCAAGTCCTATCCTGGCTCTCTTTTTCCTACTCTATTGTCCTGGGAATCTTATTTCCTTTGAATGGGAATATATTAGAGATCAATATCTGGGTGTTGGGCCACATTTAGTCTGAGCAAAGGCCTCCAGTAGCAAAGGGTCCTGGTGTGAGCAGACATACCTGCAGTGGGGTCCTGAAAGTTTTGGGGTCTGCTGGGCAGATGATGTCTATACATTGCAAGTACTGGCAGTCCTTCTTGGCGACTGCCCTCCAGGCTGTACCATCTGAGATAGAGAAGGGATGGCGGGAGCCACCAACCTGCCAGCTCACTCCTTCATTGGCACACCTGCTACAGTGCTTTCAGTACATCTGTTTACCCCTCTGCTCAATCACAGGAGGGAATCCCTGCTCAATCCTGGGGTTTGGTGGCCAAAATGATGTGTCACTTGGTGCATGGGAGACTCCCACGGGCTCTAGGTGCCTGCCTTTCTCTGCACAGACCCGGGACTGTGTGTGTTTACTCTCTCCCAGATTTGGGGGCTTCCAGGCCTCTCCACCTGGGTTTCAGGCTTTTGTATCTCCTAGTGCCTAGAACCAGGCCTGACACGTTAGCGGGTGCAAAACAGATGTTTGTGGATTGACTCCCTGAATGAATAAATGGTATAACTCCCCCATCTTCTCAAAGTGGAGGCTAGGGAACCCCATTCCTTCTATTTCCAAAGGATAAACTGAGGCACAGACTGGAAACCCCTCCCCCACCCTCCTCTCCCAAGGCTGATATATCAGACCCAGTATTTTTTCTGTAAGCCAAGATGGGTTAATGTTGTTCCTGCACAAACCTCCCAGCTGACAGCACTGGGTTCTGAGATAGGGGCCTGGGCCCATCAGACACCACTCTTTACTCCCTCCCCCACCCCACCCCTTCAGCACCACCACTGGCCAGGAGCCAGGTGAAATTTACCAGTGCGGGGATAGGACTGAGACTCTGGGTCCTGACTGGCTGCTCTAAGCTCTGCTCAAAAAAAAACAAAGAGCTGAAGGGAGGGAAGGCTTGGACTTGGGGGCTCCCTCCCCTCCTCTAGGCCCTTGGAGGGACAGTTGAGTTAATGCTGGAGTCTGATTGGCCTCTCACACACAGGGAAACTGAGGCACAGGGGGGAATAGCGGTTTCTGAGGTTTCCCCTACCAGGTCTCCCCAGAGGTCAGCCTTCCTGCTAGGATTGGAGTGTGGGCAGTTCAAGGCCCCCTGTTTGGGACAGTGCACAAAGGAGGAGAAGCCAGGGTCAGGGGTTTTTGGACCTAGAGGCCTTGATCCTCCCCTTCCCTTCAGCCAGGCCTTTGGGCATCAATCCTCCTACTGGGAGCATCGTGAAAGTGGCAGGAGCAACTGGTCTCAGGGTCCTCCAGCACATGGAAGGCTCCTGCAACAGACATCCATGCTGATTGGGGATTTCTCCTAAAAGTGGCAATAACTACTATTGATCAAGCTTTACTGCGTGCCTGGAGCTGTGCTAAGGGCTTCCTGTGCAATATCATTCTACCTGCACAACATCTCTGGGAGGCTGATTTTACAGATAAGACTTTAGAGACCTTTGGGAACATATTCAAGGTCATGCAGTTACAGCTAGTAAGAGGCCAGACTCACTCAAAACCATTGGCTTAACAACAACCACTCCTCTCCCCGCAAACACACACGCATGTGCATGCACATGCATACAAGCACACGCGCGCGCACGCGCACACACACACACACACACACACACACACACACACACACACACACACACACACGGTGGGGGACACACCCATAGGTCCTGGCCTGTGACAGACCCTGCCCTCAGCTGTCAGATAGAGGCCTCAAACATCTGGCTCAGCAGATAGCAGGAAACAAGAAGGGCTGGAGCTGTTCCCGAAGGGAGGGGCTGTCCCTGAAGTCAGAGCTTGGCCCTTTTCTGGGGGAACCCTCTGTCCCCTCCTCTAGGACAGGCAGAGAAAGAGTTTCCCCTGCAAGGAAGGGGCCCTCATGGGCTGGCAGTGGAGGCCCCGACTGACAGGGAGACCTACCTGCCCTGAGGAGGGGTGGGGTGGTCAGCCACAGAGAGGGAACCCAGGGGATTCATGGAAGACACAAGACAGGGTGAGACAGAGGGAAGACGGAAGCTGATGGCCCACCACTCCCTCCCTTACCCTCAGGTGCACCAGCAGCTGTCCCGCCATACAGACACTCAGCAGGAAGCAGACGCACCAGGCCGAGGTTCTCCTGAAATCATCCATTTACCCTCTCCCACCCCTTCTCCTCCTTCAATCGCCCAGCCCAGGCCCAGCCAGGGAGTGGGGGTGGTCCACTCACTTACTGCTGTTAAGGTCTGACGCGCAATCACAGCTGCAGTGATACACATTTCCACAGTGCTTGGTTGGTTGGTTTTCAATAAAGTGCATGGACGTGGGGCCGTGGGGGAGGAGGTAGGGGGAGAGCAGTCCTGAGTATTGCAAAGGGTCAGGCCTCGTGGGGCGTCAGCTTCCCGTAGGGGGGTTGGTGGCTCCTGCCACAACTAGTTCTGAGCACCTACCATGTGCCACCCGCCCAGAAGGCAGAGGGTGACTGAGTCACAGGTGGGCCCTCGGGACCTAGAGGAAGGGGAGGAAGGTTGTGCTGAAGGTCCCCGGCCGGCTTCAACGGGCCCAGACCCAGAGAGGAGGGCAGGTAATCCATGCTGGGCCAAGTCACAGAAGGGGAGGTGCTGGACTGCAGAAGGGACTGAGTTCAATTTTAAAGTTAACCAGGTGAAGGGACAGCAGAGGGACAAGGACCAGGAGGGCAGGACTGGGGATCAAGAGCAAGTTTACAGCCAGGGTGCCAGGCCAGGAGGAGGAATTTGCACTTTATCCTAAGGCTGCAAAGAGCAGCTGGGAGGACCAGGGTGGGAGGGAGCCCAGAGTGCAGGGTCTGTTGCACCCCAAGCCCCAGGCGCTCGCCCATGTGTGACCCCCGACATGGCCTCCGCACAGCCAGGAGGGGAAGGAAGGAAGAGGGAGCGATCCCGCACAGGCCCTCCTCCACAGGGCTCCCCATGCATGGGTCCCCTCTCTCATTCCCTCCCCCAGTGCAGAGGCTCCCAGGTCCAGGTCCTCTCCCCATCCACAGGTTCTCCTCCCCAGCCCCCCGCAAGTTTTCTGCCCTCCATGCAGGTCCTCTGCCCCTCCCACCGCAAACCTGCATCCCAGGCCACTCGGGCCCTAAGTGGGTAGAGCTGGAGTCTTCAGCCTCAAGCTCCAACCTAGTGAATCCATGCAGGGAACCAAGGGGCCACCCCGCCCTGCCCAGCCAGCCCTCCAGGCCATGGTCAGTCTAGCGGGCTGCAGCTTCCAGTCTGCTGCAGCCCCATCCGAGAGTCCTACGTGTGCCTGGCTTCCTCCAGCCAGTTTGACCTTGAGCTCTCGCCGACTGAGAAGAGCCATTTCCTGAATTGTTTTCCCTCCCTGCCCCCATCCCAGGCTTTGGGCCCCTGCTACCTGCCAGCGACTCCAGCTCCAGCTCCAGCTCAGCTGCTCCTGAGCTGTGTGATCTCAGGTAAGTTACTTCACCTCTCTGGTGACTCACTTTCTTTACGTACTGTGAGGATTAACTGAGAACAGGCTTCTAAGACAAGTCACTTCATTGTGGGTGGGCTTTGTGCCCTGTGATTAAGTCTTTCATTTTGGAGGAGGAAGCTGAAGGTCAGAGGTTGCTAGTTCACAGAAAAGAGACAGCTGGAGAGAGCTGGGGTTTCAGCCTCTAGTCCTGGGCTGGGGCTTTTTCCAAGACTAAACTTTCCTCGATGACCCTTGTGTGAGCTCCACAAGTGGAGGAGCTGTTTCAACGGTGCCCTGCACACAGTAAGTATCGAAGAAATAAGTGAAGAAACAGTAACTGCTGGTTGACTGTCATTTTGAAGCCCTGCAGTCTCTTGGGACTTGTGAGCCATCCTACAGCTGCTCTATCTACCTGTGATCTGTGCTTCCTGCCCTGGCTAGATGGTGGGATTAGTAGTGATGGATGAGATGGTACTGAAAAGGACGGGGAGTTGCAAGCAATGGCAGGCCAGGCTGGAAAATGGAGGTGACCTTGGAGGTTAACACTGTCAAATTTTCTACACCAAAAGGTCCCACCCATCCTTTAAAACACCTCCTCCTTGAAGCCTTCCTTCCCTGACCATTTCACTTTCTTACCCAGAATTCCTGGGGCAAGAGAGGCTGCAGTTCACCCTTGATGAGTTGAGTGTGCCCTCTACTGCATGTGACAAGGGCCAACCATCTACGCAGCATCAAGTCATTTCTAGAGAGCTTTCTGACATATTAGTTCATTTAATCCTCCTAACAGCCATGGAGGGAGGAGCTATATGTTTACAACCTCAGGTCTATGGTCCAGAGAAGTTTGAATGTCCTGTTCACACAAGCATTGGCTGAGACTCAAATCCAGAGTCCCTGGTTCCAAATCACATACTGTTCATTTGTGAACAGTGATTCTGTTCACTACAGCACTTTACCTGAGGTTGGGGGCTGCCTCTGCGTGCTTAAACTCTAAGTTTCCTAGCAGCCAAAGTAATAAGGGATACCTGATGAGTTAGACAGTTCTCCTTTGTCCAAAACAGAGAGATCTACCAGGTCATCTGGAATTCCAGACCTCGTCCAGTGCTTAATTCCATAGGAACTTATTTCATAGATTCTATGTGACATCTTCACCCACCGATTTGCAGGAAGGTTACAGAGTCTGTCACCAAACAACTGCGTATTATGCTGATCCCATTAGAGCCTATAGGCATGACGTAAGTGAGAACTTGGGGTGGAATTTCCCAGGGAAGTGGCACTGACACCAGGTGATTGTTTCCTGGCTTCTCACTTGATCCAGGATAAGATTGAGAGATCAGAGGAGCCAGTATGTGAAGGAGAATGTGGGAGTCACAGAGAACAAAGTTTGAATCTCGGCCCTATTGCCAACTGTGTGGCCTTAGGCAAGTTACTTAATCTCTCTGGGCATCATTTTCCCCTTTTGTAAACCAGGAATAAGAATGCATCCCTCAATTCATTTTTGTGAGGAGTCATTCAATCATTCATTCAGTAAAAATCCAGAGCCTATTTTGCTAGGCACTGCGCCTAGGTACTGGAGATACAATGATGGACAAACATGGCGAGGAACCTGCCCTCATGAAGCTTATGTTCTACTGGCAAGAGACGATAATAAATAATTAGATAAGAAACTATCAGCTGGTAGGTAAAAGATAATTTAGCAAGTGATATGATTCTGCCTAAGATTGCTAGATATCCTCTAATTTCCATTCTCTTCTTCCTTTGTGATAGAACCCTGGACATGACTTCCCAAAACAAAGGCTATCTTTCCCAGGCTCTCTTGAAGCTAACTGTAGCCAAGTAATTAAGTCCTGACCAATGGGATGTAAGCAGAAACAACCATCAAGAAGGGGCACATTCCTCTTTATCCCTTCTACCTGCCTGCTGGCTGGAATGCAGAGGTGATGGCTGACACTCTAGCAGCCGCAGTGGACCATGAGGAGAAAGCCACCTGCTGAAGATGCCACAAGACAGAAGGTACCTGGCTAGAGTCCCTGATACTGCAGAGCACCATAGCAGCCTGGGACCTACTACTTCCAGACTTTTTACATCAGAGAGAAATAAACTACCTTGCGTAAACCCCTAAGATTTTGGGTTTTTTCTCATGCAAAGCCCAAGCTCATTTTCCTTGACACAGTGATAGAGTGGCTGGGGGGTTATGTCCAAGCGGGTGGTCAAGAGGGCCTTTTGCAGGGTAATGTTTGAACTGAGACTTGAATGGGAAGAAGGAGCCAGGCATGGGGAGATTGGGAAGGAGCATCCAGGCAGGAATGGCCCTGGTACGTTCGAGGAGCAGAAAGAGGGGGACGAGCAGAGGACAGGAGTAGCCTGGAGCAGGGAATGGGCGTTTCTCCATATGTGGGTAAGTTACAAAGCATTTTACGCACAGGCGTGAGATCATCTAATTTATGTTTCTAAAGGGTCACTCTGACTGCTGTGGGCAACTGCATTGTAGGGGCCCCAGGGAAGGCAGGAGGCCAGGTGGGGAAGTCCTGGAGCGATCCAGGAGAGGGATGGTGGGCCTAGGGCAGGGCAGTGGAAATGGAGAGAAAAGGAAGGAAGCTTGGGGATAGACCGGACAGAGTGAGCCGTGACAGAGTGAGCTGTGACAGAGTGAGCCGTGACAGAGTGAGCCATCTCGACAGAGTGAGCCGTGATCGAGAAAAATCAAGGAGGCAGCGGGGTTTGGAGGTTAGAGGAACCACGTGGATGCAGAGGACTAGAGGAGGCCTAGGTTTGTTTCTTTGCTTGTGTTTAGGGAAATGATCAGAGTTAAATGAGACTGTTAATGTGTCATTCGAATGGCCAGCCTTTCTCAAAGATTAGTGCTCACCTATACTTTTGGCAGTGGAGTGAGGGATCCATTCAAATCAGCCAACACAGGGCCGGCCTGTGGCTCACTTGGGAGAGTGCAGTGCTGAGAACACCAAGGCCACGGGTTCGGATCCTATGTAGGGATGGCTGGTTAGCTCGCTTGGGAGAGCGTGGTGCTGACAACACCAAGTCAAGGGTTAACATCCCCTTACTGGTCATCTTTAAAAAAAAAAAAAAAAAACACAAATCAGCCAACACACATGAACTATCAACTACCAGCAGAGCCCTGGGCCAAGCTTGAGGGCCTGAGTGATGGTCCCTGTCCTCAGGGATCACGGCCGTGGAGGAGACAGGACCATGTTCCATCCTGGCAGAGCATGGATGGGTAAGGACGCAGGTGGGATCTGGGCTGAGCGCTCTCAGTCTCCAGGAGAGAGATGCTCGAGCGGAGGAGGCTTCACAGAGTCAGGAATACAAGTCCTGAGCCTTGAAGGTCAAAGTTTCAGTCCAGCAGGTTTGGAAAGGAAGGTGTCTCAGGACAAGGGAACAGCACACATGCGTGTCAACACCCAGAAGCCAAGAGAACAGAGAACATTCAGGGCAGGGCAAGTGTCAAAACTCAGCGCTCACAGCCCCGCCCTGGGCCTGGTGCAGACCCTGCAGTGCGGGACACGCCGCTGGCTGAGCTCTCTGAAGAGCCAGTCTGACCTCTCAGCTCTCCAGACCTGCCCTTCAACCTCCTTCTCTCCTTTTGGGGAGCCCCACCCATCCTTGCAGGCCCTGCTGCCACTCCCCGTCCCCCTCTTCCTCCTTCCCAGCTCTCAGGGGACTCTGCAGAACTCCCAGTTTGTGTTCTGGAAGGATGCTCAGGGAGAGTTCTCTGCACAGGTCTGGCCTGGCTGCCCCTAAAGGGGGAGTTCTCCCTCTTCTCAGGATCCCCCAAAGCCCAGCTGAGCGGGCTGGTGATGGGGGTAATGGGGACAGAACTGGGGGGAGAAGGCCGGACTGCCTCATCCCTGAGGAACTTTCCATCCCAGTCTCATGTCCCTGCTCCCCTGCCCCCACCCCCCACCCCCGGGCTATACTGATGACTGGTCCATTCGTAAGGTGTGAGCCCCCTGCCCCCTTCCATTCACCCAGACGGTGCTGTGTCTAGACCTCACACCTCTGGTCCCTCCACCGGAGAGGACCTGCTCTCTCTTCTCCTGAAGAACTTCTTCAAGGCTCAGCTCAGATGACCCCTCGGGGTCATCTTCTCTCACTTCCCAAGTTACTTGTCTCTCAGCTCCTTTCTTGGTTCACATTCCTTGTCATCACACTGCAGTCATTATGTGCTGCCACCTGCTCCCCACAGGACATGAACTCCTTGCAGATGGACGCTGAGTGTCCCCTAGCCCTGGCTGCCATGGCCCAGCAGGCCACCTGATACACAGGAGAGGCTCAGTCCCCGTGGCGCCTTCTCTCCATTCACAGCTCAGCCCCTCACCTGCATCTAGAGAAGATGACATGTTTAAGTTCCTTCCCATCCATCACCCCTTTTGGTCACAACAGCCCAGAGAGGAAAAGAAAGACAAGAGAGAGGATGTAGCCAGCTCAAGGTCACAGCCCAGTAGCAGAGCTTTCTGCCCCAAAAGTTCCATGAAGCCCTAATGTCCCAGCTGTGGGACACTTCCCTTTAATGCAGAATCCCAGGGGTCAGAGTCCTTGGTCCATGAGGGCACAGGAAACTAGACCCTGTCCCCTGGGCCAGCCTCCTGGCTCTACCTGCCACACCCCTTCACTGGGTCCCCCCATGCCATCTGGGTACTAACTCACCTTAGCCGCCACTGCAAACCATGGCCTGCTTTGCCCCAAATGTGGGCTCAAACACTCCCTTCCATCCCCATGGGGTAGCTGAGGCAGCTGCTCCTGGGTGTTGCTGAGGCTTGGGGAGAGCAGCTGGGAATGACCTCTGGGCATCGGAGAGCAGATGTGAGATTATGACATGGGTCTGCCCTCAACGGTCACAGGATGAAGCTGATACCCCATTGCCAAGTCTATTGCCAGGAACAGCTCACTTAACTGACACTAACCCCCTCTCTCCTGCCTACTCCCAGCTTCTGCTCTTGGGCCAGTAGAGAGAAAGCAGCCCCCTTCCAAGGCCCACTGCCACGTCCTCACTCCTCATGAGGGCTGACTGCGTCCAGGATGATTGAAAATGAGAAAGTCTTGTCCCTTCAGGAGAGCTCCACCCCTGCCCACAGGGCCTCCCTCTGGGACAACCTGTCCCAACCGTGGTCTGGGCTGTGTGGTCTAGAACAATATCGTACAGAGGCCACCCTCAGCTGCCACTGTTCCTGTGGACATCTGGCCTTGGCTCCCAACCTTCTGTAAGCACGAAGTTGGACAAGGGCACCCATGGACCTTGGGGAGGGGGACTTGGTAGGTTCCTCCATTAGTGCTCTAGAAACTGGCGAGGTGGGGGCCGCGAGAGGGACTCCAAGGGTATGAGGTGTTTGACCCTGGAGGGCCAGTCAGGACACCCTCTCAATTTCCCCAAATGCCGAGCTTTCTGACATGTCCTTCCAGCCCAGGGCCATGGCTAGAGGGAGGCAAGCTCTCTCCTCCCTCGTTTCCCCAGTGCCCAGCCTAGTGCCAGGCACATGAGGGCCTTTGGATGAATTGAACTGACCCAAGTCCAGATTGGAATAAAATGAGTACAAGGGGCCTTCACTTCTTCCTGGAAAAGCATAAACATGGAAATGTGATGTTGGGCAGATTTGGAGAAACATCCACATTCAGTCAAGGCAACAAAAATGACCTAGAACATGTGGTGTGAGCAGAAAGGACCAGTTGCCAAGCTGCGGTGCCTCTGCCTGGGTGTCTGGTGGGCTGCCGGGGGCGGTGCCTGCAGAGCAGCCAAACAGCTGGTCTCATTCTCCTCTGAAGCCAGATATTCCCAGTGCTGACAGCCAGCCACCAGTGCTTTCCCGGCCCCGGGAGGGGTGCTCTGTTGCCGCCCCTTGCTTCTTCTCGGCTCCTGGGGCAGGCTGAGGGGCAAGGGGACTGCGACCACTGTGCTGGAGCAGGGAGGCAAGGCCTTCACCTGGCACTCACTGCCACAGGCCACAGGAAGCCAGCCCAATTTGGGCCCAGGGCTTGAGACAGATCCCACCAGCTAGGAGAGCAAGCACCCACCCTGGAGCCCCCTGCAGCCAGGGCCTCTCTCTGCCCCTGACTGGCATGAAGGGTGAGGGTGGCAGAGGGCCCAGCAGCAGGCAGAATGCCAGCTTTGCGGGCAGATTGCCAGGCCTGAGCGCCAGCTCCAGCTTTGCCAGCCCAGAGGCCTCGGGCGAGTCGCCTGACTCCACCCTCACGGCCTCATCTGTAAGAGGGGAATAAACAATAATAGACAGTCCTCACAGGGCCTGCAGTGCGCGGTGCAGTGACGCACGTGAAGACTTGGCACAGTGCCCTGCTCAGGGCAGGTGCTGGTCCCGTCTCCTCACCAGGGGAGTCCCTTAACACCTCGCTGTTGCTTTAGTTTCCTCCTCTGTAGAATTGGAGGGGGGCATTTGTGAGAATTAATTGTGACCGCCAGGTGAAGGCCCCAGCATGGGCCATGGAACAGAGCTCGTCCCTAAACAGGAGGACAGGGCTCGGGGTCCGAGGCACTGCCCTCCTGTCTCGCTGCCAGGACTCAGCCCAGTGCAGTCCTGTGGGTGAGACCAGTAAATTGTTGTAGAATTGCCGGACATGCTCTGTCCCGGCCTCTGAGTTTCTGTTGTTAGAGTCTGAACTAGGGAACCTTCCGGCTGGCGGCCACAGAACCAACACTCACTTTACAGACGAGGAAACTGAAGCCCTCAGAGGGCCAGGGACTGCCCAGGTTCCCACGGCCAGTCAGTGCTGGAGCTGGGGCGAGGAAGGTTTGGCTTAAAATCTCTCTTCTTTCTCGCCGATCTGAACTTACCTTTCAGTCTCTGCCTCCTTATCAACCAGAGACTAGGAGCAGCGGCTAGGCCCTGGCCACCCCCCAGGAGATGAGAGGCTGCCCCACTAGGGGGGTGTACGGGGAGGGGCACAGCGGGGGACGAGCACGCAGGCTGCTCTGGCCCGGGGGCCTGGACTTGGCCGCCGACAGAGGAATCAGTGTGCCCAGACATTGGGGCTTTGTGAGCTTGGAGAAGCTTGGTGTGGGGACGGTTGTTTTTGTTGACCTGACATTGTTTCAGGTTGACGAGTATCAGCATCTTAGTGCCCAGGGGCCAGCTCTTCGGAGCCAGCCAGGGTCTTGGGGAGAGGGTGACTAGGGTGCCCTAGTCTGGGGCAAGAAGTGTACGGGGCTGCCTGGGTCCTGTGAGCACTGAGCAGGTCCCCATGGGGAAACCTGCAGAGGAAGAATGAGTCCAGAGAGGACACCAGGAGAGGAGAGAAGGTGCCAGAGAGGATGATGGACAGAGGCGGCACAGGGACCCAGCAGCTGGTGTGTTCTTGCTGTGGAGCTGGGAGCCCTGAGAACCCAGCCACCAGCCTCAGTCCACGAAGGAAGACCTGGGAGAATCCTAGGGGCCAGGAGGGCCACAGGAGGACTTGGGGGCTGGCCAGGCTGGGGTGGGGTGGGCCAGATGTCCAGATGTGGGTGAGAGATAACTCCGCTTACGTGGCACCCGGTGAGAGTGGAGTGGGGGGGGAAGGGGCTCCTGGGGCCCATGGGGCGGGCAGATTAGGAGGCGGGGGCATGAGTCAAGGGTTTGTGAGCTGCCCCCGGGGGCGCTGGAGTAAAGACCTGGTGCTGTTAGAGCGGGTGTGAGCTCAGCTGATCTCAGAGGGCACCAGAGGCTGCAGGACTTCACCAAGGGACCCCAGGCTCGTGAGCAGGTAGGCAGGGTTGGGAGGGGCAGGGGGTGGTCCTTCTGTGTCTGCCCTGAGGGCTTCTACAGGTGCCCAGCCTGAGTCTGTGCCCAGATGAGCACAGGCACCCCAACCTCCAAGGGGGTGCAGGTGGGTGGGATGAGAATGTTACCATGTGTGTGTTGCCCTTAATGGCACAGGCTCCTTGGCACCTGCACCTGGGGACAGTGGGACAGTAGGAGACTCATGGCAGCAGAGAGGTGTGTGGCGGGTGTGTGTGTGTGGGGGTAAATCTGACCCCCTCCAGGTGTGGGTTCTTGTCAGGCTCCTATTTACCAGCCGCTTGGATCCCACAGACTCAGGTCTCACCCACTCCAGATCCCTCTTTCCTCCATGTGTGGGGTCCCCAGGTCACTCCCTCTTTCACCTAGGAGGCAAGATGTCAGCTGACATTGCTTCCCATTTGGGACATGACCTGGAAAACCTGGCACTGTCCTGATCCTGGAGAGTGTTTGGAGGGGAAAGAAGAGACTCCCACTACCTGAGGGTCTCAAAACACACAGCTCAAGCTAATTCCATGGGACTCGAAGGCAAATCAGAGGAGAATGAAGAGAGCAAGTGTGACCTTGACCCCGCCAGTGGAGGGGATAATGACAACAGACGTTTACATAGAGCTCTTTATGTGCTAGGCTCCGTTCTAAGTGATGTGCATACATATAGATATCAATATCATTATTATCACCCCATTTAACAGATGAGAAAACTAAAGCACAGCGAGGTTGAGTCACTTGCCCAAGGTCACACAGTAAATGGCAGGACTGGGATTTGAACCCAAGCAGTCTGACTGCAGAGTCCATGCTTTTATCCATGAACTTTAAACCAGCTAATAGCTACTCTCTTTTCTGGGAAGTGGCTTGGCATAGTGGTTAGAGATGTGGCTGGAGTCAGACAGGCCAGGGTTTAATCCCATCTGTGATACCTACCTACTGGGCGATCACAGCAGGAAAACATCTCTGAACCTCAGCTCTCTCATCTGTAAGACAGGGCTAATGCCATTACCCACTTCACAGAGTGTTTTGGGGATTATAAGAGATAAGGCGGTACAGCTCTCTGTGCAGCATGGAGTGATTACACAAAGGTGGGGTGCTGCACCACCAGGGAGCTGTCCCTATCATCTGGTCACCTCTGCCCTCTTCCCAGCTGTGCTTCACTGCCTGTGCTCCAGATGCCCCGCCCTCCCCTTATCTGGCCTGGCCCTGGGTGGCTGGCTGGCTGGCTGGCTGGCCGGCTGGCCAGGTGTTTGGTGAGCTTCCAAAGACAGGGCAGTGATCGATCTGGGACCAGGCTGTTATCAGCGCCAGGCAGAACAAGGCCTGCAGCTGGGGGATGGCTGGGCTGGGCAGAGGCAGCAATCTGAGTCATGGATGCACCTTCTAAGGCCCCAGCTGGGCTCAAGTCACCTCTGTTTTCCCCTTTCCTCTCTCTCCAATGTCTCAGATCCCCAGTGGGAAGGTCCTCTGGACCAGATTAGGTGACTGAGGCCTAGAGAGAGGCTGGGAGCTGCCCAAGGTTGATCAGCCAGTGAGTGGCACAGAGGCAGGACGGATCTCTGGATTCTCTGGCTCAGGAGGGCCCCTCTGACCATCTCACCCCTCAGATGGGAAACCAAAGCCACAGTCCCAGCTCCACAGGTGGGACATTAGCATCTAAGGCTTAGACACCCTTGAGGCTGCTCAGGATCTGAGGCCCAGGAGGACATAGGAGCAAGTCCAGGGAACGAAGAAAGAGAATAAGGATGGGAGAAGAGGAAGGGAGGGGAACTTGGGTAGCAGAGGAGAAGGAGGGAGAGAAGAGGAGAGAAAAGGCGTGTGACCAGGGTCCTCAAGGAGAAAAGCCCCTGCAGTAAGGTGGCTGTCGCCTGCCGCGCCACCATCCCAAGGCGGGGCCCCTCCCTCTTCTCAGTTTGGTGGGGCTCAGTCATGTCCTTCCCCTATCTCCCAGCACTGCAGGACCACCTTCCTTCAGAAGGGAAGTACCCTGCACAGTCCTCCTGTGCACAGTCCTGCCCTACACCCTCCCAAGGCACCCAGCCCCGCCGTGCACAGTGCTACCTTTGCCCGCCATTCCTCATACCTGGGCGGCTTTCCCCACCCCCAGCCCTTCCATCCCACCTGTGCATCCAGTGACTCCCCTCCAGGGTCACCCCAGCCCCACCCGTGGGTCCACCAATGGGCCATGCTGACCCTTGGCACCCAGCACATTCGGCCTCATGACTTGTGTTGTTTGGGGCACCTGTCATCTCTGGAAGCACTCAGGCTATTCCTGGTTTGCCTCCCAGTCTGGACAAAGAGCTTCCTGAGAGCAGGGATGTGCCTTGCACAGCTCAGCCTCCAGGCTCAGCACGATGCCAGGCACAGAGTGGACACATTTGTTGACCCAACCCAAATCCCTGTCACCACAATGCCCTGTGCTACAGTGAGTGAGAGGGGAAAAGGAGGTCCAGACCCAGTCTGGAGTCACCTTAGGTGACTGTTGTCCTCCCTTTGGACCGTCCTCGCATTCGTGGGGTAGACATACCTTTCTCTCTGCTAGGGACAACTGAGAAGACTGAGGCCTGGGACCCGGTGGCCTCCTGGCTGGGTCCTAGTCATCCTGACTCCCCAGTCCTAGAGCCCCAACCCTGCAATGGGGAGACGTTCTTACAGTCGTTCAACAAATGCTTACTGAACACATATTATGTGGCAGCCACGCTGCTAGGAGTGGGGGATTCCATGGGGACTGACACAGGCGGTGGCTTTACACTCGTGTGGCTCCCCTTCCAGAGGCATCTTCAAAGAATATGTATACAAATCAACCAAGGAACCAGGAAATGACAGACTGGGTTAGTGAGTGGAGCGTACGGGTGGTCAGGGAGAGCCTCTGAAGAGGTGACATTCCAGCTGAGATGTGAGAAGGGCTGAGTGGAGGGAGGGGCATCCAGGTTGTGGATGACTGGTTGTGCTACGGCCCTGGCGCAGGAAAGGACTGGGGAGTTCTGGGAACCCCAAGGAGGTCAATGGATGAGGTGGGGAGACAGCAAGAGAAACAGGTTCAAAATGGGGGCAGAGAGACAAGCAGGGTCACATCATGCAGGGCCTGTGGGCCACTCCCGAGGATGCTGCAGCCCCATGCCCGGAGGGAAGCAGTCATTTCTGGGAGAAGAGGTGTATTGTGGACACCTTCAGGGGAGTTAAGCCCTCTGAAGAGGGGACAGGTCATGTCCCTGGTGTTGGCTGATTCCTGGGAATGGGCAGGAAAAGAAGCCAGGTGAGGACTCGTGAACAGAGAAGGGAGACAGACTTGAAGGACACCTCCACCCTCCCCCAAACTCCCTTAGATTGATGCCAGCCAAGCCTCCTCTTGCCCACACTGCCCCGTCTCCCGGTCCCTGCACACCTGTCCACTTACCTACAACCCAGCTCTTCCCCACCCCACCCCTACTTCCTGCCTCTGATCCCCACTATGTCCCAACACTGGGGTCTCCCTTCCCTGAAATGCAGCCCCTTCTGGGGGAGGACCAGGAGACCCCAGGATGCCCTGTGCCTCACTCAGCCTATGCCCCTCCTCTACAGGGACCCACCGTGCAGGTTATGCTGGGGGCTCGGATCCCAGGGGACAATTGAACAGTCAAGACAGCGCCATGGGGGACTTGCAGGTAGGTCTTTCCTGGCATCTGCAGGGCTCCTGCCTGGGGGCTCTGGGGACCCAGCCCTGGACTCCTAGCTTCACGGAGGCTGGAGGAGGCCCTCACAGCCCAGCCTTGGTGGCCGCTTCCCACAGGAGGATTTCGAAGACGTGCTGGAAGAGATTCTAGAGCCAGAAGAATATGAAGACCCCGGTGACCCCGTGCTCCAGGTGGAGGAGCCAGAAGGTGAGCTTTTTCTCTCTCCCTCTGCCGGGATGAGCTGCTGAGCCCCAGACAGGGCCAGCAGGTAGGGGAACTTGTCCTTTCCCCTTCTCCACCATGGCCACCCCCAGCCCCAGTGCCAGTTCTCCCCACAATCCTGGCTGATCGAAGGATAAACAGAGTTTTGTTTAAAATGATCACAGGAGGTGAGTGGGGGTGGGGGCAGCAGGGCCAGTCACCCATCCAGTGCCCCTTCAATGTGTGAGAGGGCAGCCAGGCCCATTTGGGACAAGGGCATGAGCCCATCCCTGCCCATCCAACGCCAACTTCTAGGCCAGGCACTGGGCCTGTTCTGGGAACATCATTCTGTCTTGGGGGCCTGAGAAATGGGGGGCCTTTGGGGACCCCCCTGGGCAGAGAGACCTCAGGAACTGGCACCACATTCCTTGGCCTGTCCAAGGTCTTAGATGGGGAGCCCCAGGCAGGGGCCTGTTTACTGTCAACAGGACTTAAGTGCCAGCAATTGCTATTGAAGTAGAGGTGCCTCTGGGACATGAGGGCTGGGGGCGGGGAATATAAGCAGCGCATCCCACCCTGGTGCCCGCGCCTGGAGCTCGACTTGGAGGCACTGAGAAGCTACCGGGCTGGCGGGCTTGTTGAGGCAGGTGGGAAGAGAAGGGATCCAGTCCCAGAACGGACAGGGGAGGAAGGAGACCCTGGGGTGCTCCTGAAAATTGCTATTCAGGACTCTCCAGTCACCTTGGAGAAGCCCCTTCCCTTCACCATGGAGGGGCTAGGCCTCCCTGGCTGAGTCTCAGGGGTCCTCAGTAGGGCTCAAATGGGAGTGACAGAGCCAGGCGTGGCCCAGAACAGGCATGTGGAGCCACATGCCACTGAGTGGCAGGGTGGCATACGGGCACCAGGACCCCAGCCCAGGGGCGATGTGTGGGCACCCCCTCACCTGGGTCTCTGACACTCACAGTGGGTGGTGCAGAAGGGCCTCGGCGGCGGGGGGTGGTGTCATCAGGGGACAACACTAACCAGCCTTCGGGTTTTCAGCTCACCACACCGAGCCAACAGCCACAGACTACCACGCCACATCGTACCCAGGCACTCACGAGGTGAGGACCCCAGCCTCCCCCAATTCTCTTTTCCACACTGCCTCTGGGACCCACCATTCTACCAGGGAAGGAGGAGCAAAGGGACAGAGGCGGCTTAGGTGGGGGAGACCCCACAATGAGGCAGAGGAGCGGGAGACCTGGGAAACAAGAGGAAGGGAAGAGGACGCCCCCACTGTGGGGGAGACCGGGGCTCTCTTCTGGGAGCTCCTTGGGCTCCTGGGGTCTGAGTGTCCAAGACTTCACGCCCTGGTGGCCTGTCAGGTATTCAGTGGAGAAGCACAGAATTAAATACACACTCTCCTCTGCCCAGGCCTCCCAGGTCTCTGCTGGATGCCAAGCTGGTTAGGAACTTGGGCCTGCCCTCTGCTGTGGCCCCGGGAGTGACCACCTGGGCCCAAGGCCATGAGCCACACACCCAGTCAACAGTCTTGGAAGCAGGAGACAGACCCAATGACTCCAGTCCCCAACTTTCCCCTCCTTTCCCTCCCAAGAGGCACTCCAGAACCCCTTTTAGCCCAGAGGTTCTCCAAACACCTTCTGAAATGGGGTGAGGACCTGGTCAGGAAGTTGGGGGATGGAGTCGGTGGTGTGGGCCATACCTACACGACTCTCGAGCATCTCCCTGTGCTCTGAGCTCAGGGCCCAGGGCCCTGGGCCTTTTACAAGCATGTCTTGAGACCTGCAGGGTGCCCACTAGGCCCCGGGATTCCCACGTCCCCATGGCCCTGCCCAGGGCCTGATGGGCTAACTCAGACCTGGGGCGCTGCAGGTCTACGTGGAGCTGCAGGAACTGGTGATGGACGAGAAGAACCAGGAGCTGCAATGGATGGAAGCGGCACGCTGGGTGCGACTAGAGGAGAACCTGGGGGAGGACGGGGCCTGGGGCCGCCCGCACCTGTCTTACCTCACCTTCTGGAGCCTCCTGGAGCTGCAGAGAGTCTTTGCCAAGGGTGAGTCCCGCTGGGTCCCTCATATGGGTGACCCCTGCATGGGAGGCTCTTTGGAGGGGCCCAGTCCAGCCGCCTAGCTGACCCCTCCACTGCTTGCAGGTACTGTCCTTCTGGACCTGTCAGAGACCTCCCTGGCTGGGGTGGCCAACCAGCTGCTGGACAGGTTTATCTACGAGGAGCAGATCCGGCCCGAGGACCGAGATGAGCTGCTCCGGGCCCTGCTGCTCAAACACAGGTACCCCTGCCAGCCGGGGACTGGACTCCACTCCCAACGGGCCCACCTGCTTCATGGTCTCCCCTGGGGTCCAGATGGCCCCTCCCCCACCAAGAGGGGGCCCACTTTTCCTCTGCTATGGCTCCCACCTCTGATGCCTCTCAAGGGGTGACCATGTCTCATGCTCATCGGAAAAACCCTTGAGGCCCTTTCCTCCATCCATTATTTTGATCCCACCTGGTCATTCCAGACAGAGGCCACCCACTTAACCTCCACAGAGTCCGGTGAGAGGAGGCTCTGATTCTCCTTCCACCGCACGGTCTCTCTGGTCTGGTTTCTGGCAAGTCCCACTCGAGGTCTCCCCTTGATCCCTCCCACCACTTGTCTCCATTATGCTGACAGTCCAGCCTGAACAACTTACTCAGCCCGTGTCCCCTGTGTGTCCTGCAGCCACGCTGGAGACCTGGAGGCCCTGGGGGCTGTGAAGCCCACAGTCATGGCGCGCTCTGGGGATCCTTCACAGCCTCTGCTTCCCCAAAGCCCCTCACTGGAGACACAGCTCTTCTGTGTGCAGGTGAGGCTGCGCCAGGGGCGTGTAGGGACAGCTGGAAAGTCCCCAACCCCCACACGGTTAGGAGCGAGAAGGGGAAGGGGAGGAAGGGGCTGGATGCTGAGGTCCCCCAAGTCCAGAGGGGCCTGAGGACTCCCCTGCCACCCTCCTTCCCACAGGGAGAGGGGGGCTCGGAAGAGCGCTCAACATCTGGAATTCAGGAGAAGATTCCCCCGGATTCAGAGGCCACGCTGGTGCTAGTGGGTAAGAGCTGGTGTCTCCACCCCCTCACCCCTGCACTCTCTCCACTTCTGGCCCAGCCTGCCTTTCCCTCAGCCTGGACCCCAGTGTCCCCTCTCTTGGCCTGACCCCCTCATCCCGCCACAGGCCGCGCTGCCTTCCTGGAGCGGCTGGTTCTGGGCTTCGTGCGGCTGAAGGAGCCAGCAGCGCTGGAGGCCCTGGAGCTGCCCCTGCCTGTGCGCTTCCTCTTCGTGTTGCTGGGACCCGAGGCCCCCCACACCGACTACACCCAGCTTGGTCGGGCTGCTGCCACCCTCATGTCAGAGAGGGTGAGGAGGGCTGGCAAGGGCTGGGGGAGCCAGGGAGCCGGGTGGCAGCAGGTGGGAGCTGAGGCCCATTCCCCGTCTGGACTGGCCCAGGTTACTTTAGGTTCACTAGTTTGACCCATTCAGTCTAATCCAGCTGCTTCTGTCTGGCCAGGGGTGGTCCAGGTGCGTGTAGTCTGACCTAGCTCTGTTGGATCTGGCTAGTCTCGATGGCTCTGGCCTGGCTGGTCTAGTCTGGCTCGCTCTTACCTGGTTAGGTCTGGCTTGGTCTGGCCTAGTCTGCTCTAGTTCCAACTGACCTGCCTAACCCACCGAGTTTGCTTCAGCTCCTCCTCCTTTCCCCACCCAGGGCCCCTGTCTGTCTCCCCAGAGCCACTTCTTAGTAGGAGTCGGGTGGGAGGGGCAGGAAAAGCAGTCTCTAGCAGCGGGAGCTGGACGAGAGGGTTCTCGTCCCTGGAGGCCCTGACTGTGGCTCCTGGGTCCTTTCGCTCAGCAGGTTCAGGGAGCCCTGACCCTCTCTCCTGCCCCCAGGTGTTCCGCACAGATGCCTACCTAGCGCAGAGCCGGGGAGAGCTAGTGCGCTCCCTGGAGGGCTTTCTGGACAGCAGCCTGGTGCTGCCCCCCACAGACGTCCCCTCTGAGCAGGCCCTGCTCAGTCTGGTGCCCGTGCAAAGGGAGCTGCTTCGGAGGCGCTACCTGCCCAGCCCTGCCAAGCCAGACCCCACCTTCTACAAGGGCCTAGGTACCTGCCCTGCCCGAGCCACGGTTTTCTGAGCCCCCAGTAACCCTCAGACACCCCAATAAACCTCCCCTCTTCCCATCAAATACCCCTCTGTCACCTCTCCTTGTGCCCATGCCTCCCAGCCTCCTTGGCCACCCCATTCCCATCAGATGATAACCCCCTCACCCCCTCTGACCATGGTCCTATCCTCCACCACAGATTTGAATGGGGGCCCAGGGAGCCCTGGTGTTCCAGATGACCCTCTGCAGCGAACAGGCAGGCTCTTTGGAGGCCTCGTACGTGACGTCCGGCGCCGCTACCGCCACTACCTGAGTGACATCACTGACGCGTTCAGCCCCCAGGTCCTGGCTGCCGTCATCTTCATCTACTTTGCTGCCCTGTCACCTGCCATTACTTTTGGTGGCCTCCTGGGTCAGTGCCATGCCTGTCCCTCTAACTCTCACCCTTGACCCTCGGGCTTCTGCCTCGGCCCTGACTTTTGACTCGATCCGACCCTCTGGACATCTGTATCAGCCTGCCCATGTCTTGCTCTGTTGGCCCCTGGAAAAGATCTCCTAACCTTGACTCACCGTGTCTTCTACCCGCAGGAGAAAAGACCGGGAACCAGATGGGGGTGTCAGAGCTGCTCATCTCTACTGCAGTGCAGGGCGTCCTCTTCACACTGCTGGGGGCTCAGCCGTTGCTCGTGGTTGGCTTCTCAGGACCGCTGCTGGTGTTTGAGGAAGCCTTCTTCTCGGTAGCTCTGACCCTGACCCCGCCCTGACCCTGACCCCGCGCCTGACCCCCAGCCCCGCCTGTCTGACCTCACCCCCTCGGACGGCCCTGCAGTTCTGCGAGACACACCAGCTGGAGTACATCGTGGGCCGCGCGTGGATCGGCTTCTGGCTCATCCTGCTGGTGGCGCTGGTGGTGGCCTTTGAGGGCAGTCTCCTGGTCCGCTTCATCTCCCGCTACACCCAGGAGATCTTCTCCTTCCTCATCTCCCTCATCTTCATCTATGAGACCTTCTCCAAGCTGATAAAGGTGAGGGCCCGTGGGACGTTAATGCACGTGTGAGACTGTGTACAAGACCACGTGACTGCATGTGTCATTGTACACGTGTCTGTGCAGCATTTGTGTGGCTGAGTTTCCACCTGTGTACATAACCGTGTGACTGTGCAGCTGTATGGACTGTGACCACACACGTGTTGACACCTGCTGCCTGTGGCCCAGCATTCTTGCCATGATGTGCAGAGTGACTGCGCATGAGAGGGCACCTCTGTGTGCACTTGTCCGTGTTCATGACCAGAAAATGATGTGAATAAGGCAACTATGTGTTTGAGACTGAGCGTGGGAAACTGAATGCATGGTGAGGGCAGTGGGGGCTCGGGAGGTTCTGCAGATCCGCACTCTCTGTCCTGTACTTGATCTCAAGGACTCCAGGGCCTGCCGATGGAGCGCCCTGCCTCCTTAGCTTGTCTCCTGTCATCTTAGTTTATGCCTGTCTCTGCATCTGCATTTTGGATGGATAAAGCGTAGACACTGTATTCGTATGTCTTCCCTTGGTTCTGCTGGTTGGTAGGTCTTTCTGTCTTAAGATCATTTAAGCCATTTTTAGAAAGCTCCTTGGCAATCGTGTCTTCCCCTCCAGCCTTCTCACGCCTTTCAGGCCCTGGCTGCACATGTGTGCACACACATCTACTCACTGCCTCCGTGGCCCTCCTCCGCCAAGCTTCATGTGGTCTTCATTCCAGAAAACCAGTGTAGAATCCCATTGCCCCTGTTACCATGTCAGTGGAGGAAGAATATGGATAGTCACATGGACGGATGAGGGATGAATGGAGAATGGATGGATGGATAGATGGATGGACGATGGGTGATAGATCGATGGATGGGTGGATGGATGGATGAATGGTGGACGGACGGATGATAGTGCTCGGTAGGTTTAACTGATACTTTCCAGCCAAGCCAAGGCTGAAAGAGAACAGGATGCCTTGGTTTTCTGCTGCAGATCTTCCAGGACCATCCACTGCAGAAACATTATGACTCCAATGTGATGATTACATCCAAACCTCAGGCCCCCCTGCCCAACACAGCCCTCCTCTCCCTCGTGCTCATGGCTGGCACCTTCTTCTTCGCCATGATGTTGCGCAAGTTCAAAAACAGCTCCTACTTCCCCGGAAAGGTTAGCCCACCCTCCCCGCCTGTCTTTGCCTACACTGCTCTATCCCAGTCCAAAACCCCCACCCGCCACTCGCTTCCCCAGTGCCCTTAGCTTGGTTCTTATCCTGGATTCCTATTCCTAATTCCCAAGCCTCTCTGACCCGCTCCTCACCCAGGGCTTCCCTCTGCAGGTAAGCCCATCTCCCTTAGCATGTCCAGCCTGAGAAGCCAGTGTGGAACCAGGGAGAGTTCTTGAGCCAGGGCAGAGAAGCTGTGGGGCCAGGGGTGGGGCTGGGCCAGGGGAAGATAAAAAGAGGCAGGTATAGTGGAGGTACAGGACAGTGCATTAGATGCTGATGGCTTTCCTGGAACGAGCAGGGCCCCCTAGGTGAGCGTGGGGCAGGAGGGGGAACAAGTGGGTGGCGGGAGGTGAGGAGCAACTGGACACTGACCACCGGTCCCTTCACTTGCCCCCAGCTGCGTCGGATCATCGGGGACTTCGGGGTCCCCATCTCCATCTTGATCATGGTCCTAGTGGATTTCTCCATCCAGACCACCTACACCCAGGTGACCCCTCCTTCCAGCCTTCAAAACCCCATGACACCCCCCCACCCTGCCACAGGTTCTCACTTCCTTCCCCCAGGAAGCTCCCTCCCCACAACAGCTCCCTCCAACCTGAAGCCAGCTAGAAGTACCTCTACCCCATCCTGGCCACCCCCGGGAGCCCCACAGCTTCACAGGACCCCTCTAGCCAAAGCGAGGGGCTAGGTCAGGCTGCCCCCTTTACTCCTTAAGCCATAGCCGTAGGAAGGAGTCTGCTCTGGAGTCAGGTAGATTTGGGTATGAATGTCAGCTCTGCCACCAAATAGCTGTGTGATGTGGGGCAAGCTACATAACTTCTCTGATTCTGTTTCCTCATCTGTAAAGTTGGGGATGAGAAGTTGCATGGCAAGGGGTTAGTGCAGTGACTGGGCACAGAGCAGGTACTGAATATAAGAAAGTCTCCAAGTGCCCCCAGCCCAACTCCCTGAGCCCCAGGACCTAGCTCCCCCTGCCCCTGGCGTTCACAACCGGCTGCCCCCTCCCATAGAAACTCTCCGTGCCGGATGGCCTCAAGGTGTCCAACTCCTCAGCCCGGGGCTGGGTCATCCACCCACTCGGCTTGTATAAAGACTTCCCTATCTGGATGATGTTTGCCTCCGCCCTGCCAGCTCTGCTGGTCTTCATCCTCATATTCCTGGAGTCTCAGATCACCACGTAAGAGCCAGGGTGGGGACTGGGCCAGGGAGGGCCCGAGGCAGGGAGGAGAGGCGGGCGCGTGCACGTGCTCAGCTGCTCAGCGGGACCTGTAGCACTGCCGCCTAGCAGGACAGATCCATGGTCAGGGCAGATCTGGGTTTTGTGGGACCTGAAGTTGTATCATTTGGAGAGCCCTTTTAAAGAAAAATAATGCAAAATGAAGACTATCAGATTATGTACTGGGTCTTGGAAGGGGCCTGTACAAGCAAAGTCCCCTAAGGCTTAAGCTTCATTTGCTGTGGAGGTTCTGGAGACATTTCTGCTCTTTGGGTCTGGATTCTCAAGATGGGGTGGCAGGGAGGGCAGCAAGGAACTCAAAAGGGGATGGGCACAGAAGGCAAAACTGAGGGGGGACGAAGGAGGGGACAGAGGGGTGGGGTGCGGGAGAGCCCTGCTTACCCCAGACCTGCCCCCGCCCCCAGGCTGATTGTCAGCAAACCTGAGCGCAAGCTGATCAAGGGCTCCGGCTTCCACCTGGACCTGCTGCTGGTGGTGGGCATGGGCGGGGTGGCTGCGCTCTTTGGGATGCCCTGGCTCAGTGCCACCACCGTGCGTTCTGTCACCCACACCAACGCCCTCACTGTCATGGGCAAGGCCAGCACCCCAGGGGCTGCAGCCCAGATCCAGGGTGTCAAGGAGCAGCGGATCAGTGGGCTCCTGGTCTCTGTACTCGTGGGTGAGTGAGCACTGGCCACGCTCTCCTCCACCCTCCTGCCCCTGCCCTGCCCCTGCCCCTCAGGATCCAGTGTCCCCTCCAGTCTCCCCCCACAGGATCCAGGTGCCCACACACCCACTGCCCACAGCTCCCTAGCATCAGTTATGCACAGGAGGGACTCCTAGAGGAAACGCCAAGGCAGTAGGGTGGGCATCAGAAGTTCAATGAACCGTGGGTTCCAGGGCAGCCCTGCTGCTAACTTGGTACCCTCCTTGTCTCTGAGCCTCAGTTTCCCTGTTTGCACAGATAGAAAGCTTATTAGCTGTCCCAAGTTCTCTTCCAGCCCAGCTGCTCTCAGAATGATGTAAGGTTACGCTCCAGGCACAGTCTGGGGGGTGGGGCGTAGACAGAGGGTCACTGGGGTCAGCTGGAGCTCTGGAGCAGCCGAGAGTGCAGCTGTGTTCGCGGTGGGCAGAGCCATGGTCACTGATGGAGAGGTCAGGGAAGTTTCTTAAAGGAAGCAAAGTTGATGTTACTTGGAGAAAGGCTAGGATTTGGATAGGTGGAAGGTGATGGAAGCCTTCTGGGCTGGAGTGAGGAGAAAGGTGGGTTTCTCTGACCCGTGACCCCGACTAGGTTAAGGAAGTGGGCTTAAGCCAGGCAGGCAGAAGTTTGACTTCCTGCTAGCTGTGTGGCCTTAGGCAGGTTATTCACCTCTCTGAGCCTGTTTCCTCATCCGTAAAATGGGGCTAACCCATAGTCTGGCCGGTTAATTCTCCTGGTTAGAGTGCAGCCTTATAACACCAAGGTCATGGGTTCGGATCCTCATATTGGCTAGCCACCAAAAAAAAAGAAAAAGAAAAAGAGGACCCATAGAAAAGGCTCCATATGTCACCTGTGGTTTCATTCCCCAGCCCTAGATATGGGCCTGGCCCCTGCTGGCGCTGATCCCCCGGGTGACCGGAAGCTGAGAGTGTGCATTTCTCCCGCAGGCCTGTCTATCCTCATGGAGCCCATCCTGTCCCGCATCCCCCTGGCTGTGCTGTTTGGCATCTTCCTCTACATGGGGGTCACATCCCTCAGTGGCATCCAGCTCTTTGACCGCATCTTGCTTCTGTTCAAGCCACCCAAGTTCCACCCGGATGTGCCCTACGTCAAGCGGGTACAGGACCCTCCCAGCTGCCTAGCCCCAGGGGGGGTGGGGGTGCTGGGGCAGGGCAGGCACTGACCCCAGCTCTGCCTGCAGGTGAAGACCTGGCGCATGCACCTGTTCACATGCATCCAGATCATTTGCCTGGTAGTGCTGTGGGTGGTGAAGTCCACGCCTGCCTCACTGGCCCTGCCCTTTATCCTCATCCTCACTGTGCCCCTGCGACGCTTCCTGCTGCCACTCATCTTCAGGAAACTGGAGCTCCAGTGTGTGAGTGGCTGCCTAGGCCTGGGCCAGGAGGGAGGGCACAGAGAGGGCAGCCTGCAGAGGGGAGAGCCTAGGGGCAGGACCCCAGAGCTGGGGGCAGGGAGGGGGCATCAGAAGAGCTGGGAGGATGTGGGGATGGGTCTCAGAACCAGGGAAGGCAGGAGAGCGTGGTCGCTAAGGTCTGGGTCTCTGGTCCAAATCCTGGCCTGCCGTGTCCCAGCATGTGATATGGAGCAAGTGGCTTCATTTCTCTGTGCCTCCATTTTCCTCACCTGTAGAGGTAGGGAGAATGACAGGGCTGGTGAAAACATCAAGAGGCACACAGGATGTGCTCCACATGAGCTGTCCCCACCCCTGAGTGGCTTGTCCTGTGCTCTTCCAAATCATTTTGGACAGAGTTGCTCCTCTAATAAAATTCTTCTTCAACAGGACACAGGTCACTGTGGGGCTGCCCTGGTTAAGGGGTCCCCTGCTCACCCTGGGTAGGCCCTCCTCTGGGGAGTCCCAGCTCCCCACCCAGGGGCTCCTCACCTCTTGAAAGCTGCTCTTTTTTTTTTCTTTTGGCGGCTGCCCCATAGTGCAGGAATTCTTGACCTTGGTGTTATAACACCGAGCTCTGACCAACTGAATTAATCCGCCAGCTTGAAAGCCACTCATGTTGACCAACCTTAGAGGCTGGGGGGACAGGACAGGACTTGTCCGAGGTTCAGACCCTCTTCTAACTCTCTGGAGCAGAGGCCCCTCCAAGCACAGGAGATGGGGGTTTCATCTGGCCCTGAAGTCTCTCACTCCCTCTCCTTCCTGTCCAGCTGGATGCCGATGATGTCAAGGTGACCCTTGATGAGGAGGAAGGTCGGGATGAATATGATGAAGTGCCTATGCCTGTGTGAGGGGTGTGCCCCACCCCACCCCACCCCCACTCCACTTCCCCACCCTTCCGGGAAAAGCAGAAGTTCATGGGCACCTCACAGACTCCCAGGCCCCTCCTGGGGCAGCAGCTGCGGCCCCAGGGCTGTGGGTTGGGAACAAAGGGGTATCTAGAAAAGGAGTGTTCCACAAAGGGTGGGCTGGCTTTTCTGGCTGGAGATGGCCAATGGGGCCCACTTTAGGGGATTGGCTCACAGTCCCTCCTGCTGTCACATTGCCACGTGGGGATCTGTGCTGGAAGGCCAAGATCTGAGCCCACCTCTTCATGGCACAGACGTGAGCAAGAAGCAAAGGTGTGTGGGGGGGTTCAAGTTCCTGCTTGCTGTGTGACCTTGGGCAAGTCCCTTGACCTCTCCAGCCTCTGTTTCCTCTTCTGTAAAATTGGTATATTGATAACAATACCCTCTTTACAGGATGGCTTCTGAGGACCAAAGATAAATGTGAAAAAGGTCTTTATAAACTCTGAAAGGACTATTCCACAGTAGTCCTCATCTCTTTCTGGCCTGCCCAAGGTCACACAGCTCCTGAACCATACAGTTGGAATTTGAACCAGGCCTTTGAGGCCAGAGTTCTGTCCCCTGTCAGTCATCCACCTTCCTAGACTGACTCAGAAATGTCCCCACTGACTCCTTCCTTTCCTCCTCTGCTCCCAAACCCTACCTTGAGACCCTCTTCTCTGGGCCAGAAGGAGGTGTCCTGGTGAGGGCAAGTGCAGGTGAGGATACAACAGGGACTGGGACCCAGGGCTCCTAACTGCTTGCTCCCTCCCTGCAAGCGCTCCTTCATTCCACAGATATTTACTGAAGGCCCTGGACCCTGTGGACACAGAGGGGACTGAGACAAGAGCCTGCCCTGGGGTGGGGGTGGGGGGCAACTGCACAGTCTGTTCTAGTTGGATGGGGATGGGAGGAGGGTGGGAAGGTAGGTTTGTAATTTATTAATTGTGTATTTTCTAACAGCTCCCACTTGCTTTTTTACTTTGGCTTCATAAACACTCCCAGGCCCTCCATTAGAGACCACCGTTCCCATCCCATCCAAACCGAATCTTAGGGAGAACCCAGATTTAAACAATTGGGATAGGAGACAGCAGGCTCTCCAGAACATGGGCAAAATCTATTTTCTTACAAATCAAAAATATGAAAAGAGTTGAAAGAGCTGCAAGTGGTAAGAGATGGGAGAAGCTGAGAATCCCCGAGTGCCAGAAAGGAAAGGAGAAAACAAACAAAATTTAAAAATTTAAAATTTTTTTTAAAAAGAGAGGACACTGTGGGTTCCTGATGGGAGAAGGAAGCTCTCAGGGCATCCCTGAAGGTTGACACCCACCTCCCTCCACTTACTTCACTGTTCTATGCCTCAGTTTCCTCATCTATAAAATGGGGACGATAATGGTACCTACCTCGTAGGGTTGTTGTAAGGATTAAATGAGACTGGGAGAGCAAAGCCCTTGCTTAGCGCAGAGCCTGCTTTGGAGGGGGAGCTGCTGGAATCGTCATTCTGATTGCGATGTCCCTGTCTCTCCCTCCCCCTGCTCCTTGAACATTGCTAAGGAAAGTGAAAAAAAGTCACCCACTCTGCTAGCGCTCTTCCACCTAATGCTTGGGAATAGGTTTTGCCAATAAATGTGTCTGTGTTGGAGTGCCTGCCTTGCTTAATTTCCCCTTCCCAGAGTTGGTGGTCAAAGAGGTCTTGGCTGGACCGGGTGTGCACTGCGTGCACTGTGTGGGGCCAGTGCAAGGCAGCAGCCACAGGGGCCAAGGAGGGCCAGGCTGGGGGTGGCCCTGAGCCCTAGGGTGGAGGGGTCCAGCACCCACGAGTGCATGGGAGAGCCAGAGGAGATGAGTTTATGCTCCGGACACCTCCTTTCTCTCTCGAACAAGCAAGGCCCGTGGGGATGGGGAGAGGAGCTGTAAGGGGACCTTGTCCCCTGCCTCTTGTATTTGTGGACTCTCAAGTCCATTTGGACGAGTCAGCCCCTTACCCTGGACTCAACAAGCTAGACAGCGCCTTTGAGAGAGATCACCAGAGAAGGGAGGCCCAGAGAAGGAACATGACTTGCCCTAGGTCACACAGGAACAGCATCTCTTGACCAGCTTTCTACTTGTCCTCACCCCGGTCCCCTTTGTTGACTCCGTCCTCTGTTCCCAACCACTTTCAGCAATTCTAGGGAGCTGATGGGCCAAGTGTCATCCACTCTTGGAGAAGAGGGTGCCAGGATGTCATCCCTCCCCACCCTCTGCAGCCGTTTAGCAAGAGGTCAGCACAGGGCTAGGCTGCCTGGCTTCCTTCCCTGGATCTATATTTACTTACTGCCTGTCCCCAGCTGACCCTTCCTAGGCTGGCGGGGCAGCTGCCAAAGGGTGGGAGAGCTACTTGGCCCCAGGGAGAGTGGTCCCAGTGTCCACCTTCTTGGCCCCAGGGAGAGTGGTCCCAGTGCCCACCTCCCACACACAGCAGCTGCTGTGTCCCCACAGAATTGGCCCTGTCCCCAGGGCTTGCTAGACCGCCATTCCCCACCTCCATGCACCGGAAGCCAGGCTATGAGACAGGCCTGCAGAGGGCTCAGGCCAAGGGTGTGCCAGCGCCCTCCCACAGGCAGGCTGTGTGGCCCTGGACAAGCCAGTCACTCCCTGGACCTCAGTTTCCTGCTGGGCCCATTCTTCCTTGCAGATCCTTCCCCTCTCCTGAGGGAGAAAACAGCGCATCGTATCTGGACTTAAGGAAACAAGTGCTGCCTTGATCTGGGGGACAGGTTCCTGCCCCTACTAAGGCTTAAGCCCCCTCTGCAAGTTTTTATCTCAATTCTGAGACAGGACCTGGAACTCAAGCAGCAGGCAAAGCTGGGACCCTGGCCAGAATCCTTAGCGCATTGCTCCTCAGTGTGGCTCGAGGACCAGTAGCGTCACCATTACTAGGGAGCTTGCTAGAAATGCAGAATCTCAGGCCCTGCCCCAGAACTGATCGATAAGAATCTGCATTTTAATCACACTCCCCAGGTGATCTGTATGCACGAAGCAGTTGTGGGAAGCTTGGCCTTAGGTCAAGAGAGGACTAGGGGAGGGGGTCGAGGGTGTGTAGACCTCAGACCTCTGCCTCGCCCATTCCACCCCTCCCACCCACTTAGAGAAGATTCTGAGGCCTTCTTGATGCCGTGGAGGGGGGCCTGGTGATCGGGACAGGGTATCTGGGCAAGAGGGGGCTGCTGGACTGCTGCCTGCCTAATTTCTCTTGCACCTCAGACCTCAAACAGCTTGAACCAGGAAGGCATTAGAAAAATGGGCATCCACCAGGATCCAACCTCCTGCCTGGTCGGAGGCCTCACTCCCCCTCACTTCCTGCCCCTCATACATGCCCTGCCCCTGCCCAATCTCCAACACGCACTACTTCACAGTCCCTGAGGTTTGAATTCCTGGTTATTTGTTCATGAAAACTACCTCAATGTGAATTAGCTGCTGTAATATGGTCCACCCTTGTGTGTGAACACAAAGTAACCCCACCCTGGTAAGGGAATAATTCAAAGGAATCAGAAAGCTCTGTCCCTGAACATACTTTGCAGGGCTATCTATGAAAGCAAAAATCTAGAAAGAGCCTAAATACTCAGAAATAGGACAGCAGTTAGTAAATTACAGTAAATTACCCTAAGTCAATATAAAGGACCACTAGGCCAGCCTTTAAAAGGATATTTTTGGGGGCCGGCCCGTGGCTCACTCGGGAGAGTGTGGGGCTGATAACACCAAGGCCACGGGTTCGGATCCTATATAGAGATGGCCGGTTCACTCACTGGGTGAGTGTGGTGCTGACAACACCAAGCCAAGGGTTGAGATCCCCTTACCGGTCATCTTAAAAATAAATAAATAAATAAATAAATAAAAGGATATTTTTGAAGAAGCTATCGGATCAACTTGGTGCCATCACATGATCCTGGGCCATAAAGGCCAAGGTATTTGGAACACCAGCTTTGTGAGTCAGGCAAATATCCTAACCTTTGGGCTCGGTTAAACATGTCTGTAAGATGGAGATAATGATACTTACCTCTCACAGTGTTCCTGCGAGGATAAAATAACATCACGTACCTCAAGGTCCTAGTCGGGTGCTGGCATTTAGTAGGCAAAAATTCATTACTGTTCCTTAATCAAGCAAGGCACAAAGTGATGTATCCGTCATGGTGACAGCCATGCAGGTACGTATGGCATGCACAGAAATAAGGTTTCAAGGCTGGGGCAGAAAAAATAAAATTCCACAGTGGTAGAGCTATAGGGGATATCAAAATACTCTTTTTTCTTCTTTTCGTGGCCTTCGGGACAGAGGGTTAAGTGAATCATTCTCCTGAGTGCAAGGCAGACGATCATTACCCCTTCTCCCTCCCTCACTCCCTCCTTCCATCTGTTCCTTCCTTTCTCCCTTCTCCTTTGTCCTCATTGCCTGCTCCTATTTTATTCAACCACTCTAACTTGTTTAGTGTGTATCTTTTTATCTGAACATGTTCTTGAAAATATGTATCATTACTGTTTTAAATTTTATTAGATAAATTTTAATACACACACAAAAGTAGGGACAATAGAACAAATGAATCTCAATATACTCACCTCTCAGATTCAAAAACTGTCAAGATTTTGCCTTGAAATCTTGCATAAATCTTTGCCTGAAATACATTTGCTTTATTTTCTCCTTTTTTCTTTGCTGAACGAAATACTTTTAAAGGAAATCCCAGACTTCACGCCATTTCACCCCTATATTCCTTAGCTATGTAGCCCCCCGACATTAAACATTTTTCTTACCTAGCCACAATGCCTTCTTTTTTTTTTTTTTTTTTTTTTTTTAAAGATGACCGGTAAGGGGATCTTAACCCTTGACTTGGTGTTGTCAGCACCACGCTCTTCCAAGTGAGCTAACCGGCCATCCCTATATAGGGATCCGAACCCGTGGCCTTGGTGTTGTCAGCACCGCACTCTCCCAAGTGAGCCACGGGCCGGCCTCACAATGCCATCTTAACACGCAATAAAATCAGCAGTAATACCTTGGCATCATCTACTATCTAATCCATTAGTCAAATTTCCTAAGTTATCTCAAAATATCTCTTTACATGTGGTTTGTTGGGTGTATATATTTCTATACACAGTCAGCATTATGTTCTTTTGGTTCCTCTTTTCACTGTGGCTTTTTTTTTTTTTTTGCCAGCTGGCTGGTATGGGGATCCAAACCCTTGACCTTGGTGTTAAAACACCCCGCTGTGACCAACTGAGACACTGTGGCTTTAAGGTCCATCTGTTGCTCTGAGAACGCTGAGTTGCTGGAACTGCTGCTTGTGCTCCACGGGGCACCCCCACCTTTTGCCTCTCCACTCCCTTAGTGAGGGGCCCTGATCGCGCCCCACTCCCCTCCCTCAAGCGATGCTGCAGTGCCTGTCCTCAGACGTGTCCCCTTATGGTTCCGTATGAGCATCTCTTTGAATTATATACCAAGGAGCCAGGAATGGAATTCCTGGGTCATAGGATATATATGTCTGTCTCAATTTGACTAACGTGACACTGTGAAACATATATTTGGGCCTGATCCCCGTTTACAACTCCTAAAAGCCTTGGAATTTCTAAAGTAACAGAGGTCTTTTTGTATGCTAACGAGTTGACTGATGGCTGGCAGCCCTGAGATAGCTTCAGGATGGGGCCTGGTCCCTGGAAAGACCAAGGCAGATCGGAGGGTTGGGACTTTCAGCCCCATCCCGCAACCTCCTGGATGGAGAAAGGCGCTGAAGGTTAGGCTGACCACCAATGGCCAGAGATTGAGTCAATCAGGCCTATGTAATGAAGCCTGCATAAAACCCACGAAGGACTGGGTTCGGAGAGCTTCCGATAGCTGAACAGAAGGAGGCTCCTGGAGGGCGGTGCACCCAGAGAGCGCATGGGGGCTCCGCACCCTCTCCCGCATCCCTTGCCCTATGCATCTCTTCCATCTGTATCCTTTGTAATGTCCTTTAGAAGAGACCAGTAATTGTACTTAAGTGTTTCCCCAAGTTCTGTGAGTCATCCTAGTAAATCAATTGAACATAAGGGAGGGGTCATGGAAACCCCTATTTATAGCCAATTGGACAAAAGAATAGGTGACAACCTATCACTTATGATTGTTACCTGAAGTGTGATGTAGTCTTGCAGGGTGAGCCCTCAACCTGTGGGACCTAACACTATCTCCAGGTAGATAGTGTCAGAACTGAATTGAATTGAATTGAATTAGAGGACATCCAGCTGCCTGCTGAAGAATCCACCAGAAAATTGGTGGCTGGTGGGGAGAAATTCCCACACATATTTTGGTGACCAGAGGTCACAGAAGTGATTTGTGTTGTGAGAGTATAGCGGAAGAGACTGAATGTGTTATTCCCATATTCTAAATATAGCCATATTTTCCCCCATGATGACTGAACCGCAATGGCAGTCCACATTCCCACCAGCAGTGCCGGAGGTTCCTATATCCTCGTATGCTTGACATTATCCAGCTGTCTAATTTTTGCTAGTCCGAAGGAGCTATTATCTCATTGTTGTTTTTATTTGCATTTTTCTGGTGTATTAGTTAGTTTTCTGTTGTTTATAACAGAATAACTAAAACAGGGTGATTTATAAAGAAACAGAATTAATTTTTTACAGTTCTGGAGGCTGGGAAGTCCAAGGTCAAGGGTTGCATATAGTGAGGGGTTTCTTCTTGGTGGGGAGTCTCTAGAGCCCCGAAGCAGCACAGGAAATCACATGGTGAGAGGGCAAGAGCTAGAGTGGGTTCACTTGCTCTCCTTATGAAGCCACCAGTGCCACTCCCATGATAATCCATTTATCCATTAGCCCATTAATTCATGAATAGTTAATTCATTCATGAGGGCTCCAATCAACTTCCAAAGGCCCCACCTTTCAAATACCATAGTCAGATTTCCCACCCTCTTAACCTTGTTATAATGGGAATTAAGTTTCCAACATGTAACCTATTTTTTTTTTTAAAGATGACCGACCGGTAGGGGGATCTTAACCCTTGACTTGGTGTTGTCAGCACCACGCTCACCCAAGCGAGCTAACCGGCCATCCCTATATAGGGATCCAAACCCGTGGCCTTGGTGTTACCAGCACCACACTCTCCCAAGTGAGCCACGGGCTGGCCCCAACATGTAAACTTTTGAGGGACACATTCAAACCATAGCATCTGGTCACTAATGAGTTTGAGGATATCTGCATTTGCTGATTAATCTTTAAGGTTTCCTTTTGTATAAATAGTTTTTTCATATCATTTGGTCCTATTTCTATTGAGGTTACTGCTTTTTGGATGTTGATTTGCAAGAGAGCCTGCTATTTTCTATCCTTTGTTGGTTTTAGACCTCACAAAGATATTCTCCCAGGGCTGGCTAGTTAGCTCAGTTAGCTAGAGCACAGTGTTATAACATCAAGGTCCAGGGTTCGATCCCCATACTGCCCAGCTGCCAAAAAATCACAAGCAAAATGAAAATATTCTCCATTCTGTCATCTCTCAAATTTGTCCACCTCATTGAACAGACATCTTTAATTTTGATGTCATAAAATGTATTTTTTTATTTTGAGGATTTTTTGTCATTGTTTTGTTTTGGTGGCTGGCCAGTGCATGGATCAAACCCTAGACCCTGGTGTTACTAGCACCACACTCTAACCAACTGAGCTAACCAGCCAGCCCCTATGAAGTTATTTTTAATAAAATTGTCCCTGCCCCTTAGTGGCAAAAATATGTTTCTGCTTTTTTTTGTTATTAGCTTTATAGTTAAACCTATCACATTTAGGTCTTTAATCCATTTGGAATCTGCTTTTGTATGTTGTGATAACAGATTAAGTTTTATTTTTCTTCATTTAGTCAACCAGTTTTCCCAACCCACTAATAAATTATGCATCTTTTCCCTAATGATTTGTGGAAGCCATATTTAACGTACATTAAGCTCTCACACACGGACTCCTATCTTTGTGCTGTCCATTGAATTTCTGTGGTCTATTTCATAGCTTTATTGTTATTTATTTATTTTTTTTGGTGGCTGATCAGTATAGGGATCCAAACTCTTGACATTAGTTTTTTCAACACTGCACTCTAGCCAACTGAGCTATCACTGCTCTTTTATTGTTATAGTTTTGTAGATTGTCTTAAAATCTAGTAGATCAACTCCCCCTTGTATTAGGATAGGGTAGGTTGTCTCGTGGTGATAACCCCAAAGCTCAATGGCTTAATCCATGAATGTTTATTTCCCACTTACACAAGGTTCACTGCATCTCTCCTGGGCAGCTTCCTTTCACGAGAGGCTCATAGATCCAGGCTGGTTATATCAGTAGCTAAATGGAAATACATGACTCCCAAGTCACTTTGGCAGAAGAAGGGGCAGGAGGATGCACACAAAAGATTAAATGCTTTAGCTGGGCAATGATATGGTCACTCTGCTCACAGCCCATTGGCCAGAACTAGTCATGTGGCCCCACCTAACTCCAAAGAGGCCCTGAAATTGGAAGAGCACATGGATGTTCAGAATGGACTAAAATGTCTCCACCAGGGCCGAGCCTGTGGCGCACTCGGGAGGGTGCTGCGCTGGGAGCGCGGCAACGCTCCCAGCGGCTGCGGGTTCGGATCCTATATAGGAATGGCCGGTGCACTCACTGGCTGAGTGCCGGTCACGAAAAAAGAAAAAAAATAAAATAAAATGTCTCCACCAAACTCCTCTTTACTCTCGTTTTTTTATTTTTATTTTATTTATTTATTTTTTTTAAAGATGACCGGTAAGGGGATCTTAACCCTTGACTTGGTGTTGTCAGCACCACGCTCTCCCAAGTGAGCAAACCAGCCATCCCTATATGGGATCCGAACCCGTGGCCTTGGTGTTGTCAGCACCGCACTCTCCCGAGTGAGCCACGGCCGGCCCTTCTTGTTTTTTAAAAAGTTGATTTGTCGGGCAAGCCTGTGGCGCACTCGGTAGAGTGCTGCGCTGGGAGCGCAGCAACGCTCCCGCCGCGGGTTCGGATCCTATATAGGAAAGACCAGTGCACTCACTGGCTGAGTGCCGGTCACGAGAAAAAAAAAAAAAAGTTGATTTGTCTATAATGAAGGCCTTTATTCTTACCCTTATCATGGTCTTCCAAAAAATTCAGTTGGAGATTTAATTGAGATTGCTTAAAAGTTTTTAATGCTGTTGGAGCACCTTTTTATTTTAGTGAGAAAAACCAACTATCCTACCAAGTCCAAGTGCTGAGACTGATACGCTGCCTCTTTCATAAAGTCCCCCTTATGTCCCTGAAGGCTTCCACTACTGGACTCCTGGGCCCTAGGTTTATAGTCATTGTTATGGTTTGCAGCACTCTCTATTTTGAATATTGTTGTTTGTGTATGTCTAATGTCTTGCAATTGAGTGGAAGGTTCTGGAAGCAGGGACTTTAGCTTGGGTGTTTCTTCCCTCCTCACACCTACACCCCAGTCCCCTGTTCCTAGCACAGTTTATGGAACGAATGCATCCTTGAGTCAAGTTGGGGAGGAGGGATGCTTGGGAGAGTCCTTGAAGGGTGAGAACCAGGAATAGGAACGCCGCCCCACCTTGTCGGGAGGAGGCAGAGCCTAGAAATGGAAAACTTTGCTCTTTGGTCTTCTAGGCCTCCTGCCCCTGGTCCCTATGGAGTTGTTGGGGCAGGGAGTGTTGTCACTCCTGGGTTGGATAATAAGCCTTTTTCCCCTCTGGTCACACTGCTGACAAGGTGTGCCATCTTTGAGAGGTTTATTTCTGTCTCTTTGTAAAATGAGGGGTCTGGGCTTTCATGTTTTCTGACCTTCTGGAACAGTTCCAGGGCAGTCTGACACATTGCAAGCTAGGGTTGGTAGGCTGCAGGGAAACGAGCCATGGACATTGAGAGGATGGAGATCAAAACAGACTGAAGGAATAGCTCTTATCATTTGCTGAGCACTCACTCTGTGCCAGGCACACTTCCAGGTGCTTTCCACATTCTTCCTCTTAACCTTCTCAAGAACCCTATGAGGTAGGTTCTAACTCACTTTATTGATGAGGAAACTAAAGCACAGAAAAGATAAGGAACGTCTCCTAGGACATATGGCTTCTAAGAGGCAGTGCAGCATTCAAAGACACATCTGTTTGGCTGTGGAGCCTGGTCTCCACTACGGCCCCATCAAGCACATGTAGTCCAGACAGGAGGCTGTGGAGAAGAGGAACTAGGTTTGGAACAGTGGATAGAATTCAAGTTGGTCTTGGGCCGGCCCGTGGCTCACTTGGGAGAGTGTGGTGCTGATAACACCAAGGCCACGGGTTCAGATCCCATATAGGGATGGCCGGTTAGCTCACTGGGTGAGCGTGGTGCTGACAACACCAAGTCAAGGGTTAAGGTCCCCTTACCGGTCACTTTAAAAAAAAAATAATAATAATAATAATTCAAGTTGGTCTTGAGCGTCAGGGAGAGTAGAGGGTGAGGTAACTTCCAGGTAGGTAGGGGAATGGTCCGGCCAAGGGCAGGGAGGTGGGACTGGTGTCACAGGATCACAGGGAAGCCTTGACTGCAGAGGTGGGTGCTTCTCAGAGGACAGGTCAAGGAGACCAAAGTCAGGTTTGAAGAACTCTGAATGCCAAGAGGAAGAGTTTGAACTTGATTCAGTAGGCACTAGGGAGTCATCGAAGGTTCTTGGGAACATCGAAGACATCGAAGGTTCATAGGGAATGACATGATTAATGTGATTCACCTGGAAGCTACATACAGGAGGAATTGGTTGTAAGGAGGTGAAGTGGGAATATTTGCATGTCAATGAGTCAATAGCAGAGGCAGGTAGATAAAGGCCACGACCTCATAGGACCTACAGTCAGCATGCGGGCCAGGCATTCGACAAGGGTGGTGGATAAGGTGCAGGGAGTGGTTGGAGCAGAGGGGGTTAGGCAAGGCTTTTTTCTTGCTGGCGGAAATACTTGATCCAACTCCTGAAAATAAGTAAGAGTTGGCCCATGGGGCTGGCCAGTTGGCTCAGCTGGTTAGAGTGCAGCCATGTGACACCAAGGTCAAGGGTTCAGATCCCTCTTATGAGCCAGCCGCCAAAAAAAAAAAAAAAAAAAAGAGTTGGCCCTGTTATGAGAAAGGGGGAACATCTTGAGGGACTAAGGTCTGGAAAATGGAATATGTCTGAGAAAACCCTGAAGGTAAATGGGTAAAATTTGCTCAGCAAAGTCAAGTGACATCATGGAAAACCTGCTGGGTTGGCAGGCCACATGGTGAGCTCAGAAAGTTGTTTCTTCCCCAGGTACCTGGGCCCCAAGCCAGATGACAGGAGGTGAGGAAGGAAGGGCTGGTGAGGGAGCTTGGCAGGAGGGCAACAGGCAGAGGGCTCAGCTGACTTCTTTTCAATATGGACAAGCGAATGCTTTGCAGGCTGGGGTGACACGTTCATAAGCACGTAATCACCTCTCTCTTTCCTTTAAAGCATATCTTTATATTTTCAGATTTCAAAAATAATACATGAACATTATAAATCACTTAAAATTAGAAAACTATTTAACATAGAGAATAAAAGCATCCAGTAACCACTGTTAATCATTCAGAGTCTATTCCTCCAGATTTATTTATATGTGTATTAGTCCATATCTGTTGCTTATAACAGAAAACCTGAAACTGAGTAACTTATAAAAAAACAATATTTACTGCTTACAGTTTCCACGGTCCAGGGAACACATCTGGTGAGTGACTCTACAGCAATGCAGGGTGTCACACGGTGCAAATGGTGGAGTAGAGAGAGACGAGCCTCCTCACTTCTTCTCCTTTTAAAGCCACCAGAACCACTCCCATAATTCCAAGAATGGGCCAGTTCATTCACGAGAGTACAATCCTCACAACACAATCACCTCTTTTTTTCTTTTTATAAAGATGACCGGTAAGGGGATCTTAACCCTTGACTTGGTGTTGTCAGCACCACGCTCAGCCAGTGAGCGAACTGGCCATCCCTGTATGGGATCCGAACCCGTGGCCTTGGTGTTATCAGCACCGCACTCTCCCGAGTGAGCCACGGGCCGGCCCTAATTTACACATTTTTAAATAGAGCAAATATAATTTTTTTTTTTTTTCCTTTTTTTTCTTAAAAGATGACCGGTAAGGGGATCTTAACCCTTGACTTGGTGTTGTGAGCACCACGCTCAGCCAGTGAGCGAACCGGCCATCCGTATATGGGATCCGAACCCGTGGCCTTGGTGTTCCCAGCACCACACTCTCCCGAGTGAGCCACGGGCCGGCCCGCAAATATAATTTTTTAACAGCTTCAGATACATAAAGCAAAAACTGATGGAACTGAAAGGAGAGATGGAGAAATCCACAATTATAGTAGAAACCACTCTCTCAATCACTGAAAGAACAAGTAGACAGAAAACTATTCCGGGTATAGAACACCTGGACAGCACTGTTAACCACCTTTATCTGATTTACATTTGTAGGACACACCACCCAGGAATAGCAAAATACACATTCTTTTCAACTGCACAGGGACCATTCACCAAAATAGACCACATTCTGGGCCACAAAACAAACCTCAACAAGTGGAAAAGAATTGAAATTATAGAAAATATAATCTATGTCCATAAAAGAATTAAATAAGAAATCAATAACAGAAAGACATTTGGAAATCCCCTAAATATCTGGAAACTAAACCGTGAACTTCTAAATCACCCATAGACCAAAGATGAAGTCATAACATAAGTGAAATTAGAAAATATTTTGAACTGAGTGAAGACAAAAACCTATCAAAATTTGTCAGATGTAATTATGCAGTGCTTAGAGGGAAACAGAGCATTAAATACTTAGATTAGAAAATAAGAAAGAGGGCCGGCCTGTGGCTCACTCGGGAGAGTGCGGTGCTGATAACACCAAGGCCACGGGTTCAGATCCCACATAGGGATGGCCGGTTGCTCATTGGGTGAGCGTGGTGCTGACAACACCAAGTCAAGGGTTAAGATCCCCTTACCGGTCATCTTTTAAAAAAAAAAAAAAAAGAAAAGAAGAAAGATCTCAAATCACTAATCTAAGCTTCTACTGTAAGAAACTGGAAAAAAAGAGCAAATTAAACCCAAAGCAGGCAGGAAATAAAGAAGGAAAAGAAGAAAGGAAATAATAAAGGTAGGACAGACACCAATGAAACTGGTAAGAGACAGACAGTTGTTGCCCATAAGACAAAGTCCAAACCCTTTAGCGTAACACAAGGTGCCCCCAAGCTGGCCTCAGCTGACCCTCCTCTCCTGCCACCCCCTCACACCAGGCACCCTCAGATCACCGCCTCCTTTCCTATCCCTGTGATTTGCACTTTCAGTGCCCTCTCCTTTCTTCCTCCCCAAGTTCCCTTCCTGGCAGCTTTCTACTCACAATCATCCCGTCTGTGAAGCCTTCTCAGTGGGTGCCAGGCACATGTGGTTTACCCTCATTATACTTTCCATGCTGTATTATTCTTTTTTTTTTCCACACTGTATCATTCTTGCTTGATTTCTTGATTGTCTCTACCACGCCCCTACCCACAACTCCTCAAAGGGAGGGTCTGCAGACCTTGTATCCAGCGCAATCCTCAGCAAACTGTCTTCCTGTGCCTCCAGGCCTAGGAGAGGCCAGCTGCCCATTGAAGGACGGATACATATAAAGGTCACAAAGCAAGCTGGAGGCAGAGTGAATTCTCAAATCTAGGTTTCCCAGGGCCGGCCCGTGGCTCACTCGGAAGAGTGTGGTGCTGATAACACCAAGGCCACGGGTTCAAATCCCTATATAGGGATGGCCGGTTAGCTCACTTAGGAGAGTGTGGTGCTGACAACAACAAGTCAAGGCTTTTTTTTTTTTTAAGATGACCCTTGACTTGGTGTCGTCAGCACCACGCTCTCCCAAGTGAGCTAACCGGCCATCCCTATATAGGGATTTGAACCCGTGGCCTTGGTGTTATCAGCGCCCACCGGTGATCTTATTTTTAAAAAATAAATAGATAAAAATAAAATAAAATAAAATAAAATCTAGGTTTCCTGACTCCCAATACAGCACTTTCCTGCACAACAGCACACCAGTATCATCACCAAGTCCTAGGCCAAAGCTGCAGGTTAGAATATTGATGTTGATATTTGGAGTAACTGGGTTTCAAGGCCTATAATTAACCAAATCCAAAAGTCACCACCGTTAAAGATTCTCTATAGATCCTCATTATCCAACAGAACTTTTTGTGATGATAGGAATATTCTATATCCCTACTGTTCAATAAAGGTAGCCACTAGATATGTATGGCTATGGAGCACTTGAAATGTGGCTAGTATGACTGGGGAAGTGTATTTTCAATTTTATTTAATTTTAATAAATTTAAACTTAAATAGCCACATGTGGCAAGTGACTACCATACTGAACAGTGCAGCTATAGAATTTCCAAACTTTATTCCTACATCACCTTAATGACCTTTGCCCAGATCTGCATACCATTAATACTACTATGTACTTAATATTTTTCTTTTCATTGATTCACTTTTAAAATTCAAATTAATGTTTAAAAATAAGATTTTATATATGAAAATGTGCTCAACATCATTAGTTATCAGAGAAATGCAAATTAAAACCTCAATGAGATTCCACTACATCCCAGCCAAAGTTGCTGAAACAAAAAGGACTGACAATACCAAGTGCTAGTAAAGATGTGCAGCCCCTGGAACTTGCATACATTGGTGGTGGGGGCAAACTGCTACAATCATTTTGGAAAATCATTTGGCAATATCTATTAATGCTTAATATATTTATATCTTCTGATGTGGAAATTTCAGTCCTGGAAAAATAGTAGTACCCCCTCATCTGAGGGGAATACCCTCCAAGACTCCCAATGGATGCCTGAAACTGTGGCTAGTACTGAACACTATATGAGGGTTCTTCAAAAAGTTCATGAAAAAAAAAAAAGAAGTTCATGGAAAAATAGAATTAAGAGATCATACAAGGATTGGCTGGTTAACTCAGAGCATGGTGCTGATAACACCAAAGTCCAGGGTTTGATCACTGTACTGGCCAGCCACATTTAAAAAAAATTTTTTTAAATGATCATAGGAATCTTTTCATGAACTTTTTTTTTTTTTCTTAAAAGATGACCGGTAAGGGGCTCTTAACCCTTGACTTGGTGTTGTCAGCACCACGCTCAGCCAGTGAGCGAACCAGCCATCCCTATATAGGGATCCAAACCCATGGCCTTGGTGTTATCAGCACCACACTCTCCTGAGTGAGCCACGGGCCGGCCCCATCTTTCTGAAGTACCCTCGTACACACTATATTTCTTCCTTTACATACATATCATTGATAAAGTTTAATTAATAAATTAGGCACAGTAAGAAATGAACAGCAATAACTAATAATAAGATAGAACAATTATAACAATATGTCAGCATCACTACTCTTGTGCATTGAGGCTATTATTAAATAAAATAAGAGCAACTTGAACACAAGCACTATGATATGTTTTAGTCAATCTGATAACTGAGAGGGCTACTAAGTGACTAACAGGCAGGTAGTATATATGCAGCATGGATATGATGGACAAAGGGATGATTCATATCCCACTTGGGACAGAGCAGAAAGGGTGATATTTCATCTCACTACTGAGAATAGTGTACAATGTCAAACTTATGGATTATTTCTGGTATTTTCCATTTAATGTTTTTGGGTCATGGATAACTGTATACCCAGGAGGAATGAATACATAAATCCACCTGCTATGGTTCAAATGTGTCCCCCAAAGTTTATATGTTGGAAACAATTCCCATTGTAACATTTTAAGAGGGTGGGAAATCTGACTATGGTATTTGAAAGATGGGGTCTTTGGGAAGTGACTGGATCGTGAGGACTATGCCCTCGTGAATGCATTAATCCATTCGTGGATTAATGGGCTAATGGATAAATGGGTTATCTTGGGAGTGGCACTGGTGGCTTCATAAGGAGAGCAAGTGAACCTGCTCTAGCTCTTGCTTCCTTGCCATGTGATTCTCTGTGCTGCCTTGGGACTCTAGAGACTCCCCACCAAGAAGAAGGCCCTCACCAAATGTACCCCTCTACCTTGGACTTCCCCGCCTCCAAAACTGCAAGAAATAAATTCTTTTTTAAAAATAAATTACCCAGTTTCAGGTATTCTGTTACAAGTGAAAGAGAACTAATACACCACCAAAAGATATGCACAAATATGTTCAAAGAAGCTTTATTCATAACAGTCAAAAACTAGAAACAACCCAAATATCCATTAGAAGTAGAATGGATAAATTGTGGTATATTCATACAACAGAATACTACAAAAATAGGGAAAATTTACCTGTGGTGATAGAGCTCAGAATACTGATGACATTTGGAGGGGAATATTGACTTTGAGTGAGCTTGCTAGATGCTGGAAATGTTCAATATTTTGATCTGGGTGGTGGTTACATGGTAGATACATATATAACATGTATCCTATGTATACATAGGTAAAAATTCATCAAGCTGTACACTTAAAATGTTTACTTTATATGTAATATGTATTTACATATAATACATTAATATAATATATAGCTTTACTGTACGTCATACTGCAATAAAAAATTTTTAATTAAAAAATTTTAATTTCTTAACAAAGGAGTCTTGATATCATTATCTTAAATAAGAATTTTAAAACAGAATATTTCTAATACGTATTAAAATACATAACTCTGAAAATAATATCTGTATACCATCTGGAATTACTCCTTGCACACCAGGAATTCAAGTACCACGGTTCGGCTAATGCATTCCAGGCATTCTGGAGGTTTTAAATGAGCTGGTGCATTGAGGCTGGCAACCTAGGGAAGGACTAGGGCCAAGTGGAGATTGGGTAGCTAGGATTATGCTTTGTCAGCAGTCTGGGTTGGGGTTATAGAATGCTGGGGCTCTGCTTCAAGGCACAATCCAGAAAACCGGAAAGGAGGCAGGAGATAAATTGGGAAAGGGGTCAAAGAAAAAAGGTCAATGGCAGATCCCCCCAGGCTATGGCCTGTTAGCCCAAGTCTTGGACTCCTGACCTCATAGAGATGGAATAGATGTAAAACAAGCCAGTTGATTTCCAAGTGGGAAGGGTGCCAGCTATGATTTTTGCTGCCCAAGGAATCAATAATAATCATTCTTATGATTCATGTTCATCCTGTTTTATTCCAAACCACTTTATCGAAAAGCCCCTTGGCCCAGCCAAGAAGTTCAGGGACAGGAGCCAGGACACCTGGACTCCAGATCTGCATGTGGAAGACTTGGAACTTTCTTGGCATCTAAGTTTCTCCCACTGTAATGTGGCAGTGATATTTTACAGTTTTACATCATTTAATTGACCCTCCTGTCCCTAGTGAGAAAAGCAGAGTAAATAGGATTGCTATTCCAATTTTACAGATATGGAAAGGGGGATCAGGTGAGGACTTGAAAGACTTGCTCAAACTCACACACTTAAGATAAGGTGAAGATTCTGGGAAGCTGAGACTTTGCTCTTTCCCCATCAAAACAATACTCAGTTCCAAGCCCCACTTTCAGTGCAGTGTCAGATGGATTGATCCAACACAAAATGTCCTGTGTATGTCCCAAGGGCAGATTAGGGTTTGTGGGGCCCCAAACCTGTACAGTTTGTTGGGGTGTGTGGCCCTTTAACAAAATAAATACCAAACGATGAACACAAAATTAAGTACAGGGCCTGGGACAGGCCCTGCAAATACGGGGCCTTAAAGCTTGAACTTCATTAGCATCGTGGTAAATACGCCTTCCTACTTGCCTTGCCCTGTGAAAAAAAAACCGGACACACCAGATGCTGGCAGCGTTTTCCTCCCCGTTTGTGAAACGTGGCAGAAGTGGGATGTGGAAGCCCTGGGAAAGGAATCTCGTTTCTCCCAGGAGACAAGAGGAATTACAACAGCAGCGAGGCCGTGTAAGGATGGAGAAGGCTGTGTGCCAGCGGAGAGTCCAAAGGGGCTGGATGACCCAGCTGGCCGGCATGTGGGAGCCTGGCAGCCTGGGAGCCAGGAGCAATGGCGTTTCCCCGGAAGCGATGGCCCAAACCGCAGTCGGCCTGGTGGAAGCAGACGTCCTTAAGACCGTCTTCTGCCTCCCTGCGCCTTGTCCTGATAATCCTTCCTCCGAGAAGAGGCAGCCGCTGGCAGCGGGGGGGTGGACGGTAGTCCCGCCCAGGCCTTCTCATCCCCGGCCCGCAGGAAGGTGGACTGCGGGAGGCCTACCCGAGGCTGCCCCGCCGCAGCTCCGGCGGCGAGGCCGGGGTGCCGGGCTCCCCGCCACCGCCGGGGGGGCAGCGCCCGCGGCCTGCTTTCCCAGGGCTGGCCGAGCCTTTTTGACAAGCTGATTGCGTGGCGGGGATTGGCTGGTCCGGGCGTGACGCCGGTAACAACAAAGGTGGAGTTGGAAGAAATTAGATTAAAGGAGAGGGGGGGAAAAATTAAAGGGGGAGCCGGCAGGGGACAGGAAGCAGAGAGCGAGGGGGAGATGCGCGAAGCGCGGTCTCCCGGGTCCGAATTCCCCCGAAAGCTCCTTCGCACAAGCCCACCGGGATTTTACTCTTCACCCTTACCCGGTCCGGTTACCGAAGCCGGGGTAGGAGAGATGATGGCTGCTGCTGCTTGAAAAATCCCCCAGTTTCTACCCTGACAGCCCTCACTACGACCCAGGGGGAGAACTTTTTGCTGGACTCCTCGGATCCTAAGTCCGACGTAGGTGGGAGGCACTGAGAACAACGAGAGGCTCGCCCTAAAAGCCGGAAGGCCCTGGCGGGGCACGGAGATCAGACGAGGCGGGGTGCTCCCTCGCTTTTTCGATGTGTTGCACATCTAAGAGCTTCTTTCTTACTTTTTTTTTTCTTTTTTTTTGAACCCCCCCCCCTTGCAACCCCCCCCCCCCCGCTTTGGCTTCAGGGTTGCAAAAGCAAAGAGCAATAATAAAAAAAAAAAAAACCGCGCACACACTCAGACACACAGTGGCGACAGGGGAGAGTTGAAAAGACGCAGGAGAGAAGCAGGAGGCAGAAGGCAGCGGGAATGGAGCAATGGGAACGGGAAGCGGGCAGGTTCCCTCGCAAATCCCCCCTCCGGCCCCACACCGCCTCGCCGGCCCCGGCAGGGAAGCGAGGAGCCCGGCGAGCAGACGGAGGAGTGGAGCTCGCTCTAGGCAGCGGGCTTGGCCGGAGAATGGAGGAGCCGCCAAGCGACCGGCTGATTGGAAGAGAAACGCAGAGCGATGGAGGCGGGGGTAGGAGGACGATTTCTCTGCGGGGACTGGCGGCGGCGTACACGCCCGGGTCGGGCGCTGCAGAGCTTGGCTAGCTTTCAACCCGCGCTCGCCGGCTCCAGCCCCGCGCGCCACCACCCCCAGCCCTCCCGGCGGCTCCGCAGGTGAGTGCGAGCTGGGGGCAAAAAGACCCAAAAGTCTCAACACGCCCGCCCTACAAAAGGAAAAAAGGAAGAACAGAATTTTTCTCTTTTTTTGACTTTCGTGCAGCCCCCAGGGCGGTGGGAGGGAAGGGGTGAGGCTGAGCCGCCCGGAGGAGGCGGAGGGGCCAGGCGAGGCCGGCGTGGCCCGAGAGGCGGCGGCGCCGAGGCGGCTCTGACGGGCGAGCGCTCGGAGCGGCGCTGCGCTGCGCCGAGGCGGGCGGGCGGGCGGGCGGAGCGGGGCGGGCGGAGCGCGGCGCGTGGGGCTCGCCATTAGCCGTCGCTCCGCTTCGCCATCTCGGGCTTTGTCTGGCGACTGGCTGCCCCGGCGTCGGCTGCGGCGGAGCTGTGGCTCGGCTCTTCGGCCCGCCGCACCCTCTGGTGCCCCCGGCCTACGCTCCCATCCACACGCTCCGTAAGTGAGCCCCGGCGCGCGGATTTCGGGGGAGAGGGGTTGCTACGAGTGGCGGCGGCGCCGATCTCCATGCTCCCGGGCAGGCCTGGAAGCCATTCCCGGCTGGACTGAACCGGCTCCTCTGCCGGAGCCCGTCACCTCGTAGGTTCTGGGCTGTAAGGAGCAAAGAGATTTTGGTGTTTTTTATCGAACATGATTCCCCCCCCCCCTTTTTTTAAGTTTCGTTTGTGCCGCTTGGTAGTGAGGGGACCGCGAGGTAGACGCCGAAGCCTGGCGCCGCAATCGGCGTGCTTGCGCCCCAAGCCGGTGGCCACGCTCGGGGGATAAGGGAGGGCGCGGACCGTCCGCCCTAGGAGGCGGGAGAGGCTGGCCTGGAAGCCCGAGTATGAGCGGGGAGGACTTGGGGAGCGCTCCGGAGCAGGGCTGCGGGCACCTCCCGAGCCTCCCCGGCCGCCGGGGGGCCCTCCGGGCACCCTCTCCTCGGCCGTCCCTCCCGCGCCGGCCGAGCCTGCCAGTTCCCCCGCGGGTCTGGCGAGGTCGCTCTCGGCGCCTGCCCGCTCTCCTGCCTCGGCTCCGAGCCCCGCCGCCATCCGGGCGGCTGCGTGTCTCCCTGCCCCGGCCCCCCCTCCCCGGCGGCAGCGGCAGCAGCAGCCGCTGCCGCCACCACTACCCCCCTCCCCTCCTTCCTTCCCTCCGCCTCGGCCGCCCGGGTCCCCCCAGCTCCCGCCCCTCCTCCCAGCTGCCCCCCGCGGAGCCCGCCCGGGCAGGCTGTGGGAGGGAGCGGAGCCGGCGAGGCGGGCGGGCTGGCACTCGCTCCCCGGGGGTCGGTGTGCGCTCTACGGGGAAGGACGCGCTCGCTGCCCCGCTTCTCCCGCCCCCCCTCCCGCTCCTCCTCCTCCCTCCTCCTCCCCGCTCCGGCGGCGGAGGCTGCGGCGGCGGCGGGGGGTGTGCGAGCTGAGGCCGGGGCCGGCGGGCGGGCGGCGGGCGGGCTGCCTGCAGGCGGAGGGCGCTGTGCTTTGTGCTTTTCGCCGCGAGGAGCAGCAGGCAGCAGCCACAGCCGCCGCCGCCACAGCAGCAGCAGCAGCCGCCGCCCCAGCGCCGCCGCCGCGCCCGGAGGAGGAGCCGCTGCCGCCGCGGGAGGGAGCTGCGGCTGTGCCCGGCCGAGCGGGGGAGGGCGCCGCCGCTCAGAGCCGGGGAGGGAGCCGCCGGAGCGGGAAGCCCGGAGGCCGCGCTGCGCCCAGTAACCGAGGCGGCTGAGGACGCGCGCGGAGGTCGGGGCCGGGCGGCAGAGAGCAAGCGGCGGCTGCGGTGGACACCCGGTGGGGACCTGGGGCGACCACCGAGCAGGGGACTGGGGAGGACGCCGAGAGCCGGGGGAGGGGAAGGCAGGAAGCGAGGCCCGAGCCGAGCCCGGGCCGCGGGTGGAGGAGCCTGCGCTGCTCCGAGCCGGCAGGCGCAGTTCTCGCCGGCTGCCGGAGGGGGCGGCGGGGCCGGTGAGTGCTGCGCCCCCGCCTCCCGGCCGCCGTCCTCCCGCCCTCTGCTTGGCTCGGCTCCCCGGAGGCCGGGGCGGGGGCGCCGGCGGGGCTGGGCCGCAGGCTCGCGGGAGGAGGCGGCGATTCCCGCCGCGGTCGCGCCTCTCCGCCGGGCTCCTTCGTGCGCGTCGGGGTGGCGGCGCTTCTGGCTGGGGTGGGTGGCTCGGGGGCGGGGGCAGGCTAGACCGCTTCTCTCCGGCTGTTCGCCCGCCTGGGCGGGCGAGGACGGCGGTGGGTGCCCGGGAGGGGGGAGCGGCGGGAATCCGGATCCGGTCCCCGGGGGCGGTGCGGCCGCGGAGCTCCGGGGCTGGCGGCGGCTGCGCTGCGTCCGGGTCCCCGCCGGGTTGCGGAGGCGGGGGGAACCGGCTGGGGGGAGGCTGGAGGAGGAGACTGGGGCTCGTGCCCGCTTCCGTGGCCGCGCGCGCCCTTTACCCGCCCTTCCTCCTCCCCCGCCCAGCAGCCTGGGGCCTCCCCGGGGCGGGCGCTTGGAGGAGGAGGAGGTTTTTTTTTTTTTTTTTTGGCCGGGGTGGGGGAAGGAGGGCGGAGGGCGGGCGCTCGCCGCACGCGGGAGCTGGCAGCAGTCTCTCGCGTGGGCAGGGGAGGGCGCACGCCGCGGAGCGGGGCTGCAGGGGCTGGGGGAGGGGGCTGGGGGAAGAGGAGGAGCGCGTCCCACACCCACTGACCCTCCACCCAGTCTATTAGTATCTTGTCTGGGTCTTTCGGAGTGTGTGGACCTGTGCCCCGTCCGTTCTGGGAGGCGGGGAGGGATAGAAAGTCCCTCACCTCTCAGCCTTTCTGAGTGGAGACTGGTATTTCTTCTAAAGGGTGAGGTGGCTTTGACCCCGGGTTGCCCGGCCAGCACGACCGAGGAGGTGGCTGGACAGCTGGAGGATGAACGGAGAAGCCGACTGCCCCACAGACCTGGAAATGGCCGCCCCCAAAGGCCAAGGTACGGGCCCCCACTCCCAGCCCTCTTTAACTTAAATCCTCTTTTGCACATGGCTCTCTGCAGGGCTCACGCTCCTTCTAAAGGGTTTCTCCAGTCTGCATTCTCTGAATTGGGCAGGGGAGGTCTTGAGTGTGAGAGTCAAGCATCCCTCACACTTGGGGTTTGGCTAAATCCAAATTATTTGGCCTCCAGCCTATAAGCTGTGTTTTTCACACTCCCCCCCGAGTTTGAGGGGGAGAAGGAGCCTTGTGTAAGCCTCCCTTCTGGGGTTCCCAGTCAGCCTGAAGTGTGTCCTGCAATGGGAGGGAAGGAGGAGTGTGGAGGAAGATGGAGGAGGGGGGTTGGGAAGGCTTTTCAGGTTTTTAATTGATATTAGGAGGACAAGGTTTTTGCAGAGGCAGGTGGTGAGAAGGGTTGTTTCGGTGGTTTGAGGCCCCAAGCCATGGAAGGGGTATACATGACGAGACCCCTGCCTTGCTGGGGATCATCCAGTGGGGATCCAGTCTGTATGGGGTGGGGAGTAGGATGAACCTGAGCATCTGGCAATGCTTGTGGGACATTGAGGGGAGAGAGGATTATGGGTTCATGTGATCCGCTCTGCAGAAACCCTGGCCCAGGTTACCAGTTGCAAATGAAAATGTAGAGCCCTTTTGACTCCTGGCCTTGGATAACTATTCTCCCAGCTCACCTTCCAGGACAGCCCCCTTCCAGAGAGGCTGCAGCTCTCTGGGTCTACCTTTTAATGGCTAAAAGTAGCTGGTCCAAATCCCATTTTTTGCTTTCCTGGGGAGTTGGGCTGAAAAGACAACTTGGAGTTCTGAGCGTTCTCCTTGGAGCAGGGCCCTGAGAGCCTTTGCCCACCTGCCTGCCTCAGTGCTGCCCTATATGGTCCCTGCATTTTTGTCCCATTTTCCTTACTTGCCAGAAATTCTCTTTCGGTCTGCCTTGAGGGGCTAGGAGGGAGAGGAGAGGATGGAATACCCATGTCCCTAATGTTGGTTTCCAGCTGTAGTGGAAAGACTTCTGCATGGGTTTTCCTTACTGCCTGCACACCATCCTCAGTCCTTGCATGTGTAGGTATTCACCCAGAACTTGGACTTGAACTTGGCAGCACATTTAGATATGTTGTCTCTCTGTTTCCCTCCCTGTTCGATAAGCTAACTGCTTTCCCACAGGGCCCCAAATCACTGTACCTTCATCACTCCCCTCCCCACCCCACCCCAGTAAATAGAAACCCGTGGCAACCTGGCATGTTAGAAAATAATAATAGCTTTAAAGTAAGCCAGGCCCACATTGAAGCCTGGATTTTTAAGTATGACATTGTCTGGACTGGAGCCCCTGCCCTAATCCAGTACAGCCACAGTTTCCTTAGGGCTGAGCCATGTCTTGTTTGTGCCTTTAGATAGGAAGCAACTGGGCTGAGATGCTCTGGCGAGGAAGGGTTGGGGAACAGATTGGAGAGATAGCATGAGCCAGGCGTGATGGCCTCTCTTACCCCTCACCAGACCGCTGGTCCCAGGAAGACATGCTGACTTTGCTGGAATGCATGAAGAACAACCTTCCATCCAATGACAGCTCCAAGTTCAAAACCACTGAGTCACACATGGACTGGGAAAAAGTAGCATTTAAAGACTTTTCTGGAGACATGTGCAAGCTAAAATGGGTGGAGATTTCTAACGAGGTAACTGATCCCCCCTTTGCTGACATATGTGCATACCTACCGACACATACCCGTACCTCGACCTTCCTGGTGGGGAAATGAAACAGCAGTCTGTAAACAGGAAGGAAGGAGACCAGGAGAGGTGTTCATGTGGTTGCCTGGTAGCTCTCTGCCTCCCTTATACATTTCGGGAGGTGGCACGGTTGACAGAACTGGCCTAGAGTTCTCAGTTCTGCCACTTTTTAGCTAGGTGGGCTTGACTACTTACCGTCTCAGAGCTTCTGTTGCCTGAGCTGTTCAGGGAATTGAATGAGGTGCTGGCATGGACGACCATTTTGCAGTCGGGCAGTCACCTTGTTGCTGTCCTTTGGTGTGTACAGACTGCCTGGGCCTCTGCAGTAGGCATGGGCCAGTGCCTGGGTGTCAAGCACTGCCTGCATTGTGTGGCTGTTGGCCTCTGCTCTCCTTCTTTGATAAATTGAGTCTAATGGAGAGGAGAGGAGACCCATTGGAAAGTGGGGGTATGCTACTGGGTAGTGTTTCCCTCTTCCCAACTTCCCTTTTCACCCACCTCTCTTCTTCCAGGTGAGGAAGTTCCGTACGTTGACAGAATTGATCCTCGATGCTCAGGAACATGTTAAAAATCCTTACAAAGGCAAAAAACTTAAGGTGAGTAACCAGGAGGAGGAGCAGGAGGAGTAGGGGAGGGGTGGTCCATAGAATGGATGATGTTTGACCTCTCTCATGTCCTTGTCCCTCCTTCCAGAAACACCCAGATTTCCCAAAGAAGCCACTTACCCCTTATTTCCGCTTCTTCATGGAGAAGCGGGCCAAGTATGCAAAACTCCACCCTGAGATGAGCAACCTGGACCTAACCAAGATTCTGTCCAAGAAATACAAGGAGCTTCCGGAGAAGAAGAAGGTGGGGGGTGGGGGGTGAAGGCTGAGGGGAGGGAAAAGGTTGGGAGCAGCTGGTGTGGGATAGTTCTGTTGTGGGGACGTAGGCCTTAGAGGGACTTGGCAGCAAGGACATAGGTGAGTTGGCACAGCAGAGTAGGGTCTCAGGCAGCCATACCTGATCACTCCCTCCCAGGCCCACACATGGTCAGGCATAGGCACCACTGCAGACATAACCCAGACCGAGGCAGGCCCTCAGACCAACCTTTACCCATCAGACAGTGCCCAGCATTCTGTTTCATACAGCTCTTCTCTCACACATGCGTCGTCATGGCTAGGCCTGCGCAGCAGTTCCTCACTCTCTGTGACATTTCCTGTCTTGATCTCGTATGATGCTTACGATGTCCCTCATAAAGGTAGCTCCAGGAAAAGGGGTTATCCCGATTTTGTGGGCAAGGAACTGAGGTACAGGAGAGCTACGTGTCCCAGGTCACACAACTAATGATGCTAGAGCAGGTCTTGGACTTAGCGGCCTGGACTCTCTTGTGTAATGCCCTTTTCAATGCCATGTCCCACATGTTACATGGGCCTCCTTCTCCATGCACACATGTTCACCCAAGGACACACCTTGTCTCTCCTGGCCTCATGCTGTCCCCTGTATAGGTATGGCACTATGCCAGACCGTTGAAGGACGTTAACCTTGGGCAGAGGTTGCCAAAGCCTCCCAGGCAAAGATGGACACAATTAAACACAGAGCTCAGGAGGTCCCTTGCAGAGACAGGTAGCAAAACATTGGAGGAGCCCTGCAGATAGGACATGAGTGAGATGGGATGGGGAGAGAAATGGACACAAAAATGGGGTGCTAGAGGGCAAGGTGGAGCCAGGGAGAGGCATTGGTGAAGGGTAGTAGGAAAGACAAAAAAGCACATTTGCTGGAAGGAAACAAAGTTGTACACAGGCAGCTCTCAGAAAGTGGCATTGGCCACCACACTGTAAGTAGCCCTTTTTCCTGGTTTGCATAACCTGGCTGTGGACTCACATGCCCTTGGTGCCATACCCAAAAGAAGAGCCAGCTTGGTTGGGTAAAACCAGCTGTTGTGACTGCTGCCCAAGCCAAGCATAAGTAGGAATTGCTGGAGCTGTTCGTGACCCCTGTGATGAGGATGCTGGACAGTTGATTGTACACACAACACCCAAACACTCTCACAGGTGGGAGGGAGAGGCCGAGAGGCCAAGGGTCTGAGAACCAAGGAGGGACAGGAGAAACAGAGTGGACAAGATGCTGGCCTGGGGGACACAGACTTGGGCCTGTTCTCCTGACTCTACCACTGAATCGATGTATATGGGGCCTTTGGTAAGTCACTTCACTTCTCTGGGCCTGGTCTTTATCTGAGCTGTAGAGGGTGAGCCAGATCTGTGTGGTACCTTCCAGCTTGAAAAACTGCTGTCTTGTCTGAGGAGGACTGAGATTGGGGCAGAGGAGGCTGGGCTTTGCTCCTGGTTTTCTGCAGGAACTACAGGGAAAAGTAGAGCTGCCTCTTCTGAGAGGGTCAAGGGTTGGTCCTCAGCAATCACTGTGAGCCCATGGCGCCTTGCAGTGCCACTCTTGTGAACCTGGGAAAAAGGGAGAAAGAGAGGGGACACTGAGAGGGAGCCGGAACAGGAGGTAGTTGAGGAAGGGAAAGAGATTGGAAAGAAAGTACAGGAGGGAGGATATAGAGAGGTAGGAGAGATGCAGGGAGTCAGGTGGTGGTGGTAGGGAGGGTAAGGCTGATATAGGAGGAGGTAAAGGGAAGGGAAGCCAGTGGCAGAGGAGAGTAAGTGGGCTGAGGGCTGGCCAGCCAGGAGCCTGGAGGAAGGGATTGGATGATGATGGCTGAGGAAGGAGGGATGGTGTCAGAATCAGGAAGGAATGTGAAGGACCCAGAGGTAGAGGATTGAGGGGGTGGGGGGCGGAGAGAAATCCAGGAGACATATCTATTAGGATGTGATGACACTGTTAGAATTCACTCTGGGTTCCTCTTAACACAATGTCCCCTCATGCCTTGGAAGCAGGACTCAGCCTGCCCCTGGCTCTGTGGGCCACTTCAATGGGGTCAAAACGATATCAGCTGCCACAAATAATAGGAAGAGGGAGCGACAGGAACAAGGCCTCCACCTGACTCCTCATTGTGGGAGTTCTGTGGCACTGGAGCTGGGAGAGTCCCAGCTCTGCCACTGCCTACCGTGTGACTATGGGTAATGCTATGTCCCCCTTCTGGGACTCTTTCCCTCTCTTAAAAGGAGGGGATAGGATGTAGGATTTGGTGTCTAGGAGACACCTATAGCTCCCATTGTCTGTGGTTAGGCCAACAGGTCTGTCTATGGTGAGTGCCCCAGCCCGCTGGCGGGCAGGCTGCCTTCCCCTGTCCATTTGTGCAGACCTCAATTCTTCCAAGTCACAGAGTGGGAGGCAAAAAACCTAGCCAGGAGGCCTCTGGGTAGCTCGTGTAGCTCAGGGTGAGATAGGCTTTGGGTCCTGGATGACCCCGTCCCCTCCTTCCCCCAGATGAAATATATTCAGGACTTCCAGAGGGAGAAACAGGAGTTCGAGCGAAATCTGGCCAGATTCAGGTAAGGCAGTGGAGCCCAGAGGAGGGCCTCGGGGCACTGGGTGTGGCAGGATAGGCAAACACTGGCCTGAGCCTGGAGCTGGCCATCTGTGAGAAATGGAGATGGATGGGTCACACGAAGACCCTAGTGTGTCCTGCTCAGGGACAAGCAGGCAGCTGCTGTTCCTGTAAGCCCCTGCTGAAAGGTCTAGGAGGCTTGATGGGTGGGGCAGCTAGCTTGGGTCCACCCCAGCAGTGTCCCCCGCTGATCCTTGCTCCCCATGCCCTGGCTAGGGAGGATCACCCTGACCTAATCCAGAATGCCAAGAAGTCGGACATCCCTGAGAAGCCCAAAACCCCCCAGCAGCTGTGGTATACCCATGAGAAGAAGGTGTATCTCAAAGTACGGCCAGATGTGAGTGTCCGGCCAAGGGGTGGGGGTGGAGGGTGCACAGCAGTGGCAAGGGGGGAGCCGCACCAGGTCGGCCGGGCACGGTGCAGGGGAGCAGGAGAGGAGGCCCCTCCCCAGGGGTGGGCTGCATGGACAGGGCCTGGGCCAGCTGGCGTGCGAGCGTGTGTGTGCGTGCGTGTGTGAGCCTGTCCCCTCACACCCAGGCGGGATCCCCGCCTCTGAGCCTTCCCCTCCTGGCCTGCGGGGGACACTGACGTGACCTCCTGTGGCCTGAGGGGGCGGGGGCCTCTGTGCCCCCCTCCCCCTTCCCCCTGCCCCTGGCTGCCTGTGTGTGTCTGACGGCTTTTGGTTTGCAGGCCACTACGAAGGAGGTGAAGGACTCCCTGGGGAAGCAGTGGTCTCAGCTCTCGGACAAAAAGAGGCTGAAATGGATTCATAAGGCCCTGGAGCAGCGGAAGGAGTACGAGGTTAGGCTTCCGCTGCGCTCCTCCCCGTCCGGCTCTTCACGAGCTTCTGCCCTGTGACTCCGTGGCCACCGCACTCTGCGGGAGGCAGTCATTCCCCGTCTCTCCATTGAGGGAGGGGCCTTCTGGGCCCCTCACCTCTGCCCCTACCTTCCCTACCCCCGTCCCCCATGAGATCTCAGGCTAGGGCAGGGCAGGGCACCATGTCTCATTCAACACGGCAGACATGCAGACACCCCCCGGCTTTGCTCCCTGCCTCCCCTCCCCAGCGGCTCTCCCCTTCCCCTGCCCCAGCTAACCCCACACCCCATTGCCCTCCATCCCCCCACCTCACTCTGCAGGAGATTATGCGTGACTATATCCAGAAGCACCCCGAGCTGAACATCAGTGAGGAGGGTATCACCAAGTCCACCCTCACCAAGGCTGAACGCCAGCTCAAGGACAAGTTTGATGGGCGACCCACCAAGCCACCTCCGTGAGCGCTGCCCTGGGGTGGGTGGGTGAGTGGGCAAGTGGGCAGCTCGGGAGTGGGGTCAGCGAAGGACGCCGGCCCAGACTCTGCACGTGAGGAGGCCCGCGCCCTGCTTGCTCACGGGTGCACCTCTCTTCCTGCCGGTTCTGATAGGAACAGCTACTCGCTGTACTGCGCAGAGCTCATGGCCAACATGAAGGATGTGCCCAGCACGGAGCGCATGGTCCTGTGCAGCCAGCAGTGGAAGCTGCTCTCCCAGAAGGAAAAAGATGCCTATCACAAGAAGTGTGACCAGGTGAGCTGTGGCAGGGGCCACAGCTGGAGACCTTTGGGCCTCACCCGGGGGGATTGAAGCGTGAGGTCTGACCCTTCTAGGGCCAGCTAGTTATTGGTCACATGTGCCTTGGACGGCTGCTTCCCACCTTGGTGGTGTGCTGTGTTTAGCATCTGGGCCAGTCAAGGCAGACAGCCCAGGCCCCATGCCTACCATGTGTGCAAGCCTCTGGAGCCCTGCTGAGGGAGCCTGTCCTCCCAGGACTAGAGGATCTCTGGCGAGGCTGTCCCTAGACTGACCCTGATTTTCCCCTCGCTTTCCCAGAAAAAGAAAGATTACGAGGTGGAACTGCTCCGTTTTCTCGAGGTGAGTGCTCCTCCAGGCGGGGCAGAGGGAGAGAGGGCTGGGGCTTGGCGGGGCGCAGCGCCGGGACCACCTGGGGAGGTGACCGGATGCGGCCTGGGGACCATGCCCCTCTGCCCCCCGACCAGAGCCTGCCGGAGGAGGAGCAGCAGCGGGTCCTGGGGGAAGAAAAGATGCTGAGTATCGGCAAGAAGCAGGCGCCCAGCCCCGCCTCCAAGAAGCCCTCCCAGGAAGCGGGCAAGGTGAGCGGGGGCACGGCCGGGCGGTGGGCGGGGGAGGGCAGGGCTCCGGTGCTCACCCCGTGGGTGCGACCCTCTCTACGCCCCGACAGGGCGGCTCGGAGAAGCCTAAGCGGCCCGTGTCGGCCATGTTCATCTTTTCTGAGGAGAAGCGGCGGCAGCTGCAGGAGGAACGGCCCGAGCTCTCGGAGAGCGAGCTGACCCGCCTGCTGGCCCGCATGTGGAACGACTTGTCCGAGAAGAAGAAGGTCAGGCTGCTGCTTCAGTGCCCCCAGCGGGGCTGCCAGCCACTTCCTCCCCAGGGGGAGCCAGGCCGCCTCGCCCCTGCCGTGTGGGCCACACGTGTGCCCGGGCCCAGATGGTGGGGCCGGGAGCCCAGCGCGCCGGAAGGCGGGAAGCTGTCCGCTGAGGGCCGTCAGCTCCCTGGAGAGCAGGCCCGTGGGCGGGGGCTGAGCCCCAGGCGGGAGACATCTGCACCGGCCCACGCCGCCGCTCGCGCAGCCCCTGCAGCCCAGAGAGCCCGCCACTGCTGGGTGGGGATCGAGCGCCCCCTGGGGGTGGCCGGAAGGCTGACACCCTGTGCCATCCCTTGCAGGCCAAGTACAAGGCCCGGGAGGCTGCGCTGAAGGCCCAGTCGGAGAGGAAGCCTGGCGGGGAGCGTGAGGAACGGGGCAAGCTGCCCGAGTCGCCCAAGAGAGCCGAGGAGATCTGGCAACAGAGTGTCATCGGCGACTACCTGGCCCGCTTCAAGGTGGCAGGGAGCGGGACAGGTTATTCTGTATCCTCCAGCCCCAGGTGACCCCTCCCAGCTCATACCCCATTGTGTCCTCAGAATGACCGGGTGAAGGCCATGAAAGCCATGGAGATGACTTGGAACAACATGGAGAAGAAGGAGAAACTGATGTGGATTAAGAAGGCAGCCGAGGACCAAAAGCGATATGAGGTGGGAAGGGGGCTCATATCCCCCTCCACTTAAAGCTCAAGAGCTCTCCTTTGGGTGGGCACCTCCCCTCCCTGTGTGGGACTCTGAGCCGCGAGTCCCAGCTTTAGTCGTGCAACTCTGGGCAGGTCTGTTCTTTTCTCTGAGCCTCAGTCTCTCCTCATCAGTAAGATGGGGGTGCCTGCCAGCCTCTAGGGTGGTTAGTTGGGGAACATGAATATACATATGAGAGCTCTTTTAAACTGTACTGCCTGACCCAGAACGTGAGTGCTTAGGAAGTTGCTTCCTGGCTGTGCCTCAGTTTCTCCTCTTTCCCAGCACATCAGAGGAGAATCAGCTAAGGCACTGATGGCATGGGGCAAGGGGCAGCAATATTCCAGGGTGTGGGGATGGGGGGATGAGTGTGACCTTTCCAGGTTTCCCCACAGAGAGAGCTGAGTGAGATGCGGGCCCCTCCGGCTGCCGCAAACTCTTCCAAGAAGATGAAGTTTCAGGGAGAACCCAAGAAGCCTCCCATGTGAGCCTGGGGCCAGGAGCCTGCCTTGGGGGTACGGAGGGTCAGGGCTGGAGGGCTGCTTTATTGGGATCCTGACCCTCCCTGTACCATCCCCATCTCCCAGGAACGGTTACCAGAAGTTCTCTCAGGAGCTGCTGTCTAACGGGGAACTTAACCACTTGCCGCTGAAGGAGCGCATGGTGGAGATTGGCAGCCGCTGGCAGCGCATCTCCCAGAGCCAGAAGGAGCACTACAAAAAGCTGGCCGAAGAGCAGCAGAAGCAGTACAAGGTGCACCTGGACCTGTGGGTCAAGGTGAGCAGGCCAGGGGCCCTTGGAAGGAAGAAGGAGGCATCCCCTGGCTGGTTCTCATGATTTCTGAATTCAGTGCCCCAGCAGTCCTACAGGGCAACAGTTACTATCACCCTTTTAAAGATAAGGAAATCAAGGTTCAGAGAGGTTAAGTACACAGTAAATAGAAGAACCCAAATCAGACGGCCTTTTCTTCCCTCCAGCTGGGACCAGGAGACCGCTCCTAGACTCTGGCTCATCTTCCTGCCTCTGAGCCTCTCCTCTGTACCTTGGTGAAGTCGTATCTATAAAGTGGGGAGAATCACCTATGTCCTCCCCAGCCACCATGGCAGGTCTGCCAAGGACCCAGGGAGATAGCGGGGATTAGGTGTTCCAGAAGTTCAGTGAGCCCCACTGCCTCGTCAGTGGCTCAAGGGTTGCTGTTGGCATGGAGTTGATGATGCCAGGCTACATGAGTCACCATGGGGGCACTTCTGAATTGAGGAAGGCCCTGACTGTGGAGGCTCCATTTGGATAGAGCAACATGAGGGACATGAAAACCAAGAGTCTTAGTACAGGGTGGCTTAGAGAAGGATTCAGGGCATTGTAAGCAGAAACACCAAGGCTGTCTTCTTAGATGCCAGGGGCTCTCTGCAGAGACCCCAAAGTATGGGGGAGTCTGTGAGAGGTAAAGGTGGGATAATGATGTATAAAGCTCACTTGCTCAGCGTGCTGTTAGCAGTAGTTTGGGTGGTGTTCAGCCCTCACTTCCTTCTCTGTCTCTCCCAGAGTCTGTCTCCCCAGGACCGTGCAGCATATAAGGAATACATCTCCAACGTGAGTCTGGGAACCGGGCAGTGGTGGGAGAGGGAGACTTGGAGGGGGGCAATGGTCTGAAACTCTTGGCCACCCCCGTTGTGTGTCCCCATCCTCTCCTGCAGAAACGTAAGAGCATGACCAAGCTGCGAGGCCCGAACCCCAAGTCCAGCCGGACTACCCTGCAGTCCAAGTCGGTAAGAAGCCCCTCCCGGCCGGGCGGTGGGTGTCTGTGGAGTAGCTGGGCAGAGACCACAGGCGTGTCTCCACCCCTCCTAGGAGTCTGAAGAGGACGACGAAGAGGACGACGACGACGACGACGAGGATGACGAAGAGGAGGACGATGACAATGGGGACTCCTCCGAGGACGGCGGGGACTCCTCCGAGTCCAGCAGCGAGGATGAGAGCGAGGATGGGGACGAGGTGGGCAGATGGGACACGGGAGGGCGGCTGGGTCCTGCAAGGAGGGCCGCCCGTGACTGCATGTTCTTCTTCCTGTCCCCGCCCAGAATGAAGAGGATGATGAGGACGACGATGAGGATGAGGACGAGGACGAGGACGAGGACAACGAGTCTGAGGGCAGCAGCTCCAGCTCTTCCTCTTCAGGGGACTCCTCGGACTCTGACTCCAACTGAGGCTCAGCCCACCCCAGGGCAGCCAGGGAGAGCCCAGGAGCTCCCCTCCCTAGCTGACCACCTTCGTTTCTCCCCCATGTTCTGTTCCTTGCCCCCTGGCCTCCCCCACTTTCTTTCTTTCTTCCTTTCTTTTTTTTTTTAAACAAAATACAGTGGGGTAGGGGGCTGGAGGAGCCCAGGCCAGGACTCTGCAGCCTCAGAGACAGCAGCCCTGGGGGGTCCTCCAGGGAGAGCAACCATCAGACTGAGCCAGCACTGGACCAGTCCGGCCCACCCTACCCCTCTTCTGCACTCGCAGTTCCGGCCTGGACAATGGACCGGGGAGTGGGGTGGGGGGCCCCGAAGAGTTCAGTGAGGCCCTCCACACCTGCACACCCCAAGGTGGGGTGGAAGCTTGGAGAGGACCCCTTTCTTCCCAGAGGGGCTTGCCGCCTGGATGCCTGCATTGGAACTGGAGGCAGGGAACGTGGGGAGAGGAGGGCGGGTGCCTTTGACACATAGGCACTGCCCCAATGGTCCTCTCCCCTGCCCCCTGCAGGAAGGAGCTGCCTGGACCCACTCATGGGGGGGGGCCGAAGTGTTTTTTATATATGTGTATATATTTTTTTTTTAAGCTCTGAGCTGTCAACGAGACGTTTCCTACCGATCTCGGCTGCCGTCTCTGTTGTCTTTCTGGGAGAGGGAGGGTTCAGGGGGTAGGTTTGGAACTTTTTAAAAATGGTCTTGATTTGTGTGGAAGAGAGACTGTCAGATGGGTGCACGCGCGTGCGCGTGTGTGTGTGTATGTGTGTGCACGTGTGTGTGCGTTTGTGTGCGTGTGTGTCCGTGTCCTGTACGTAGCACGGGTGCATCTGTGGATGTGTGCAAGTGTGTGTGGAAGAGAGAAGGGGATCTGTCCTGGAGCCCACCTCAGTTTTTGTGAATCTGGAAAAAGGGAGGGCCAGGGAGATGTTGACCCTGGTGGGAACAGGCTGAGGCTGCCCCTTTCTCCCATCCTCTGCTTTGCCTAGTCTCTGATTCCATTTGGGGGAGTGTACTGAAACCACTTGGATGCTGTCTCCCAGTTTCCGTCTGCCAGGGTGATATGCAGCTGGGCTGCTGCTGGTCTCTGTCATCAGCAGGAAGGTGGGAAGGTGGTGTGAACCTTAAAGCTTTTATTTGGTGGAAAAGGCCTCCGCAGCTCATCTGAGGGGTCAACCTGGCCACCCGAGGCCCAGAACCTGGGCTTCAAGAAATGTGTTGGGAGCTTTTAAGCTCCACATCCCTCCCACCTTCCTTCATGTCCTCCAGCTGCCCCCATTTCCTTTGATTTCTCAGGTCTGTCCCTCTTGGCCCTACCCCCCTACCCCCCAACCCCATTGCTGGGGAACAGGTCTGCAAAAGCTGCTTTTGCAGCTGTCCCTCTGACCTTTCCCAGCCATCCCAAACTTTTGGGTACCCTTGATTTTTTGACTCTTACGTCAAGCCACCTTATCTCTGTGGATTTAATTTTTTTGTTTTTGACTAAATTTGGGGGTTTCTCTTTTTAAAAAAACAATCGTTAGTGACCTATTTAATCAGGGCTTTGTGCTTTTCCACCTTTCCTCTCTGAATGAAAGCCAAGCAATGGGGGAGGAGTGGGAACTCCACCAAGGAAGTGGGGCAGGAAAGGTGAGGGGGCCCTAGCCCCAGAGAGGCTAGTGGTTCCATCTCCCAAAGGAAGGCAGGAACAATCTCTGCTTTGCCTTGGACTGTGGTGCTGGGGGTGGGGAGACCTAAGGAGGGGCACTCCCACTCCCCTTTTCCTGATCCTGGAATTAGGTACAGGGGTTTATAGGTTCTATTTCTTCCTGAGAGCCCCTGCAAAGAACCCCATTTCCTTGTCTGAATGCCCCTGCACTGTTGTGTTTTAGTGGAATGTGTTTTCATTTAAAAACAACTGTGAGCGGGGTGCTTTTTTTTCCCGTTTTAAAATTTAAAAAATTCTTACAGTACAAACAGGGCTGTGGGGGTGGGGTTGTCGGTGCTGTAAGAGGTCACTCTGAGTGCATTTTGGCACTGGGACGGGATAGCTGGGGTGGGAGGACCCCCATCCCCCCCTTTTTTTCTAATATTTAAAGAGTGTTTTATAGGTTTCAACAACCACCACAACTTGAATTTGTATCATGGGAGGTGGGAGGGAGTTGCTTAGAGGTGTCTGCCTAAGCTTAAGGCCAACTGTGGAAGTTTTGTTTTCCTTTTTTTTTTGTAAAATAAAGTGAAAAACTGAGGTTTGACTGCTGTCTGGTCACTGGAATTAGGGAAGGTGGGCGGCATGGATGACCCAACAGGTTTGATACAGAAAGATCCTCGAAGCCAGCTTGTTTGCCCTTTCTTGAGTCATCTTTGTCTTTCCTAAAAATTCCATAGGCAACCTGCCTTCACATTGTTCTGTGCTACTGTTCTTGCACTTTCAATTGAGTTTGTTCACCTTGGGTTGTCAAACCACTAAGGTCTCTGAGAAGCTGGAGAACAAATGCATTTTCACTCATAGCGCATTGCCTTGGGAAAATGGAGGGGATGACCTATTGGGGTCAAGGGTTCACCCTGGGTATGCAAGCCCTCATCGTGCATCATGGGGAGTGGAGCCCTCAGCTCCACCCAGGGTTAGGGATGACTTTCCTAACTCCACCCAGGCCTCTGAGGGGAAGCAGGCTGGGCTGAGATGACTCGCTCTCTGTGGTTAAGGAGACAGCCTTCTCTACACAGGCCTTGGCCGGGATCCTGGGATAGCGAAAGGCTGAAGACCCAGGCCCTGCCTAAGAGCTCTCCCTCAACCCTCACCCCTCTCCTATTCCTGGCCAAACTAAAAGCTTGTTGCCCATCATAGTCCCGTTTCCTCACCTCCAACTCACCATTTCCTTGAGGCTACTTTCTAAGGTCACCAACATGTTCATCATTAGATCTAGTGGACACTTGTCTGTCTCTTGCCTTCTAGGTCCAGTCTGCTGGTGTCAGCTTTTCCTCCTCATTCTATCCTGGGTGTTTATGTCTCTTGCCTGAACCTCCAATTGTCACCCATATGCAACCATTCCAAAGGTGGTAACTCCAGAGACCGCTCTTCCAAGTTGCAGACCTGTGTAGATACCTGTGTATCCTCTGGGCTATCTTGTAGGTACTTCATACCTCAAGACCCAAAATGATCACCAATGGTTTAGTCATTCAACCTAGAAACCAAGGTGTCAGCCTTGACTCCTCGCCCTCTTTCACCTCCATGTTTAATCGATCACTTAGACGTCTCCATTCCACTCTCAAATCTGTCTACCCGTCTACCCTTCTCCATTCCCATTCTTCCTAAGACTACTTCCATCGCTCAACTTTTGCAAAGACTTCCTAAAACTGGTCTTCCTATTTGCACTCTTGCACTCTATAGTCCATACAGCACACAACAGCCAAAGTTGTCCTAAAAAAACCAAATCTGATTACTTCTGTACTTATTTCCCATGTCTTACCATGTCACACAAGGCCTGGCCCTTGCATCCCTTCCCTCACCTTCTTTTACCCTACTCTTCCTAATCCCTCTTAATGATCCAACCAAGTGATTTCTCTTCTGTTCCTCAAACATGTCTACCACAGGGCCTTTGCACTTTTTCTCTCTGCCCAGAATGGCCCTTCCCCCAACTCTACACATACCTGGTTTTCTCATCCTTCAGGCCTCAGCTCAAATGTCACATCATAGATAGGCCTTTTCCAACCACCCTCTCTAGAGAGGCCTCCTCCTTCATTTCCTTAAGTATTTGTTTACTTGTTTATTATCTATCTCCCCAAGTAGAAGACACCCTACCTTCTTGTTCATTACAGTAAGCCCCACACCTAAAACTGCCTGGCATATATTCAACACTCAAGAAATGTGTTGAATGAGTAAGTATGGCCCACAAGGGGGGATCTGTTGCCACTTCTGGCCTCTCTGCCCCAACTCTAGCCACACCAGCCATGCATGTCTCACATACACCACACTCTCTTCCAGGGTCTGTACACGTGCTGTTTTCTCTGCCTAGTTAACTCACGGCTCCACTTTATTTATTTATTTATTTATTTATTTATTTATTTTTTTTTTTTTTTAAAGATGACCGGTAAGGGGATCTCAACCCTTGGCTTGGTGTTGTCAGCACCACGCTCAGCCAGTGAGCGAACCGGCCATCCGTATATGGGATCCGAACCCGGGGCCTTGGTGTTATCAGCACCGTACTCTCCCGAGTGAGCCACGGGCCAGCCCCACGGCTCCACTTTAAAAGGCCACTTTCTCCAGGTGACCTTCCCTGAACCCCTAACAAAAAAGGTCTCCATGACATGTTTCTTCAGCAGCCTGGATGCCTAAACACTCAAACTTGTGTCTTCCATGTCAGTCTTTGCTGGACTGTAAGCTTCACTAGGACAAGGTCCATGTGTCTCTCTTGCTCATTGCTGTAACCCCAGGGGCTCCCCCAGAGCCAGGACCAGCTCAGGCCTTAGTGTTTATTAACTGGTCCTAACTGTGGAGACTGGGCACCTGCCCCAAAAGGTTACTACCACAGAACAGCCCAGGCCAAGTGGCAAATGAATAGTATAGTCCAGTTATAAAGAAGTTTAGTATGAGGATGGCCACGGGTGGGGATATGAGGAAGGACTTAGGTAAACAGGGAAGAGTCAGCAGGTTTCCTGGGCATGTGCAAATTCCTTGGGGCAGAATGCACTGGGCATATTTAGGTAAGAAACAGATCAGCATCACTTCAGTGGAGAATTCCTGAAAGGGAGGTGGGAGAGAAGAGGAAAGGCCGAGGCCATTCTGTAGAAGGTCCTAAAGGCCTGGCTCACTTCTTTGCTCCAGATCCAAGTTCAACCACCTTCTGAGAGTCTCCACCAGCTGGTCCCACAGTAACCCCAATATACACCAAATTGAACTTATCCTCCTGTATCCTCTCAAGTCCTCCTTGGAATTCCTTATCCTAGTTAAAGGTGTTTTCAGGGCCTCCCTCTCCTTTACCCCATACAGCTCAATCAGTAACGAAAACCTGCTGCTCTTAAGTTACTCTCCAGAATCCACATTCCAGAGTGAATGCAAGCCTGGTAAAATGATTCCCCTTGAGGACTCCTCATCACCTACAGGGTTAAAGGCCACAAACTCCTCAGCATATACTTAGTCCTGTACGATCTGGCCTGCTCACCTCCTGCTGCTCCCTCACTCACTCCCATGTTCCAGCCAGTCCCCAGACTGATCCATACTTCTGAAGCTTACTGTTGAAGTTATCTAATGCCTTCTTGGCCTATCTTGACCTGGTTCATTTCCTCCTCCAAGAAGGATTTCCCGGAGCTGACCTGTTAGCTTAGTTGGTTAGAGCATGGTACTGATAACACCAGGATCCTGTACCAGCCAGCCACCCAAAAAAAAAAAAGAAAGAAAAGAAAAAAGCAAGATGGATTTCCTGACCAATTCTCTTTCGTCATGTGATGCCACCTCTGTACTCTGTGCACATCTCTGTTGTTTTTATCACACTATTTTGCAATTATTTTCCTACAGGTCTGTCTACCCCACAAGACTAAACTTAAGGAAACACATCTGTCTTATTTGGTCTTTGTATCCCCGCACCTGGAGCACCGTAAAGAAACAGCTAAGACTTACCAAGCATTTACACCGAGCTAAGAGTTTCACGTGTACTGACTTGTTAATCCTCACAATGACCAAATGAGATAGATACTATCGTTGTACTCACTGACAAGGAAAGAAACTGAGGCACAGGGAGCTCATTCGCCAAGTCTACTGATCTGAATTCAGATCTGACACCTGGTCTTAACTACTTTGGAATATCGCCTCAATAAATGTTTCCTGAAGACTAAAGAGCCAGTGATGGTCCCAAAGTATATGATTTCAGATTATCCTCCCTTATGTTATTTCCTGAGGGACGAGGACTATCACACAACCATCTCAGGACACCAGACACAGAGTAACCGAGATGGAAGCGCCAATGTTGGTATTTGCTGTGGCTGGGGAAAAGGCCCTTTCCTCCAGAAGGTAAAGGGGGACCGACAGCGGGCGGATATGTGCACACCCAGTGGAGTAGCACTGGGTAGGGGTAGGGTCTTGCCACAGCCAGGCAGGCTGTCCGAGAGCTGGGGGTCCAGCGTGGGTTGCGGAAGCAGGAAAGGAGAGCAGGTGTGGGATCTAAATTAGGATGAGGGCGGGGAGGGCGCTCCGCTCAGAAGGGCGCAGCTCGGCCTCCGCCCTCGGCGCTGGACCCTCATCTCGGGCGCTTGTTGGTTCACAGGTCCGGAGTGGGCTGAGACCGCCCAGAAACCGGGAGAACGGAGGCGTGGACGAGCCCCTTCGGCTCCTTGGTTTTCCGTCCTAAGGTCCTAACTGCACCCCACTTCAAGTCCGGCCTCTTCACAGAAGTGGCTGCACGCCTGGGGTAAAAGTGGGGAGCGGAGGTGGGGGGAGAGCGGGGAGCCCCGAGGGAAGGGCGGGGGAGCTTGGGCCGGAAGGCGTCCCAGGCTCGGCTGGGAGCCGGCGCTCTCTTTCGACGCCACCCGCTGCCCCCGCCCCCGAGCCGGCCGGGACGGCTCAACGTCTCCGCCCCCAGCGCACCGCGCACCTCACCTTGAACGCCGCTCCACCCACCCCGACCCTATTGGGCCTCCCGGGCCGAGGCGACCCGGCGATTGGCCGGGGTGGTCTACGAAAGCCCCGCCCATCTCCCCGCCCCCGTCCCCGTCCGCCGGTACTTTGGACGGCGGCGTGGCGCCCCTCCTCCCCTCCCGGTCCCCGCCCCCTGGAGCAAATGCTGCCGAGCTGCGGCCGCGGGGCAGATGCACGCGCTCGGGCCCTCCTAGCAGGCGCGAGCAGTCGCTGGGCGCGTGAAAGCGAAAGAAGGAAGAGGAAGGGAGGGCGAGGGCGGGGTGTTGAGGAGGGGTGGGAGGAGGAAGAGGAGGAGGTTGGAGCGCGCTCTCGCTTGGCCTCGCGCCCGCGCGGAGGGAGGGGGAGAGGGGCGCGCGCGCGCACGTTCGCGTTCTCGCCCGCTCCATCCATCCATCCTCCGGTCGCGGCACGCGCGCGCGCTCCGGGCTCGCGCCGCACCCCCCGCCCGGGAGAGGCGGGCTGGAGTGGGGGGCGGGGGGAGGGGCGCGCGGACGGCGCGCGGACTGCGCGCGGGCGGGGTGAGGTGAGGAGGAGGAGGCGGCGACGGGACGAGAAGGGAGGGGAAGGGGCCATGGCCGCCCGGTGAGGCGGCGAGGCGGGGGGCGGCCCGACCCCCCGGCCCCGGGCCCTGGGCCCCGGGGAGAGGCGAGGACGGACCGACGGACATGGGGCTCCGGAGCAGCCGCCGCCGCCGCCGCCGCCGGAGGACGCGGCCCTGAGAGGCCGCCGGGCCCCGGCGCGGCCCCCCGGGCGGGGTGAGTACGGGACGGAGACGGGGACGGGGGAGGGGCCTGCGGGGGGCGGGGCCCGAGGCGGGGCTTGGGCCCCCTCCCCCCAGGTCTGGGTCAGCACCCCTTCCCCTCCCCCCGGCCCGACACGGAAACGCCCGGCTTCCCCCGGCTTCCCGGCCCGGCCGGGGCCCCCTGCTCTCCCCTGTCTGGGTCCCCCTTGGGCGGGGCACGGCCGGCCGGGGAGGGGGCGCGGGGCCTTTGTTAGGGAGCCAGGCCCCAGCCCCCGGGACAATAGAGACACCCTCCCGGACTCCTCTCCCCGGCCGGCCGGGGCTGTCGGCGGTCGGGGAAGGAGAGGGGCCGGGACGCGTCCCACTCTCCCCGCACTCTGGGGGTCGGTCTGTCCCGGACCGGCGCCGGCCTCCGGCGGCTCGGCTCTCCTCCCCTCAGTCGGTATGATGCAGCAGCAGTGCCGCAGGGACGGGGGAAGAGCCGAGGCCCTGCCTCCTACCCTTCCGAGTGCCCCTGGCTCATTTGTCAGTCCCCACCCCACTCTAGGCCGGCAGCTCCCTAAACTCGTACCCCACCGTCCAGTAGGACCCCGGACTGTGGGCGCTGTTTCTGAATCCTTTGGTGGGGGTTCTTGGACTTTGGGGCTCTTGGAGAGACTTCCGGACTGGTCCTGAGGGAGGGAGGGAGGGAGGGAGAAAGGGTGGCTATCTAAAAGAAGAACAGGTAAGGGGAGTGCCCACTCCTGGCTTGCCATCCCACTGGCCTCTACTCTCCTCTTGCTCACGGTGGTAGAAGTGCCCTTTTAGCTCTAGGCTTCTGTGGGCTCTGCTTCTCTCGGAGTGGCAGGCTTATTTTAAGGGAAGGCAGAGTGGGGTGAAGGTTGTAGGGTCCTAGGGCCATTCCTACTTCTGGTAGCAGTACCCCCCCAAGTGGACATCCTGGCTGAAAGCAGAGGTGACTCTGAGGAGAGCCTTTAGGAAAGGGGGGGGTGTATTTAGGAGTCTGTGCAGTACTTTGCCACACCCTGTGGGTTTGCTTTGAGGCCTTAGAGTTCCTTCTCCTCCCCCTGCTGCATTGCACCATGGGTATCAAAGAGGGGTTTGAGTTTTGGGGACCTGGAGTGAGCTGCTGCCTCCTATAGACTCAGACTCTGATGGCAATAGAGTCCAGGGTCTGAGCTCAGATCTGGGCAGGACTAGGCCACCTTTGGTTTTCAGGCCCTGAAGGACCATCCAGACTTAGTGAGCCTGAGCCCTGGGGAGGGAGATACCCTGATGCCAGGATTAAGCTCTGGGCAGCAAGGTGGGGAGGGGAGGTGGCAGTCTTCAGAGGTGCCTTGGACTCACACCAACACCCCCACCCCCACGTGTGCAGCCGTGTTGCCGCCCGCTGTGCTATGAGCAGTCAGAGCGCCGTCTCCACAAGAGTTTACAAATGAAAATGGAGGAAATGTCTTTGTCTGGCCTGGATAACAGCAAACTAGAGGTGAGGGCTCCCCCACGTGTGCCTCTAGTTCTTTCTCTTGATGTCTCTATGTCGCTATATCTGGCATTCACACCAAAGAGGAATTTGGGTAGTCAGCCTTGTTCCTTAAAGCGAATAGCCAGCTGAAAAGACCCAAGGATCCGGGAAGAAGAAAGAACACGAAGTCAAGATGGGGAAAATGGCAAAGGAAGCATGATTTTTGGCTGGGGCCGGTTAGCAGGAGATTTAGTTGGTGAGAGCTGCTATCAGTCCAGTGGGCTGTGACTCTTGTGACCATGGATGTTCTCCCCTGGGGCCCAGGCCATCGCTCAGGAGATATATGCGGACCTGGTCGAGGATTCTTGTTTGGGATTCTGCTTTGAGGTACACCGGGCTGTCAAGTGTGGCTACTTCTTCCTGGATGACACGGACCCTGATAGCATGAAGGATTTTGGTGAGCTTCAGGGTTGAAGAAGAGCAGTCTAGCCCTGCCCCGGGAGTGCTTGGAGGTTCCTTCTCTGAAAGCTACACTAGATGTAGAGCCTAGAGCTCCTGTGAGCTTAGGCAAGGGGTTTCAAGAGGCCGTGAGACCATGGGTGGGAAGTAAGAGGTGAGGGTTCCTTGCCTGCCCTGATCGCCACGCCTCTCCTGTCCCCAGAGATCGTGGACCAGCCGGGGTTGGACATCTTTGGACAGGTTTTCAACCAGTGGAAGAGCAAGGAGTGTGTTTGCCCCAATTGCAGCCGCAGCATTGCTGCCTCCCGCTTTGCACCCCATCTGGAGAAGTGCCTGGGAATGGGTCGGAACAGCAGCCGAATTGCCAACCGCCGGTGAGGGCCTCTCCCCCTGCTGCAGCCAGAGCTGCCCATCTTTTGCAGCCTATACCACGGTCTAGTCCCCTGGGGGCATTTGTAGGGTACAAAGGGCAGGTTGTACTTGGCCCAGATGCTGCACTGTACCTCTGCAGTCAGGGCAGAGAGGGGTGGCAGCATTGACCCTTTCTCTTCCCTACCTTCGGCAGGATTGCCAATAGCAACAATATGAACAAGTCTGAGAGTGACCAAGAAGATAATGATGACATCAATGACAACGACTGGTCCTATGGCTCGGAGAAGAAAGGTGTTTGGCGATGTGGGGAAACTTGGGGGGCATTGGCATGAGGTGGGCAAGCAGGAATTGGGTATACAGTGGTCACAGTTGTGGTCTTGAAGGGTGGGGGGAGAGTGTAGTTCTGCGCCTTTCTTCAGATGCCCTTAGATTAAAAACGTAAAGTAACCCTGCCTTTTTCTTTACCTTGTTGTGCCCCATAGCCAAGAAGAGAAAATCAGACAAGGTGAGAGCTGGGGCAAGCATGGGGGAAATTTGGGCAAAGGACAGATACCCTCCCCTTTGGGCAGGGAGTCCTCGGGTGTCTTGACTCGTCTGAGGTCATTGGGGGCCTCTGTGGGTTTGGGGATGAGGGTGTCTGTGGTGGGCAGGAGGGCAACAGAGGCCTTGGGGGAGTGGGGGAGGGAATATGGGTAGACAGGCAGGCCTCTTACTGGGGAGGAAGAGTAGAAATTTGAGGATGTTTCTTTGTCAAATCTTTTTTCCTTCCCTGGGTTCTCGGCTCCCCCTTATCGTTACCCTTTCCCCAAAGCTATGGTATCTCCCATTCCAGAACCCCAATTCCCCTCGAAGATCCAAGTCTTTAAAACACAAAAATGGTAAGTGGGGCTGGAACAACAAAAGTGCCTCTAGTTGGGTCTTTTGGGATATGTTGCCGGGAGTCGGGTAGGGTGGTATTGGGGGTGGAGGTAGGGGGCTGGGGGAGTTAGGGGTATCAAGGGAGGGCCTGTGATCCTTCTGTCACCCCCACTTCCTCTCTGGTTATTTTCAGGGTTCTCTGTCTGTACCTCTGCATCAAACACCCTTCCCCTTCTTTTTTCTTCTTCAGGGGAACTTAGCAATTCGGATCCTTTTAAGGTGAGTAGAAGCTGCCTCTCTTATGTTCCCTTTCATTGTCCTTGATGTGAGTTGGTTGGAATTTGGATAAGTGGGGCTCAGAATGCTGACAGCCAGAAACACTAGATGGGCTATTTGGATCTTGTATATTTATGTTCTTTCTGGGTCCCACCCCCTCTCCATGTGCAGGTGAGGTGAAAGGAATCACTTGGAAAATTACTGGGCAATCCTAAAGCCTCTCATTTGGAATGAAAGGGAATGATTCTCCACTCCCACCCCTATACCCTGTTTTTGTCTGCTCCTTCTCTAACCTGTTTCTCTGGTCTCCCACAGTATAACAACTCAACTGGGATCAGCTATGAGACCCTGGGGCCGGAGGAGCTGCGTAGCCTGCTCACCACGGTGAGGAACCAGAGAAGGGGAGGCCCTTGGGAGTGGGCTGGAGCCACAGGCAGTGGTCCAGGCCCTGGTGGAGGCTGGTGACATAGCAGTCAGGGCCATACAGTTCTCTCTCTGGAAGTACGTTTCTTGGGATTATAGTGGCCTGGGGCCATCTGCTCTGGAAACCTTGGGGCCATTTCTGCTTGCACAGCCTAGCGTTTGTACAGGAGGGAATATCTAGTGTCTAGAGTAGGTTCCTCTCCATCCCTCCTTTCAGCTTATATTCCTCTTCCAGCAATGTGGGGTGATTTCTGAACACACCAAGAAGATGTGCACAAGGTGAGCACAGAACCTAGAAAGGGGGTCAAGGGGCTATCCTGCATGCTCATCCTGGGCATGAGTCAGGAGCGTTCCTGGACTTGAGCTGTGGGGCTCCTGCCCTTCCCCTCGCCTCCTCTAAAGGTCAGGCATTAGGCCACAGTCTGGGGGCTCTCTGTTCAGCCCTTCCCTGTTTGTGCCCATCCCTCCCACCTTTACTTGAGGGAGGGGCTTTCTCTCCGTTCCTTGGATCTTTCCCTGTCTTGTCAGGGTCTGATCATTCTCTCCCCCCCCAGGTCCCTGCGCTGCCCGCAGCACACAGATGAGCAGAGGCGAACCGTGCGGATTTATTTCCTTGGGCCCTCGGCGTAAGTGACCCTACAAGAAGGGTGGTGGGTTGTGGCACGTGTGGATGCTGATCGGATTCCTAAAGCCTTTCTTTGGCTTCTCTCCTTTCCAGCGTCCTTCCAGAGGTCGAGAGCTCCCTGGATAATGACAGCTTTGATATGACTGACAGCCAGGCCCTCATCAGCCGGCTTCAGTGGGATGGCTCCTCTGATCTCTCACCCTCTGATTCAGGCTCCTCCAAGACGAGTGAAAACCAGGGATGGGGTCTAGGTACATTGGGCCCCGGGTCTCTCTGCCTGAAGGCGAGGGGGCACCACCTCTCCTGCCACACCTCTACTCTCATCCCTATGCCTCCTTCTCTGCAGGTACCAACAGCTCCGAGTCAAGGAAAACCAAGAAAAAGAAATCCCATCTGAGCCTGGTAGGGACTGCCTCAGGCCTGGGCTCCAACAAGAAGAAGAAGCCAAAGCCACCGGCACCCCCAACGCCCAGCATCTATGATGACATCAACTGACTTGGGTGCATGGGATAGCCTTTGGCTAAGCAGAGCCCTCTCTCCCGACCCCCACCCAGGTGGCAGAGCCTGGCAAATGGACGGCTGCTGGGGGTTTGGGCTTGGGAAGCTTGGTGGGCCAGGCAGGCAGAGGAGCCAATTATGCACCCCTGGGGGGTGTCAGGGTCCTCTGCAGTGGAGCATGACCCCTCAGCGTACAGGACTCAGACCTGGACATATTATGCCTTGGACATAAGTTTGGTGGGGAGGCGGTTTTCCTATTTATTCTGTGAGTTACTGGATGTCCAGCTAGGCCAGGGGCCTGACCTGGGCACTGTGCCAGGGCACTGCCTGCCCCCCACCCCAGGAACTGGACTAAGCCCTGCTGAGGGGCATTGTGGCTACCCGGGAGGCTGTGGGTCGGAAGCTGAGCCTGGAGGGAGCCTCCCCTGGCTGCCCTCAGCAATGTGAATGGGTCCGGTGCTCGGAGCTGAGGGGCAGGGCTTGGGCATGTCCTGTCTGTGCACGGAATCCTATCAGATGCCCCCAATCCCAGGGGTAGGCAGGCACAAGAGTGCTGTCTGCTGAGGTAGGCGTCCAGAACTGCCGCTGCCTCCCCTGCCCCTCACAGGGGCAGCCCTTTCCCCTCAGTCCCCATGGGCCTCCTTGGCAGCAGGAGCTGTCCTTTTGTTGTTGGGTGCCAGGAAAGGGCCTCCAGCCTCTACAGCTTCAAGGAATGGGAAAGGTGAAGGTAGGAAGAGGGAGCTGTATCAAAACTACTCCCCGCTGCCTTTCCTCCCTGACCCAGGGCTGGTGAGGTGTGGGGCCCCAAGGTGAGAGGGAACGGTGCTGCTTTATTTGAAATGTTTTCTTACCTCATTCCCTGCCCCAGGAAGGGGCCCAGCCTCACCCTCCTGGGGTGGCCCCATGTTCCTCCTGCCTACCCTGCCCCACTGCCCTTTTGGGGCAGCCCAAGTTCCCAACTGCTGCTTGCCCCTGCCAACCCCCCCTTCACCTTGACCAGCTTCAGTTCCTCTCTCAATGCTCCTGCCTCCAAAGCCTGCCCTGTTTTCCCTTCCTTGGCCGCTTTTAAGTTATTTATTCTGTACTTGTGGTTTGGGGCTCTGAGGAAAATCCTAATCTTGTGCCTCTCCTTTGCTAGGAGTGGAGTGGGAAGAGAGGGTGGTTGGTCTCTTTGCTCTGGGTAGTCAGTGGAGGGGAAGGGGTGTCACTGCCCCTCTGTGGGACTGTCATGCCAGTGTTTCCACCTGTCTGGTCTACATCCTGAAGAGATGTCCCACCCCACCTCCATGCAGGCACCACCACTCCCAGGACCTGAGCTGGAGGACTGCAGTCTGGGCTGGGAACAGAGCTGACTGACACAGGGAGTTGACCCTGAGCCAAGTTCTCTGGCACTTGCTGGATATGTCCTCTGCCTTCCCAGGAGGAGCCATCCCACATTTGGGTAGCTAATACCCAGGACTGGTTGGACTGAGTTGGGTTAGGGACCGTAGAGGGTTAAGGGAACAACAGAGATAGGGCTCCAGTACCCTGTCTAGAACCCCAATCTCCCCCTGGGGTTGTTCTGATTGTGGTGGATGCCTGGTTACAAACTGGTTTTTAACCCAAGAATTGTAATTATTTTTTAAAAAGCCAAACATTCTGGCAGGCGTTAGAATAAATCCTGGGGCCTGGGCTCTTCTGTTCTTGGCCCTCCACAGCCTTCTCCCTCTAAGGGGAAGCCAGAGGGAAAGGAGGATCTCAGCAGGCCTCCAGCCTGCTTCCAAATGAAATCTTGGGATTAGGTTGAAGGTGAAGGGAGGAAGGCCCTGGGCCCCTCTCCCTTCTGAGAGACAGCTGCAGCTCAGGCCCTAATATACCCTTTCCCCTCTGGCCTTTCCCTTTCCCCCTTCTGGTTGGAAGAGGGAGAAGTGGGAAGTAGTTTGGGAACTGGTTTGTCCACATCAACTTCCCCGTTGTTCCTTGGCCCGCCCTCAGGGCAGAGCCCCCCGCCCAGGTTGGGTAAGAGATGGGCTTGGTCCAGCAGGGACCCTGAGGGAACAAACCCCTTTCCTTCTGGGGAGAGAGTGCCCCCCTACCATGTAGTTGAACAGGGGCTAGGAGCTCCCCACTCCCCTCCCCTCTAACAGCAGGCTGTGTGGGTTTCAATTCCCATCCTTCCCACCCTGGCTAGGTGTTGTCCGCCCTGTATCCTATCATGTGTCTGAGTGTGTGGGGGGGGTTCTGTACTAATTTCCATGGCCGGTGGCTTTTCCTTCCATGCATCACTCCCCCCCGCATGCCCAGGGGCCACCCGCCTGGCATTTCCGCATGCTGGGGTCATTGGGGGAGGGGGGTGGGGCTCACGCTGTCCTGTGGTCTTGAGATTTTTATTTTTGCATATGTAATCCATCCTGTACAGGTAGCTAACTTTGTAAACGCTGTGTATTCCCTCTGCCCCCATGGCTGCTGGTGTAAATAAACTGCATTTCCCGTTGGTAGCCTAGCCTACCCACCCTCATTACCATGTTGCTGGGGACAGAGCAAAGCCATTCTCTGAATGTCACAGAAGGAGGCTCAGTAGCCACAAAATGGAACTTTATTCAGTCACAGACACTGACCCTCCATCCAAGAATCCCAGAGGCAAGGGCTAGGGCCCAGTGATCCATACCCAGAGCTTGTCCTTGGAGCTGGGCAGGGTAGGACGCTGGCTGGAGGCCAGTGCTGTCTCTTGCTTACAGCCTCAGGCCTAGGGTAGTAGCAGCTGTGGCCTGGCTGCTCCCAATGCTGGGGCCTTGGCTTTGTGCCCCAATCCCCTTCCTGACTGAGCTCTATAAAGGACTATTTAAAAAAAAAAAAAATGCAAGCAAAGTGCTTTGGAAGAAGGGAGGACACTGGAGACTATCTACTGTCTACAACATGGAACACACCCTATTCCTGCTATATGGGTACAAGGGAGAGACGGTGGAGACAGCTAGGTGCCCATAGGGAAGGCTGGCACAAGCTTCATTCTTGCCAGTGTGACTTCAGCCTCAAAAGACTGATACTTGACTAAGGAATCGAAGGATACTCCAGGCTCCCTACATTAGTATGCAGAGGCCATGCTGAGCTGCCCTAGCAGGCAGCCATGGGAGATAGGGGCAGACATGCAGGACACTGGGAACAGCTAGGGTCACAGCTGGGAGAGAATCCTCAGAGCCCAGACTCCCCACTGAGTTTGGCCATCAGCTCTGAACTCCTTTGGGACCCTAAAAGTGAAGGAAGATGACATCCTCGTTTCTACCTGAGTTGTGCTTGCACAGAGGGGATGTCTGTACCTGCCATGGACATGAAGAGGGAGCCCCATAACTGCCTCCTGTCCTATGGAGGGGGTACCCACCACATCTTTTCCACCCCTCCCTCCCAGGCCACTGGGCCCAGCTCTGTCCAGGAAAGAGGGGAGGCCATAAAGGAGGAAGACCATGCCTTTCATTTTCTCCCTACGTCCTTATCGTCCATACATCCCAAATACTAGGAAGCTGAAGAAGACAGTGACCCCCACCAGGGAGACAGTGGCAGGTGCTGTGAAGAACTGGCGGTAATTGATACGGAAGTACCAGACCACACCCAACAGCACCACAAACACGGGCACCATGAGGCTGCCCACACTGACACCGAGACTGGGTGGCTCAGTGGCTGAGGGGGCTAAGGAAGCAGAGGGGCCTGGAACAGCTGACCCTGGGGGTGAGCGGTGGCAGTGAATCACACAGTTGTCAGTAATGTTCAGGGAACGCAGTGTGCGAGCTGGGTCCTGCAGCAGGCGGCCCTGGTAGATCAGTTTCATTTGGCTCTCTTGTCCAGGGAAGTATTTGCTATAACAATGAAAGAGATGGAAGGAAAGACAGAAGGTGAGGAATGAGAAAGCAAACAGGCCTGGACCAATGAAGTTGGGCAGCAGGGAAAAACTGAAGGGTGGATTTCCAAAGAAGCATCCCAACCACCCTGGACCTCACACTTCCCTCCTGCTCGCATGACTGCACCAGCCTCCTCAGAGGCAAACAAGGGCTACGGGCATGGGACAAGAACAGCCACCCACTCACCTCTTCAGGGCACCCACAGTATCCTCTGGCCTGGCCACAGCCAGCTCCTCGGTGTCATTGAGAAATTTGAGCCGCACATTGATGAGGCTGGGGCTGGGAGGGAGGCAGGTGCTATCCTCCGATCTCAGGGGGACTTCTGGACTGCGGCTCTCTACGCCTGCTTGTCTTTTAGGCAGGCCTTGGATGTCAAGGAGATGTTCAAGGCTGGGCTCAACACCACCCCCAGCTCCAAGTTCCCCTGTTGAGTCTCCCCCACCTTCGCCAGCCTCTTCAGCCTTCTCATCATTACCCTCTGTTGGATGGTGTAGTTCGGTTGGCTCTGGTGTGCCTTGGCCTGCCACCAGGTGGTCCACATGCCCCAGGTGGAGGACAGATGTGTCACCCGCTGACACAATAGTGCCCAGGAGCTGGTTGCTACTGCTGTCCGCTACGTAGGTAGAGAGCCAAGCTAGGACCAAGGCTAGAATCAGCACCACCACACCTGCCACCACCATCACCTCATTACCCACACCCTCAATAAGGGTGACATCAGAGAGCTCCATGGCCTGGCTGCTGACTGGGTCCACACTGCAGGAACAAAGGGGGATAGCATCAGCAGATCCTAAGGGATTGTAACCAGGTTTCTAGCTTGTATAGGTTCTAACTGACCCAGCCCAGAAAGAAAATGAAATTCATTGTCTTGTAGAAAGGGGGACAAACCTTCCTAACTCTGGATCCCCAACCTAAATCTAAGGATTTACCTCTACTGTAAAACTCTAGCTTTCGGGTTCCACACCCCTCTTCTCTCACATTCCAAACCCCCAACTGTCATAGATGATCAGGAAAACCTCAGCCTTGTTGCTGTTGCTACTGCTACTAACTGTTGCTTTTTTTGGTGGATGGGGAAAAACATTTGCTTCTTTGAGCCCTGAGTCTCTCTAGCATTTCTATCACTCGGTCAAGCAAATATACCCCCTGAGCAGCCTCCAAGGTGGCTTCAGAGAGACCAAAAAGCCTGGAATATTTTATTTGGGGGTGACTTTGGAGGCATTGTGCAGCCACCCTTGCCAGATTGTCTCATTTGAGCCCTAGCTCATTCATGGTCATAGATCTAGGCCCAGATGTCAAGAGCCAAAGAAAACCTATCATCAAAAGCAGACTCAAACCACCCTAAAGGAACAGCACTATAGGGGCCAACAGCAGACACTATGCAGCAGACATTATGTATGCCTCCTCTGAAACTCTTCTGGCAAGCCCTGGGGAGGAGCTACATGGGACAAACACCAGAAACACCACCCTCTTGGGTCACCACGGGCTCACCACTACAGAAACCACTACCCGGGGCCGGCCCGTGGCTCACTCGGGAGAGTGCGGTGCTGATAACACCAAGGCCCCGGGTTCGGATCCCATATACGGATGGCCGGTTCGCTCACTGGGTGAGCTTGGTGCTGACAACACCAAGTTAAGGGTTAAGATCCCCTTACTGGTCATCTTTAAAAAAAAAAAAAAAAGAAAGAAACCACTACCCAAGTGGAACTGATTTGGAAAAGATTCCCCAAGAACTCTCAAAATCCATATCTCAGTCTCTCTTTTTGTACAGTGAAGGTTCTCCCTGTGCAGTTTCTGCATTTCTAAGGCAGGAAGAATCTCTGCTTGTTCCTTGGAGTACCTCCTCTTTCCCTTGGAGAATCTGCTGCTTTCACAGCTGTCCCTGGGCAAATCCAGTCTGGTGATAATCATTATCAGACTATTCTCACAGCACCTATGAAACTTCATTATACTTATCTACCTGTCCATCTCTCTATCAGACTCCTAAAAGACAAAGATCACATGTATGTCTTTGTACCGTAGTGCCCAGCATAATGCCATAATAGCTGCTCAAAGAATATTTGTGGAATATAACATCTGAATAGTTTCCACATCCTTATTTAATACACTGGCCCTGGGGATAAAAAATAACCCCAAAACCCATTATTATCCCGGTCTTGCCTCTTACTAGCTATATAACCTTGGACAACTTTCTCGGAACCTCAGCTTTCTCATCAGTAAAATGGGGGTTAAACACAGTACCTACCTCATAAGGTTGTTGTGAAGATGACGTGAAATCATCGAAGCAAAATACTTAGCACAGTGCCTGACACATTGCAACTGTCCAATAAATTGTAGCAATTACTTGTCACTCCCACAACTAACCCCTGACGGTAAGAAGGTTAATGTCATTAGCCGTGATTTACAGAAAAGGAAACTGCAGCGAGGAGACGAAAGCGACTGGCATAAAAGACAGGGAACTCTGTGGGCAGGCGCCGGAAAGGACCCCAGGTCTCCCGCCTCAGAGGCCTTAGCGCCCTCCTCAGCCTGTGAGCGACCCTGACTGCGCGGTGAGGAGGGGTCCCCGACCCCTTTTCCTGAGGCGAAGTCTCCGCGTTTGGGCGGTCCTAGTCCTGCGGCCTTGGAGTGGGGCTCACGGGCCCACCCAAGCCGAAGGGCTGCCGGGCTCCGGCCGCCGTGCCTAAGCCCAGTTCTCCCAGCCTCGGATGGATTCAGAGGAGGGGGTCACAAACCATCCACACCCCTCAAACTTCGGGGCGGGGCTGCGGAGCTGGGGGCGGGGCTTGAGGACGCGGGGAGTGATGGGAAATTAAGGGGGGATCGGATCGGTACTGTGTCTGGATGGGGAAGGACATCCTCACCTGAAAAATCCAGACTAAATGTTTTGACTTCGCCAGGACGGCCCCCGGACTCGTCTCTCCGTAGGGGACAGGGGAGGGGCTGGCAATCCCCGATTCTATCCAGGGTCCGGTCTCTTCCGTCTTCTCCCGGAAGCGCTTAGCACCGAGGCAGGAAGTCCCGCCTCTGAGCTTTGCACTGATGACGCAAAGCTACGTAAGGCGGGCTGACGTCAACGTATTCTTTAATAGAAGGGACAGGTTTCTCAGTGGAAAGAGGGGTGGAGTCATTGTTGGCGGGATCGTGGTCCTGCCGGCGTGGGCGGGGCCTTAGGCAGCGGGATGAGAGGCGGGGCGAGAAGGGGAGGAGTGAGTCGGGGAAGGTGCTTCTGGGAGGGGCGTGGCTTCACGTCTGTGGAAGCTTGACCTGGATGGTGCTGCCGGGCGGAGCCGCGGCGAGGTTTCCCTCTTTCCAGCCTTGTGCTTCCGGCCTTGCTCTCTGCGTCCCCGCTGATTGGATTCTGTACTGCTGTGAACGTGTACTGAGCTCCAGGTTAGCAGGAGCAGTAAGGGCTTGTCTTTTTGACCTCTACGAACTCAGCTCTGGGCTGTCTTGGAAGACAGACAAGGAGACGAGTTAGTCACCGTCCAGGGCTTGAAGCTTGCGGCCCCACGTAGTGTGGGACCTTGATAAATAAGGCGGGAACACATTTCAAAAAAGGCAGAGATTCAGCACAGCCTTGGGCCACAAGAAAAGCAGGAGCTAAAAAAGACGGGAAAAAGTTCAACTTCCAAGAATTTATCCAGATTTTGCAATTAAAATTTTTTTCCAAAAACATGCTGGGGTTTGATTTTGTTTTCTGGTGAACTATTGATTAAAGTATAAAAAAAAAAAAATGCAGACAGTGGCAAACAAGTGAAGGGCTTGATGTTTTGTACCAACTGAATATTCCTGTGGAACCAGCACTCAGATCAAGAAAAAGAAAATTACCCTGGGGCTGGCAGCTTAGCTCAGTTGGTTAGAGCATGGTGCTGATAACACCAAGTTGCAGGGTTCAATCCCTGTACTGGGCAGCAACATAAATAAATAAAATAAGAAAGTTGTCCTAGAACTGCCTCTTCATGTCTTCTAGTCATTCTGTAAAGAGTGGTCACTATTCCGATATCAAGGATTAGTTTTTCTTGTTTTTGTACTTTGTATAAAAGGAATCAAACAGTGTGCTTTTTGGTGTCTGGCTTTTTTTTTTTTTTGTCTTTTTTTATGGTAAAACATACATAAAATTTGTCATTTTAACTATTTTGAAGTTGTATAATTCAGTGGCATTAAGTACAATCACAATGTTGTGTACCCATTACCACTGTCAATTTCCTGTACCCGTTAAACAGTGACTCCCCATCCCTCCTCCCCCCCTCTGTTCCTCTTTCTGTCTCTATGAATTTGCCTCTTCTTCATAGCTCATATAAGTGGAATCATAATATTTGTCCTTTTGTTTCTGGCTTATTTCACTTAGCACGTTTACAAGGTTCATCCATATTTTAGCATTGTCTATTTCATGGTTTTTTAAAGTTGAATAATGTCATTTTTATCCATTCGTCTTATGTATTTGGATTGTTTCACCTTTTGGCTATTGTGGAAAACACTGCTATGAACATTGATATACATGTATTTGTTCGAGTCTCTGTTTCAGTTCTTTTGTCTGGCTTCTTTTGATCAACAGTATGTGAGAGGAAAGGTACTGTTTTAGTTTCTGCATGCATGTATTTTGGGGTTTTAAGGTTTAGTGTTTTTATTTTGAAGAACACAAGGGGTCAGGACATCACAGTACAGTTAAACAGGATTTTGAAGAATGAGTCGAGATTTACTAAGCAAAGTTCCAAACACAGAGAACAGCAGGTTCAAGGGCTCTCAAATATTTGACAGAATGAATAAACCACTTGAGTTAAACCACTGGAAATGCTTTTGTGTAATAATAGCCACCACATGTATTGAGAGACCTTACTATGTGCCATGTACTGTGCTAAGCACTTCACATAGATTATCTCATGGAGCCCTATGAAGTAATTTCTATTGTACCCATTTTACAGGTTTGGAAACTAAGGCTCAGAGACAATAAAAAATTGTCCAAATTATAGTTAGTGGCATAGCTAAAATCATCCAGGTCTGTATACGTATGTATTTATAAGATCTTATTGTTGGTAATGTTTGGTCCCCTCCTTTTCTCACCTAACTAAATACCATGAAGCTTTTCCCATGTCCCTGAATATTTTTATAACATTATAACAGATTTAAATAGCTGCCTATCAGTATTACCTTCTGTGTCATACCATCATTTTTTAAACTAATCTCGCTTGGATAGACATTTAGATTGTTTTCAGCACTTTGTTTTCTTTTTTGTTTTTTAAAGATGACGGGTAAGGGGATCCTAACCCTTGACCTGGAGCTGTCAGCACCACGCTCTCCCAAGTGAGCCACGGGCCGGCCCTAGCACTTTGTTTTCAAACAGTGTTTTGATAAACATCTTTGTACATTTTTGATGACAGATCTTTGTACACGTCCATGATTCTTTCTCTGGAATACCTTCATAAAACTGGAAGTTTTTTGTTTTTGGCGGCTGGCTGGTGCGGGGAACTGAACCCGTGACCTTGGGGTTGTAAGGCTGTGCTCTAACCAAAAACTGGAAAGTTTGATATATGGCACGACACTGTTCTCTGGAGAGGTTGTACTTGTTTCCATCCCCATAAGCAGTGTGAGTGGCTCCCATGGTGTTCCCTTTCCAAAAAACTTAGGGTAGAGGTTAGACGGGAACAAGGAATAGATGTCGGAGATTTTGAGAGATGAGAGAGTCCTGAAGATGTTTATATGCCAAGAGAAAGGAGCAGAGAAGAAGAGAAGATAAAGGCAATCTGAGAAGAGAATAATTGTCCAAGCAGTGTCCCCTGGAGGTGGGGAAGGGCCGCCAAGCAGGTGGCTGGGCTTGCTCTGGGCAGGAGGTGGGACATCTGCATGGACTGATTTCTGCCATAGCACTTACCATACTACATTGCCATCTTTCATTTTTCTGTCTTACCAAATTCCCTGAGGGCAGGAACCATGTTTTTGTTTTGTTTTTTATTCCTGTATCCCAAAAATCTATCCCAGTGCCTGCATGCAACAGGTACTTGATAAAGATTTATTACATGAATGACGGATGGATTGAGAAAAGTTGGGAAAAGAGACATGCGAGTTGAGAGGGTTCTCTCATCTGCTGGCCAGAGGTGAAGTCACCTAGAAAGTCCCATGGCAGTGAGGTGACATGGCTGGAAGGGAAGAAGGAAGGATTGGCTAGGGCTGGAGATAGACTTGGAATGCTCAGTGGCTGTGATGAAGGGTTGGAAAAAGTGGAGGTTGAATCTGACAAGGGATGCAGCTTTGGTGAGTGTGTGCAGCAAAAGGACATGATGCAGCTGAGTTAAGGGTGTTTTGAAAGAGGGGCCTTCCCGGTTGGGTTTTTGAGGGCGGAGGAATTATAAGAGGAAAAGCGAGGAAAGAAGCCTGCTCTTGGGACTGTATCACTGCCCAATGCTGGCCTTTTTAAAATATAATAATAACTAAAAATTAACAAAGTAAGGGCTGGTCCGTGGCTCACTTGGGAGAGTGCGGTGCTGATAACACCAAGGCTGCGGGTTCGGATCCCACATAGGGATGGCCGATTAGCTCACTTGGGAGAGCGTGGTGCTGACAACACCAAGTCAAAGGTTAAGATCCCCTTACCGGTCATCTTTTATATTTAAAAAAAAAAAAAAATTCAAATACTTACCCTAAAATGTCCCATTGACACAGTCTCTCTCCCCTCCCCTGAGGGGAATTCTTGGGCACCAGCCTTCCATGTCTTTTTTCCTATTCATCTACCATCGTGGAGTTTTGTTTTGTTTGCTGTATATATTGTATTCCAACCTGTTTTTGTCTCTTTAACAACAGTCTTGGAGATCTTTTTAAAAAAAAAAAAAATTTTTTTTTCTAAAAGATGACCGGTAAGGGGATCTTAACCCTTGGCTTGGTGTTGTCAGCACCACGCTCAGCCAGTGAGCGAACCAGCCATCCCTGTATAGGATCCGAACCCGGGGCTTTGGTGTTATCAGCACCACACTCTCCCGAGTAAGTCATGGGCCAGCCCCTCCCTTTTATGCTTTTACACTGGAAAAATCTTTTCCTATCCCCAAATTATATATATATATAATCATGTGTATCTTTTTTTTTTTTTAAAGGATGGTATCTCATTGTAGTTGTATATATAACAGAAAAGGCCAAGCTGACTGGGGTCTGCTTGCTGGAAAGGGGTGGAAAATTCAGCATTGTCCCTGAGAGTGACACTCCCAGCTTGGGCCCGGGACTACAGAGGATTTCCTTTTCTTCTCTCAGGCCTTTTGAGTCTGTGGAACTAAAGCAAAAATTTCATCCAGAAAGGGGAAATAGCTGCCCTGCATAACAGGGTAAAAGACCAGCTGGTCAGAAGGAATCTCCGCAGGCACAACTCTCCACCGAGGAGGGAGGGTTGGGCAAGGGCTACAGGAGACAGACCCCAGGACTCTACATCCCTGTCTCTACTGTGTGACTCCAACTGGTGATGGGAGTGGAGAGCCCAGGATCCCTCAGCCAAAGGACAGGAGAGCAGATTGCTGAGAGCCCCTCCCCAGTTCCCCCCTGTGGTGGGTACTGTAGGTTCTGGGGCTGTGAGGGGTCTTGTGTTCTAATAATGTTTTTCCCATCATGTGTAACAGTTGCTTAGCGCGGAAACCCTGCAAACTGCAGAAAAGCACAAAAGGGAAAAATAAATATGGAGTGATGAGTACCTCAGTTCCATTTAAACCTACACCACCACCAACAACAAATAAAATAAAATAAAAATAAATAAATAAACCTCACAACATCAATGCTTTCATTCTGTGCACAATCATTTATTTGTGTTCATAAAAACTGGCTTGCCTTGAAAAGCTTCCTTCTATAGATGAATTGTGGTACTTCTGACTCTGGGACCACAGGAAGAAGTGAGCAAGAGGACAGGCCCTCAGAGGCCATGAGTGTGGTAACCACTGTTTAAGACACCATGTATCACTTAGGGGTGGCGGTAACACCCAATAAATGTGTCCCAGGTCTCATGCATTTATTCCTCCCTCAACTATCATTTACCGAAATGCCCATTCAAGGAACACAGTCCCAGTCTCAGCCTAGTTGAGGCAGACACAGGCGCTTAAATATGTACAAAACCAAGGAAGGTGCTACCTGCTGGGATGGTCAAAGGAAGGCTCTGCAGAGATAGTGCAATTTGAACTGAGCCTAGAAGGTCAAATCAGCCTTGACCAGGCCAAAAAATGTGGAAAGGTAAACCAAGCAGTGGGAACAACGCATGCAGACACCTGGAAGCAGAGAAGAACAGATCTTACCCAGCAACTGGTAACTAGCTTACTAAGGCTGGATTACAGGCATTTCCAAAGGGAGAGAGGGGTCAGGAGGCCAGGGAACCTGGCAGAAGTCAGAATCTAGAGGCTTTGTTTTGTTGAGTTTTGAGTTTAGTAGAGAGGAGCCACTGAAGGGAATGATCAGAGTGATGGCTCCCAAAGATCATCCACTCAGGGCATGCGTTTCAAGACCTCCCTTGAAGTGGCAAAGGAAGGTCAGGCAAGGCAGTGCAGATAAAGGCAGAGTCTGTCACTCTTTAGAAGTCTGAAGGGCCGAGCCCGTGGCGCACTCGGGAGAGTGCGGCACTGGGAGCGCAGCGACGCTCCTGCCGCAGGTTCGGATCCTATATAGGAATGGCCGGTGCACTCACTGGCTGAGTGCCGGTCATGAAAAAGACCAGAAAAAAAAAAAAGAAGTCTGAAGAGGTATATGGGTGCGCAGGGAAGGGAAGCAACAAGGATTACAGGCACTTGGCTTGGGGCCTGGGTGGAGAGAGGGGCCATCCACGTAAGCACAAGAAGAGGATGTGGGCAAAGCCTGACTCTGTGAACAGGTTGAGTCTGAAGACCTTCTCAGCAGACAGTCTGAAGCTCAGGTCCAGCTGGAGGTCAGCAGGTGGCTCAAAAGCCAACATAGGGATGAGCTAGACCTGGAGGGCATGCAGAGTGCAGAGAAGAGGGCCAGGGATTGTTCCTGTAGGGTTGAGAATGGGGACAAATAGAGGGGGCAAGACAAGCTGTGGGAGTAGCCTGGCATGGGGCTCACTGGATATGCCCCTCTGTATGCAGCAGCAGGTAGCCCCTGAGGAGCGGGGGCAGTGGGAGCCGGGTGGCAGCCTGCCGGCAGTGGCCACCCAACTGAGCACGCACAGCCAGTCGGGCCAGGTGCTGCAGACGCCTTGGCTGGTTCACCATGCACAGGGCCGAGCTGTAGAAGGCTTCATGCTCCTAGGCCAGGAGTGAAAGAGGGTCAGATGGCCAATACACTTGACTATGCTCTTCCATCTGGGGCAACCAAGTGGTGGGGGCCCTGGGGTTTTGCAAAAGGCACCCACCTGGATGTTTGGTGCATGGAAGGACTCAGGTTCAGAGCCAGAGAGGACCTGCAGTGCTATTGGGGGCTGGGACTACACTTCAGGGCAGTGTCTCAGCCATGTTCGCACCCACTACCACCCCAGAGATGCAGGCACAGTGCCCACTGACTCAGAGATGTCTGATAAATGTGCTGATGCAGGTGAGAGAGAGGCTGGAGAGGTGTGTGGAATCAGAAGTTGGCCTATGCTACCAGGCGGAGGGGTTATCCTAGAACCCAGGGGTTTCACTCTACCCGTTCTCATCCACCCAGGGGCCCTCATGCCCCTCCCTCCACGAAGCCCTCCGGAGGGGTCGGCTTGTGGCTCATCCTTCCTCCTCATCTCCCCCTAGAAAGGAGCTCTGAACCTGGGTGGACATACCTGCCACAGCTCTGGCAGCACTGTCTCCACCCAAAAATTACAGGACAGAACACAGGGATAAGCATTAAGTAGGACTTCCAGGGCCAGAGGGAAGTTGGCACAATGTTTCAGCATCTAGGAATCAAAAGAGGGTCTCAGGGGCACCATGGCTCCTCCATCCAAGGGCAGACCCAAGTCCAGCCTAACCCAAATCCCCACTCACACCCTAATTTTGGGAGGGGTTGGGGAGGAGTTAAGGTCTGAGTCCTCATCCCCTTCCATGCCTCAGTTTACCCCACCCTCAAGGGCACCATAACCTCTTGGTCCCAGTTTACTTGGGGGCTCTTTCCTGCCTTGGACACCCTCCCCCATAATCCTCTCTCCTCCCAAGATGGGGACAGACCTCTGGCCACTGAGGGTGGGCATTCATTCTCTTGCACCCACCCCTTTCTTCCCCAGAGGCAACTGGATACTCCTTTCACAGATCCTCCCTGCGCACCTCTGGGCGCACAGGCTGGGCGCCGTGGTCCAGCAGCGCTGCGAAGAGGACCTCGGGCTCGCAGTTGGGGACGTCCTGGACGGCCTGCAGCGCGTAGTCCATGGGCGTGAGGCCCGCCCCGTTGGGGACTCCAGCGCGGGCCCCGTGGCGCAGCAACAGCTCGGCCAGGCCACTGCAGCCGTTGGCACAGGCGTTGTGCAGAGGCGTGTGGCCCTTGCGCCCGGCTGCCTGGGCGTCGGCGCCGGCCTCCAGAAGACGGCGCGCCACGGCCTCGCGTCGCCGGCTGCTGCCTGGGCCCTCGGCCCCCGCACACGCCGCGTTCAGCGCAGTCTCGCCCTGGCTGGTGCGCAGACCCACGTCAGCACCGTGCTCCAGGTAGAGAGCCACGTGCTCCTCCAGGCCCCGTGCGGCCGCCACATGCAGGGGTGTCACCTCGCTCTCCCGCGCCGCCAGATTCACCGTCGCTCCCGCCTCCAGCACCAACTTGGCGCACCTGGGGACAGGGCACAAGGCCCCGGGGCAAATCCTGAAGGCCCAAGGACTGGCCGGGAAACCCCTCGGCCTGCTGTCACCCCCTCCCCCTCCTTCCCACCCCTCTTGCCTCCAAGTCCAGACGAACAGCAGAGCTGGAAGCCACCAGCAACATCTTCAATTTTCAGATGTAAACCTTCAGCCCAGAAAGGTCTCGTGCCGCCAAGGACACACAGCAAGTTAGTGGTTGTTCCAGAATTAGTATTCACTGTGTCAGACAATCCCTCCCAGAGTCTGCCCTGACTCCCCTGTAGAATTGGACTCCAAGGCCTGGTTCTGAATCACTTGTCAGTGATCTAACATTTTGATAGCACCAGATCTTGAAAACTCACTCCTATGTACACTATGAAGCATAGAAAATTAAAGAGTATGAGCCAAAAAGAAAAATAAATAGAAATGCTAATATTTTCTTCCTGCCCCCAAACTTGAAGATCACTCTTCTAGACCAAGCCACATTCAACCAGGCAAAGGAAGGCACTTGGGGACTTCCCTACTCCACTTTCCCCTAGAGAAAACAAACAAAACCAGAGGAACAAAACAATGGATTTTAGAAAGCACATGTTTCACAGTCTCCTAGTTCCTGGGAAAATTACAGGCCAGAATGCTGGTGCAGCAACTACGCACCATTACCTGCTGCATGATAAAGCCAACAGGCAACAAGCTAAATTAATAATGATGAAACTAAACTAACAGTAATTTATAATTAAAAAGCCAGAATGGCAGCTGCTGGAAACCCAGGAGCAGATCCATCAACTCTGATGAAACCCTGATAACCAGGTATCTTTTCCCAAAATGGCCAGAATTCCTGCTCATGTGTCCAGTAGGTGCTTTGCTCAGTGGACGGGAGTTAAATAGCAACCAGTCTTCCATAAACTACTGAATTTATTTCCTTGGGAAATTCTAATCATCGGCCAATTCTTGTTTCCAAATACTAAATTTAAGTAACACTTTAAAGCTCACTCATGGGCTGGCCCATGGCTCACTTGGGTGAGTGCGGTGCTGATAACATCAAGGCCACAGGTTCAAATCCCTATATAGGGATGGCCGGTTGGCTCACTTGGGAGAGCGTGGTGCTGACAACACCAAGTCAAGGGTTAAGATCCCCTTACCGGTCATCTTTAAAAAAAAAGCTCACTCAGTAGGGTTCCAAGTAGCTATTCTCACCTTTAAAGGATGAAGTTTGTTGGAGGGTGCATAAGAACCCAAGAAAGGGCTGGTAAATTTGGATCACTTCTGGGTACATCACTGATCGAGATCTAGTGGGTGGAGGTTCCCCGCATGTGGGCTGTGGAGTGTCTTTCAGGAGCCCTTGAATTGTTACCTGCCAACCCTGTCTATTGACCTGATTTGCAAAAGTACAAATAACATCACGAAAGGGGTCCAAGAAACTGATCTTAGAAAAGTGAGAGGAGGAGATATGGGGGCAGGGAGCTCACACTGAGGTTGGGAAATGCGGGACTGGGTCTTTCTTGATGCCCACCTCAAAACAACTGGGAATCTGGCTACAGAGGATTCACAGGGAATTGGAGACTACAGTTGGAACAGGGTTTTCCCAAAAAGCAACAAGTCTTCTGCCTCCTGGGCTTACCTTGGACAAGTCACTAAACCTTTTTTTTCCCTCTTTTTTTACTGGATAGCCAGTGCAGAGATTCGAGTCCTTGACCTTGGTCTTCTCAGCACCATGCTCTACAGAGTGAGCTAACTGGCCAGCCCCTATGAAACCTTTTTGAGCCTCATTTTTCTCCTCTGTAGAATGAGGCATATCTCCAGGTTGTTGTGAAGACGTGTGTATATGAAATGCTTTAGAAACTTCAAAGCTGTGTATGGGGGTCAAGTTCTCCCTTCTCTTGGCTGTGTGAACTGGAAACACACACACATGCCCATGCATGCGCACGTGCACACACACACAGACACACTCCTCCCCAAACCATCCCCTCAGCCGTGGACACTTACTGCAAGGACTCAGGGGCCACACAGAGGTGCAAGGGGGTTGTGCCCTCCTCGGACAGCACATTAGCCTTGGCACCGAAGGTTAGCAGCAACCGCACACAGTCAGGCTGGGCTTGGGCACAGGCCTCATGCAAGGCAGCCCTGCCCCCCACTCTGGAGTCCAATTCAGCCCCCTGCTGGATCAGGTGGCGGGTGCAGTCTGTGTAACCTCGGGCTGCAGTGATGGTGAGCGGTGCTGTCTGCTTGGTCTTGGGGGTCAGCACCCAGAACCCTGAGAACAGCAGGCAGAGTTGGGGGCGTGTGAGATGGGCAGGCGGGGCAAGGAGTGGGGACGCTGATCTAGCCTTCCCTCTGCACGGTTTGCTGAGCACAAACACTGTGCCAGGCTGCACCTGTGGAAAGTGGTTCACCCAAGCCCTGAATTGGGAGTATGAATTGGAATAGCCTTTTAGAAGTTTGTCAATCGGTAGCAAAAGGCAGTATTTGTCATAGAAAAAAGTTAATTGCTCTATACAACCACAAGGGCCAGCTGAGGAGGGTAAATCCTGTTATGGAAACCTCAGGATCTTTGAGCTGCTAATGAAATCCATAAGAGGTGCGGTGGAGAAGGAAAGAATGGGGAGAGGTGTCGCTCACCTGACTCGTGTTGGATTTGAAGGGTAGAAATGGTCAAGGACTCGCTTAAAGGACATCGCTGCCTAATATCGAACTGGCAGCAAAGTAAATTCCTGGTGTCTCTAAACCTTGGGTATAGCATGTTTTCTTTTTTATTAGGATTGCAACTAAGGCTGCGTTTCATCTTGGAAATGATGGACATGCTTCAGGACAAGGCCAGGACGACCTGGGTGGGGTCACAATCTCTAACTGTTGTAACCAAGCAGGAATGTGGAGCCTGCAGCGACTGTGAGAGTGTAAGCTCTCCCAAGTCCACGGTCAATGTTAAATCCATGGCAGTCTCAGTTGGGGTATTTGGTTTACGTGGACAAACCTGGCCATAATATATCCTGAGAAAATCACCTGGCAAGTACATGAAGATGTCCCTCATACGGCTATTTAAAATAGTTTTTATTTTCGTTACTTTTTAAAAACAGGAACCCTATCTACCCGATCTATTTGGGGACTAGTAATATAAATCATGGCACACAACCATACAATAGAATTTATGCACCTATTTAAAATATTTTGTAGAGGGCCGAGCCCGTGGCGCCCTCGGGAGAGTGAGGTGCTGGGAGTGCGGCGTCGCTCCCGCCGCGGGTTCGGATCCTATGTAGGAATGACCGGTGCACTCACTGGCTGAGTGCCTGTCACGAAAAACGACAAAACAAAACAAAAAATAAATAAATAAATAAATAAAATAGGAATTGTTAAAAAAATGTATATATATTTTGTAGACTCATGGTTTTTGACATGGAAGGTATTACATGAAAAACCAGGTTATAAAATTGCATGTGGAATATAGTTTCATTCTATGAGAGAAAAAATATTCATATGTGTGGATATATACGCGGAGAAAGAAAAAATTGTGTTAGAATATAACTGTTACTACATAATGAGTATAATATATATACAATTATTATTTGTCAATTAAAAACAAAATTTAAAAATATTTATATATAAACTATGTTAAAAGAACATAACTTTTAATTCAGAAAAGACATTCAGACACTAACTGTCGCATCTCTGTTTCGGAGGCAGCTCGGATGGGCGGTGGGAAGGGATGCTCTGGTCTGTGGTCTGCAGGAAGGAGATGGGACCTAGACTCTCCCGCCCCAGCCCACCCCTCTTCCCTCTCCCTACCCTCCTGCCCTCACTTGGTGCTCCCTACCCTGTTCAGCCGACCAGGCCAGCTGGTTGCTCACAGTCTCCACAATCATGTTGGCGGCCTCTTCATCTTGAAACAGGGCTTGAACCTGCTGCAGGTCGCCGGAGAACAGGGCATTGTGGACAGCTGGGTCCCGGCAGGAGCGGCGAGGCCTAGTGAGTAGGGCCTGGGGACCTGAGGAGTACCTGTGGCTCCGGCAGTGCCTGGCAGCAGCCCGCCGCCGGTCCTCCCATTCCAGCCACTCCCGCTGCAGGCGGAGAGAGTGCAGTGTGGACGAGGTGAAGGGGAAGGACTCCCCTGCCATGAGGAGGGGCCCAGGGGTCTGGGTGGTGGCACCTGGGCCGAAGGAACCTGGCCCAACTACCACCCTTGCTCTGAGGAGCCACCCTGCTGCCTTCCCAGTGAGGAGCAGCTGCGGCTATAAATAGGCCCCTCACTGCTCTGGTAAACAGTTTGCCCAGAGTCATGATCCTGGTGCAGAGAAGGTGCTGGGCCAGCCCCTGCCCCTGCTGACACCCTTTGATTCCTCAGCTCTGGCCACTCCTGAGCCCCAGGGTCTGCATCCCTCTACTTCTCTGAAGCGAGCACCTTGGGTTTGGGTTGGCCAGGTCCAAGGGGAGTGAAGCAGTCAATCATGGAGATGGGCAGGGCAGGAAGACCAGGGTCCTCCAGCCTCTCTGAAGTGGCTGGAGGGCAGGAGCCCGTGTTGGCCCACAACGAGGGGAGAGGGCAGACCCCGGCACAGGAAAGAAGGGGCGGTCAGGACAGTGTTTCTGAGAAGGTAGATAGCTTTTCTTGGCATGAGCAGTAACAGCAATAACTCTGCACATATGCACAGAGCTTTACAGTATTTAAATATCTTTTCTATCCATCTTACATATGCACAGAGCTTTACAGTATTTAAACCACTTTATATCCATCTTATCTTGGGCTGCCATCCTTCCTAGCTCTCCCAGGTAAACTATAAATTTGGTTTGGACAATGAATGATATGGTCAAGTTGATTATCACAGTTGAACACCTCTGAGATGTGTGGTCTTATTTCTGTTTTACAGATGGGAACTTGAGGCTTAACGAGTAAAACTCAAAAGCCCCACAGCCTGTGAGAGGCAGGGCCGGGACCCCGTGGGCCTGACACCGTAGAGGGTGTGCTTTGGCTCCAGTTGCTGTGGCCACTGAGGGCGAAGACTGTTGTGAAAGCCTCCCTTCTTTCTTTCTTTTTTTCTTTCTTTCTTTCTTTCTCTCTCTATTCATTTATTAATTGATTAATTAATTAATTAATCAATTAATTAATTTTTACCCAGCTCCTAAGGGGGCTCACAAACCTGCCTGAGGAGGGCCAAGGGGTTGGTTGACCTGGAAACTCTGGGGACTCAACCAAAGAGATCTTCAAGCCACAAACTCATTCACCCTCAGGAGAAAGTGTTCTGCCTCTAGGCGCCTCTAGGGGGAGGAATGAGGCCACGAAACCGCACCAGCTGGTGTGACTGCCAAGCTGGGGACGGGGAGGGCAGGAGGGACTGCTGCTGCTGCCTCCGAAGCTCTCCTAGCCCAGAGCTTGCTCCACGTGCGGGCGGGCGGCAGGCCATAGCTATGGTCTGTCTCTCCAGCAATGCGGGCTCCTCCTGGCTCCTCTGCCCTCGGCACTGCCTCCCCTCCCCAGCCCTCCAGCAGCCCCCTGCTCGGTCATTTTTCACTTCTTCCTCCCCGGGTCCCCTCACACAAACGAGTTCTAACTGCCGTTCTCACACTTTCAGTCACCATCTTCAGTTCAGGCCCTCAGTGCTTCAAACCTGGACCTACCCAGCTTTCTACTTGGTGGTCTTTCCTCGGGCCACACCCCTGCTGCCCTGCTGCTACAATGATCTGTCTAAATTGGTTCGTTCTCTTGCTTAAAAACTTCTGACTTCTGACGCCTGTGCTCTTAGCTGGAACTCAGCCCCGACTCTTGAGTTTGGCCGCACATGCCTCATGTCCCGTAGCATTCTCATCACGGCTCCTCATCCTTCCCTGCCATTTTCTCAGCTTGGAATCCCCTTCTGACTCATTTCTCAGAGTCCACCTCAGGGGTCCTCTGCTCTGAGATGTCTCTAGAGCCACCGCAGGTGCCCCACCCCTTCAGTTCCATACTCCAGTCCGTGCTCCTGCAGGACTCCAGGTGGGCTTTGGGGAGCACCTGTCCTGTACTGCAGGTGTTGTCTGCCAGGCCCACCGTGCTGAATGCGGGCTCCAGAGCAGGCCCCGGCACACAGCCGGTCTTGACATGTTTAGGAGCACTTGGCCATGGCAAGCTTATGTGTAGTACGTTGAATGAAGGCCCCTATTCTCTGCCAGAGCAAACACTCATCTGCCTGCCCAAGTGGGTGGCAGCAGCCTGGGCTTTTTCCGGCACTGCCCTCACCCTGTTCACCCACCCTGCCTGGCCCCAGCTTCTTGGTCACATTCCAGGGAGGGGGATCCCGGAGGAGGAATGAGATCATGCACAACAAGGGTTTGGAGATCCTCAGAGAAAGGCACCTCTATAAATGCAGCTGTGATTAACCCTGTTGGAACCCACTGGGTGTTTTAATTGCCCCGCCAACGGCCTGGCCGAGCACCCACAGCTGGGTTCCCAGGGTTGGGAGTCTGGCAAGGTCGGGTGGTGCCAAGAAGGGCCAAGGCAGGAGGGTGTCCCTTCCTCCCTGAGGCATACAATAGTCATGGCCCAGCCTGTCCCCTGCCTTCTTGCCACATAGGCCTGAAGGTGCTCTGACTACAGCTCAGTCCCCTGGAGATACCAGTGTTCATCTCCCTGTACTTAACATGAGCTTCCTGAGGGCAGAGAAAGGAGGTCTTTACTTCAACCTGCCCATGGGCCCACAGGGAGCCCAGAAGTTCCACTGGAGGAAACTGTGCCAGGCGATTAGGTGTCCAGCCTGCCTTCTGCAAGCTCAGAGCCCGTGGGGCAATGAAGCGCACAAGAAACCCGGAGGTGAAGCAACTGGGATTGGCCAGGACCGTGAGCAGTGGGGACCAGCGCTCAAGGGTGTCCAGAGTGGGGAAGAGCACTGTAGGTCCAGATGGGAGCGTGAAGGGGCGAGGATGCTGCGAATTAGCCCCTTCTTGCCCTGGCCTAGGAGCACAGGAGCCTTCTAGAACAGGGCCCCCCTGCAATCAGCAGCCAACTGGACATGGAGCTCTCAAAGTACATGGAGTTTACCTCAGCCTTAAGACTGGGATGCATGGGGGATCTGCCTCTCTCTGGGAAAAGGGAGATTAACACCTCCCTCAGGGCAGTGCCAACCCCATGCCCATGGGAGGCACCAGTCTCCCAGCTGCTTAGTGGAGGCTGAGGCAGGGGAGGCTGGCAATCAAACTGGGCTTTTTAACCCACCTCCTCTCACCCATGAGTTGGGAGAGTTTTCCTTTCTGCCCTTCATTCCAAAAAGGAGAACAAGGTTGGCGAGTTGGTATAATTAGACTTTTTACACCCCTCCCATGCCCCTTGTCCAACTCTGGTCTGAAAGGTGGTACAGAGAAGCTACAGTGACGAAGAGTTGCTTGGCAACAAAATAAATAAAGTAGTATTGGATTATAACCCAAAGTATAAAATAAATTCCTGAGTCCATACTGATACAAATGAATGATTGAATAAATGACGGAGAAGAGACGAATCTCGCATGCAGAAGAATCTCAAATAATTTATGTAGATATTCTACTCTTAAGGAGGTGCTTAATTCCATTCCCTACTCCTTAAGTGTGGGCTGCATATAGTGACTTCCTTTCAAAGAGTACAGTACAGAAAGGGGGAGGAAAACAAACCTAACTTTACAGTGGAGAAATCTGACAAACCTTACTCCAGCCAGGTGTTCAGGGCTAACATGGACCCTCGATAAGATGTGGTGAGAACGGCACCTTACTCTGGTCCTCCTCCCCAAAACCCTGAACGCCAGTCTAACTGTGAGAAGAACAACAGGCAAATCCCAACAGAAGGGCATCCTACAATAATAGTCTGACTGGACTCTTCAAACTGTCAAGGCCATCAAAATCACAGAAAGTCTGAGAAACTGCCCCGGCCAAGAGGAGCCTAAAGAGACATGATGATTAAATATAATGTGGGATCCGGGATGGGATTGTGAAACAGAAGAGGGACATTAGGGGAAAACTGAGTAAATCTGAATAAAGTGTAGAGTTTAGTTAATAATAATGTATTAATACTGGTTCATTAATTGTGACAAAGGTACCATACGAATGTAAGATGTTGACAGTAGGGGAAACTGGGTGTGGGGTATAGGGAAACGCTGTACTATCATTGAAATAATTCTGTAAATCTGTCTAAAATAAAAAGTATATTCAAAAGACATAAAAAGAAAAAAAAGAAAAGTTGCTTGGCTCTGCCTCCGCCTATGCATCTGCCAAGCACCACTGGCAGGGCAGTCAGGACAGGGGCAGCAAGGGGTGGAAAGGACAGGAAGGCAGGTGAAGCAGGGGCTGCTTTATTTCAGAACAAGGCACAACAGCCCCCACCCCTGCCCCCACACCTGGGAACTTTGGGCACAGGTGAGCTGGGCAGCTACAAGCCTCAAGAGAAAAAGCAGAAGGAAGTCTGAGTGTGTTCCTTCCCTATGCAGAGGGCAGGTCATCATTGCTATGGTGCGGCTCCTCAGCTGTCCAGGAAATAGGGAGTAAAAGTAACAGGAAACCGGGCCCAGCATCTTCTAAAGTTAAGTTGAGGTGGGAGAGTGACACTGAAAGTGACACACCTTTTCTGTTGCTGGCAAGAGAAGAATGATACACCAGAGAGCTTGGAGAACAGGAGGCTGAAAAGCCAACATTGGGCCAAGTTCTGGCATGCCAATGCCAAAGACCCAAAGTGACAGCAGTTCTGACTCTGCGAATGAAGGAATTCTCAGGGAAGGTGTCCAGGGTGGGGAGCACCATAGAAGCCCCGAGCTTTGTCCAGTCTCCAATCGTGCTGGCCTCCCTCTATCCCTTGGACATGACCAGACAAACCCAGAGCCTTGCCTCCAAGTTGAGAGGCTGCCTGCTCACGGGGGGTGCCCTGCCTTAGGGCAGTCCCAACTACTGGTACCACAGAAGAAGTCCTCAGGGAGCTCACTCAGGAGTCCATCCAGGTCATCTGCAGAGAAGAAGGATGGGGAGGGGGACAGCTTTAGTGATAGCATTAGGGTTCCATGTGACTTGGGTCCAAAGCTCCTGCCCTTCAGGAAGGCCTGGGCCTGGCTGTATAACCGGGGGGTGACTCCCCCTGGGCAGTGGTGCCTCTGCCAATGAGCCTGAGGCTGGCCTGACTTCCATCTTCCCTCTGCTCCCCATGTACCCGCACACAATGAAAGGCAAGGGTAGAATCCTCAGGCCATTCTCGTGAGAAAGAGGATCCCCTGGGCCTCAATGATTCCTCTCCTTCCATCCAGGGGCACAGTGCAGGAAACAGGAAGGCTTCAGAGGTCCCCCTAGGGCAACCCTCTTGTTGGACAGAGGGAGAAAGGTTAGGAAAAGCCATTAGATGTATTTAGAATCACACAGCTCATTAATCTGGTTTCTCATCTGACAGTGGGAGAAAACATCACCCTTTCCCCAAAGTGCCTGTGTGGGCGAAGAGAATGAAAGTAACTATTATTGACTGTAGTTCTCAATGTGCTGCTTATGTCCCAGAACTAGGAAACAGAGCTGACCTTGGTAATCCCTGCTGATATTATTTTTAACAATAGCTGCTAATACTTACTGAGTGCTTGCTTTGTGCCTCAATAACCCTTCATAGGGCATCTCATGGTAGTTCCTGTTATAAACCCCACTCTACCTGAGAGAACAGTGTTTAAAGAGGTAAAACAACCTGCCCAAGGTGAGCATTGAGGCTCCATCTGACGCTAGAGCCACTGCTGCCAGCTAGAAAACTCCACTTACTGGATGGGATCAGAAAGCTCCAGGAGTAAGTCGGACTGTAAATTACACCTAAGAGCCTAGCTCTGAGTCTGTCATGAACATACAATAAACACTGCTGCTAGAAGGAAGAACAGAAGTCAGTCTGGGGAGCATTCAAAATTTAATTGATTCCCATACCGGCCAGCCACCAAAAAAAAAGTGGGAAAACAAAAAAAGTTTGTTTTTTTTTTTTTGACCGGTAAGGGGATCGCAACCCTCGGCTCGGTGTCGTCCGCACCACGCTCAGCCAGTGAGCGCACTGGCCATCCCTATATAAGATCCGAACCTGCAGCCTCGGTGCTACCAGCACCGCACTCTCCCGAGTGAGCCACGGGGCTGGCCCAGTGAAAAAAAATTTAATTAAGGTGATCAGCGCTGTTCTGAAGGAGGTAGGGCTGGAACTTGCTTATAATGAAAAAAAGTTGCTCCGCACTAGCTGTACTACGACTGCTTAGAGAAACAGTCTCTAGGTTTCCCTCTGTGAAATGAAGGGAACGAGCAGTCAGTGTGGGCCTAGGAAACTGGGAATCAGAGTAAGAACGAGTATTTATGTCCCAGCCCTGTCCAGCCACCACACGCAGCTAGCTGCCTGCTCGGCAAGTCCGTACCTACAGTGGAGATGTGACACCAGGACCGACATCCTACAGCCAACTCTCTTCACTCTTGTGCCACGACCACCAGCAACCTTCTGATGACGATCTGGCTTGTCGTGAGGCTTATTTACAGGGAGAGAGTGTAGGATTCCAGCATAAGGGCATAGGATACTTTTTCATAGGATATAAATAAATGGGCTTTGTGGTTTATCCATTGGAATACTGTGAATTTGGTTAGTGTGAGACACCTACCCATAATCTGATGAACTTTGAGGCCGACAGGATTGAATTTCTGGAACCAAAAAGCTAAGGACCAGACCCTGGACTGTGTTAGCCTCACCTGGGCAATGATACCTCCTGAGAAACCAGCTGCCTGCCCCCAAGAGGTCTATATTTGGGCCTCTCAGGTTTATATCCTGGTCCCCTCCAACTACATGGATGTTTGACTCCTCAACTCTCCCTGGAGGGCCTCTGAGTTTAGTCAGGATAGGGAAAGCTGCCTCTGTGGTCTGGTTGTCAGCCCACAGAGGACTCGAGAGTGTGGCACAAAGATAGCACCTGTCACTCTAGATGGTGATGTTTCCACCTCGTGGCTGATAGCACATGACCTGGGAATTGGGGAGACCTTGGATCATACTTTGTTTGCTTTATGTGGCCCTATCACACTGCTAACTAGTTGGATGCTTCAGTCTTGCCAAATAAGACACCATATCTGATTTCTTTAAGATTATGTAAGATCCAAAGATTCACAGAAAGAAGAACAGGGTGCAGCCAGGAAGATTCTGGCTGAGCTATCAAGAGGAAGTAGGAGGACCTCTTGTTCCCGGATGGGCTGGCGGCCTTACCTGCTTCTGGGAGTTCTTCCTCGGGGGCTGCCCCTGCCTCTAGGTTCTGTGCTGTTCTGAGGCCTTCCCTGGCCACACCATGCTGGACACTGCCATGGAAGCTTTTTGGACCCTGGGGACAGAGAATCTGGTTACCAATGCCTGTGCTCCTGAAATCCTTCTGGATGGTATCATCTCTACCCAGACAACTTCAAAGGAACAGGTGGGAGCTCAGGAGGAAAAGACATGACGGAGGAGTGGGGCGGCTAGTCAGTCACCCAGGCCCACGCTGAGGGGAGTGAGCCCAAATGCCAAACACCCAAAACAGCAGATAATTTTTAAAAACTAAACAAAAAAGCTAACCTTTTTTGGCTTATTTTCTTTCCCAATTCTATTGGTATTTAACGCTTTAGGGAATCTATATAACTGGAGCGGAAAGTGAAGGGGCCATTCAGAAATATGTTGAGGAATTAGCCTGGGATTAAAAATTAGCTGTTAACAAGGCCCAAACTAGCTAACATATGGGCAGGTAATTAAAATTGGAATTAAAAAGTTAACTACGGTTGGCCCAAGAGAATGGGAGTGCAGAAGGGTGAGCTTCGTTTTTTGCTTATTCTATGCCATTTCAATTTATTTCAATGAGGATGGATGATTTGAAATTAAAAGAAAAATAAAGATCATTTTGTAGAAGTGGGGTGATTTTGAGAGAATGTGGAAGCAGTTAAGGGGAAATATGAGGGAAACAGAAGTAGAAAGTTAGAGTTAAAGGTCTAACTTGACTAGAGGCCATCACGTCTGGCCTTGTCTTATTGATGAAGCAACAACAGGGGAGGGGACAGGACTTGCCCAAAGTCACAGGACAAATGATCAGCAGAGCTGGGACAAGACCCAGGTCTCCTGACTCTCAGGCCAGGATCCCATGAAGGGCTGGAGGTGGCCAAGTCAAACCCGGGCTCTGTACTCTCACCCTGGAGTGGAGCTGCCTGGAATCTCATCCTTGCCTCCCAGAGATCCCAAAATGCTTGCCTCAGTTCCTAAAGGGGATGTCCTCACCAGTATTCTGTGCGGGTTCCCCCTTGCCCAGCCAAGGCAGAGGCCAGGAGGAAGATGCAGAGCAAGTGCTGGCTCACCTGACAAGCCATTTATAGCTCACTGTTCTCTGCACAGCCACCCGTAGCAGATCTCATCCTTGGTCATTTACTGCCACCACTCCCAGTGGGCCCTCAACTTGGCTAGTTCTCAAGTAACGCCTATCCTCTCAGATGTTCAAGCCTGCCCTCAGACACTCAGGGGTCACCAAGAAGCCAGCTGTTCCTCTAGATACTGTTACTGAGCTGTCTGGCAGGTGGCTAGCCCAGGGACAGGAGGAGATGATACTGTCCCCAAAAGCTCCTTTTTACCTCAGAGCAGCTGCTCCCTTCATACCTCTGCTCCCCAGTGGAGGAGAGGAAGAAATCGGAAGATCCATGCCAAAGGAGGGCTCTACCAGTCCCCATTCCACCTGCGCCTCTTACCTTTGGGGAAGGCTGAGATGGCTTGAAGCACTTCCCATCCCCAGAATCTGAGCTGTAAATATGGACCAGGTTGTTGGGTGTCACGTTGAGGTAATGATTTCGGAGCGAAGGAGAAAACACTCCAATCTGGAGTCGAGAAAAGTGGGTGGTCAGTGTCCTCATGGAGCACTGGGTGCTACTAGATGGCCACCTGGTACCTGCCGGCCTCTTACTTGGTGTCCTCTGCACCAGGGACACACAAATTGCTCCTGCCCCAGCCTTGGTGCCAGAGTCGAACCACTTATCACACCCTCCCCCTCAACGCAACCCTCCATCCCCATCTACCCCTGAAGAAGACTGGGAGCCAGTTCAAGAGCCATGGGCTTTTAATCAGCTCCAGCAAGCAAGGGACTAGCAACAGCTCAATCACTCCTTGCCTGGGTGCTGGTAGGGAAGGCAGCCACACAGGTAAGGAGACAGACAGGGTGGGTGGGGTGGGGTGCAGGTCCCTACTTGGAGCTCCCATACCTGCTTTAGCAACAACACTGAGCCAGGCTTCAGCTCATTCTGGCGTGTCTCCAGCAGCAATCTGTGCACTGTCCCCAGCATCTCTCCTGCAAATACCACATGGCCCATCAGCCTCAGGGCCAGGGCAGCACAAAGACTGGTTTGGGCCCTGGCTAGGAATTGGACTGCTCACTGCCTCAACTTTCCCATCTGCAAATGGAGAGGGTGATTTCTCTTCATCTCCTGACCTCAAAGGAGGCCTCTCGTCAGACGCTCCCAGGACCTAACTCCTTACCTGTGGGGTCCTTGAAAACCACACTGGCATCCATTGTGCTCTTATTCAGGGACTTGATCATCACCGCCATGTTTGGGACCTTGTTTCTGGGAAGCTGCTTCAGGGCTGCCTGCTTACAAGGAAAGGCATTCACTGAGCGAGCCATGGCCCACCTATAACTTCCCAGGTCCCCAGGTGTGCCAGGGCAACCAGAGAGTGGAAGGGAGGACGGTATCGGTGTAGTGATATCTTCCTTTGTGGAGGACAAAGGGGCAGTTTGAAGGGCACATCCCATCTCCCTCTGGCAGGCCTAAAGCTGTCAGGTCCTCCATTTCTTTCTCCCTGCCTCCTCTCTTTTGTGTATATATATATATTTATAGTGCTCCATCATGGCCAGCCACGGGCAAGGATATCTTGGCACATGTACCAGCGTGTATCTGCACGTGGTCCCTGACCTCTGGGAGCTCTGAGTGTGCTAACAGTGTGCTAACCCCACTCCACCAGGGCCTGGAAGTGCAGAGCCATGCACATAACTCACTCTCTCCCTCTCCTTTCATCTGTGCCGAGTACTGTGGATGAGAGCGAAAGGTAGGTGAGTGGAAGATACACCACAGGGGCTTCATGCTGCCGCTCAGAGATAGACCTGGGGTAGGAGGGAGCAAACAGCCCTTTCCTAAGGTGAAGTAGGACAGTACGTTGGTGAAAGGGAGAAAAATGGTCTTCCCTTTGGTCTCAGCACCCAGGACCCTCACCTTCCGCAAAACCATGACGATGCTGTAGGTACAGAGGAAGCAGCTGGGGTCTCTCTCATCCAGGCCCAGAGCAGATTTCATGGTCAGCCAGGGCCCTCGCCCAAAATCCTCCTCCACTGATATCTGGGAACTAGCAACAATCTGGCACCACAGAGCAGAGGGGGGAATCTGCATTAATGGGTCTATCCTGCTACAGATCCTTGAATGAGACAGGATAGAAGGATGGGAGAGGAAGGGCGAATCCCCTGGGAAAAACTGTAGCATGGTGGCCACAGTCTCTTATTTATCTCTAATACCAGAAAATATTATGTTAAATCTTGTTGTATACCACATATTTCACTAAGCAATTACAGCAAAGGTGCTCTTTTTATTTACTTATTTATTTTTAAAATCAGGTCCTAAATTTAATTACATTGAAGCAAAAGGCTGTCCATATTTGTCTCTTGCAATAGACTCAACAAGTCTCAGGGGTAGGGATGTCCAACACACCTATATAGGCTTTTGGAGTGTTTTAGCCAATTTGAAACCAGTCATATTTTATTTGAGATGCCTCTGGCTTTAACCATTAACCTTATATATTATATCAATAAATGCTTTGAATCCAGATGAGTACTTATTGCTTAGGATCTGAAATGGACTCGCAAAAAGAAAAAAAGAAAAAGAGAAAAAAAAAAAAATGAAATGGACTGGCATATCTAGCAAGCTGCAGCAAAGAGAAAAAAACACTGGGGAGAATTAAAAGCAAAAGTGGGTCTGAGGGCACTGCAGGTCAACCAGAACCCCAGGGAGGAGGGAAACTGAGTCTCAGCCGCCAAAATGGGACCCACTGGAGGTAAGAAGAAGGCAAGTTCTTCCCAGCTCAGCTCCCAGAAACCTGAGAGGAAGGGTTCCCGAGATACCATTTTTATTATACTTTCCTTATTAATTACAATCTCCTCCCTGGAGAAGATGAAGCTAGCTGGGCCTTTATTTCTTAGATGGGAAAGAAGCCTGGATTTATGGCATCAGTTAATTCCTGGCTGCCATCAGGATAGGCCTCCCATTATGCCAGTAAAGTTGCTGCCTGCCCCAAATGACCTTTGGTGCATGACAGCAGAGAACAGGCCTAGCAGCATCAGCTCTGATTCTCAACTCCTGAGACATGCAGAGAGGTCCTTCACTCTCAAATGACACCCAGCAAGTTAACATTTGCATGGAATAAGTTACCTCTGTGTGGCACTTAGCCAGAGCACCATGAGCTGGAGTCTGGGGGGTGGAAACCATGATCTTCTCCAGATTTTTCCCATTATGCTAAGAGGGGAGAGAGAAGGTGACAGCAAGCTCAGCAGCTGTTATTTACAAGTACAGCTTCTTGTCTGGGTTACATAATGAGTTCAGGAAACTATCAAGGACAATTAACACATATTACATCTCTCCTAACAAAGTCTCAGGAGCCTCATTGGCAGCTCAAAAAAGGTACTTTGGGGATCATTTCAGGAATTTGAAGAAGATGGAGCTGGCCCAGGAGCGAATCCCAGGGCTGCCTGAAGAGGGCAGTGACCCCAATAGAGAGGCCTATGATGAGCAAAGGGGCAGCTGCCCCCAGTCCCTTCTCTGGAACCTAACCCTTCCCTCCAGGGAGATCCAGCGCAGGAGGAACATAGAAGACCTCTCTGGATTTCTCTTAAACTGCTAGGGAAAACAGGCAGAAATTGCTTCAAACGCTCTTAAAATAAGAGGAAGGGGGCACACCTTTCATTATCAAACCAGATCTTCAGAGCCCAATTATCTGGGATCAGATCCAAGACAGTTTGATGGATCCTGTACCCCACCGCTGCTTAAATCCACTATTCAGCAGGGCTGTCTCCTTTTCAGCCCCAACTTCCCCACCTTGGCCCCACACATCAGCCACAGTGAATGGTTCTGTGGATATTCGAGAACACCTTGCTCTTACTCCTCTGTAACTTTGCACATGCTTGTCCCTGTATTCCCACTGCTGGAATGTCCCCAGAACACAGACCCCTACCCACCCCCCACCTGTTAACCTCCTCCTCATCCATCCACAGCCCATTCAGCAAGCCCAAGGCAGAGCCAGTATCTCCCAGCAGCCAGGGAGTGACACCTCCTTACACTGCGCACTTTGGGCATAATCATTTGTTTCTTCCACTACAGTGTAGGCTCCTTAGGACAGGAACTACTTCTCTTTTAATCTCTGCATTCTCGGTTCCAAGCAAATTGCCCAACACACACAAGTAAATATGAGTGAATGAATGTTCCTGCCCTAGTGCTAGCAAACAGTAGGCGCTCAATAAACCTATGAAAATTATGAAGTCCTCAGAGCCTTAAACACCTCTCTCCCATGTGAATTTTCCAGCACTCAATTCTTCCTTCCCATTTCTTTTGACGACTTCTGCAGCTTTGAAAACCCTCCCTCTCCTTGCTTCCTCCTTCCCTTCCTTCCAGGAGGGAAGATATTCTAAGGCTGGACAGTTCTGGACCTCTGCTTCTCTCCTTTGCATCCCAATGTCCTAGAAAACCAGGTCACTTGGGCCGGCCCGTGGCTCACTCGGGAGAGTGCAGTGCTGATAATACCAAGGCCCCGGGTTCGGATCCCTTAAGAAAAAAAGTAAAAAAAAAAAAAAAAGAAAACCAGGTCACTCACCTGGTCAGGGAGGATGCCTGCTGGGCCAGGGAAGCGGCGTGTTCGGACTCGGGTGGAAGGGCGGGTGGGCTGCTGGGGTGTCCGGTTGGCAGCATGGACCAGCTGCACCAGGTGGTTGGTGACAATGGGAGTCTGCAGAGCTGCCTGGGGAACTAGGGAGGAATGGGGGCCTTTCGGGGTGCTGACAGGAGATTCAACAGAAGACACTGGAGCTCGGGGCTGTAAGGGCTCCCGTGGAAATGATCCAGAGCTAGTCCTTGAGCGAGTAGAGCAGACTGAACTGGGAGTTCGAGGTCCAGGAAAATGAGCTTTGCCACTTAACCAGGCACTTGGAGACTGAAATGGCTGACTAGGGAAACAATTCTGAGGGCTGCTCTGAATGGGCCCTCCAGCAGCTTGGAGAGGCTGGGGTGCTCGAAGAGGAGGGTCTTTGGGACAGACTTCCCTATGGGGTTGCTGAGTGGGAACTGCTGAAGCAGTTGGAAAGGGAAGGTTACCCGTGGCACCAGGTTTCAAGTGGGGCCGTGGAGTCCTACAGTGGACAACAGGATCTACAGGCTCATCCTGGGCTGACATGATACCCGGTATATGGGTGACAGGAATGGGCCCTTTCTGGCAAGATCCACTCAGATCAACCACCCAGGCCTTTTTAGTCAATACTGGGTCTTCCCGCTGCTGGGCAGGCAAGATTCGAGGGGCCTCACTGCTGACTCCAAGTTCCGTCTCCCTGCCAGGCCCCTCCAGCTCCATGCTTGCCAGGACCTCATCAAATTCGTCTTGTTCAGGCTCATCAAAGCCACCAACCCCCTGCTGTTGGCGCTCAAATGTGAGGAGGGGGTGTGGGGTAGAGGGCTGGTGTCTTGCGGGCTCTCTGAGCACTTCTGTCAGTGTCACTCCTCTCTGATTGCCAGTCCAGATGCCAGAAGTTGAGACAGGCCTTAGTGGGGCTGTTCCTGTGGAAGGTGGACCCCTGATAGCCTTGGGCATGCTGGAGGTAGGGAGGCGGAGTCCCACAGCGGACAGGCCCAAAGCCTCTGAAGGTGCAGTGGGCTGCAACGGTGGCAGCCTGGAAGGCTGTGCCTGCACAATCTCCTGTGGCCTGGAAGAGACAGGTCTCAGGCAGGCAACACTGACAGGCAGCGAGCCAGCAAACTGGTTCTCTGCATCCTCCACAGCAGACAAGAAATCCTACAAAGAAGCAGAGACGGTAGGTCTTGACATCTGGAAATCAAGAAATACTCTGCTTTTATCATCAGGCATGTGGTGTGTATGTGTGAGTGCAGATACACACAAGCAAGAAACCAAGGCACAAAAGGCAATGGCGGTGTCTCTCACCAAATTTGACTGTGCCCATGAACCCACACCAGGCTTCTATCAGAAACACCCTAAGGCTAAGTCTTCAGGTAGCTTCTCTTTCTTTAACCTCTGGGGCTGGGGTGGGGGAAAGTTGGGGGAGACAGAAGGAGAAGCAAACCTACCAGGGCTCCAAGGAGTTAAATAAATCACCCAAGGTCACAAACTCATCTCAGGGAAACTAGCTTTCTCTAGCTTTCTGATGTCCAGCCTATGCAATGTAGCAGGTCATGATGCCTGTCCCTACCCCACTCCCCACACCCAACACACACCCAACACACACACACACACACCCAACACACACACACACACACACACACACACACACACACACACACACACACACACACGCAGAGCTTTCAACTAGCCAGAGGGGCCTCGGATCAAGCAAAATAGGCAGAAGTTAAATATAGCTTTTCAGGCAAGTTAAATTAAGTATAGATTCCAGTTGGGAAGCAAGGTGAGATTGACACCTTGAAGAGCAACAGACCTGTTCTGAGGGTGTTTTTGAGTCAGAGCTGCTGATTTAACTGACAGCAAGGTCCCCTCCACCTCCACCCCCTGCCACCATACTGGATTGTCTGGGCTCCAGAAAGGTTTTCTCCTGCTTTCTGTATTATCAAGAGAGTCCCAAACTCTGGCAGGACCATCTTAGGATTTAGCAATAATAATAATGATCAGAATTATAGCAGTATAAAATCCTGATAACCCTGGAGGTTGATGGATCCCTTTTCTCTCCAAGAGCTCACTCTCAGAAATGATGTCATCTGCTTTGGGGAATGGGAAAGGGACTGGTCTGCCGTTTTCAGGAAACAGACTTGAGCTGTCAGAGTCCTTCACTCTAACTCCATTATTAGCCTATCAGTCCTACTATCACCTGGTAAGACCCAAGGGGGTCACTTTAGCAGTCACCTTTTCAGCCTGTAATCACACATCTCCAAAGGTGAAAAACAAAGACAAGGAAACACCTCCTTGACAAAGCTGGCAGTTTTGAATTACATGTAAAAACAAAAATCAAGTCCCCAAGAAATAACAAAAACAACTAACATCTGAAACCTCACTGGGTGCCAGGTACCATAAAAGCATCTTACCAGAATTTTCACAATGGCCCTATGAATAGGTACTATTATTATTCCCATTTTACAGATGAAGAAATTGAGACCCCCCCTTTTTTTTTTGGCTGGCCAGTTTGGGGATCCGAACCCTTGACCTTGGCGTTGACTCAGAGAGGTTAAGTAACTTCACAGAACCAAGGCTTGAACCCATCTGTGTCCTTGTCACTATGTCTTAGATATTCAATGAAGGAGACAAGCCAGAGACTGATTTTTCTCTCTCTCTCTCTCTTTTTTTTTTGGTGGCTGGCCGGTACAGGGATCAAACCCTGGACCTTGGTGTTATCAGCACCATGCTCTAACCAACTCTGTAACTAGCCAGCTCGTACAGATTTTTTTTTTTTTTTTTTTTAAAGATGACCGGTAAAGGGATCTTAACCCTTGGCTTGGTGTTGTCAGCACCACGCTCAACCAGTGAGCTAACCGGCCATCCCTATATAGGATCCGAACCTGTGGCCTTGGTGTTATTAGCACCGCACTCTTCCGAGTGAGCCACAGGACGGCCCTCAGACTGATTTTTAAGAGGTCTGAGGAAAGTCTGTTTTTCCCTTGAAACCTCAGCTTCCCTTCCAAAAGCCTCAAAGGAAGAGAAGGGTGGGGCTTGGGTGGCCAGAAGGGTCCCCTGTGCAGCATTCACCACCATACCAGGTGCAAATTAGGCGAGCCACTAGAAAACAAAAAGTAAGTTTTGAATGACTTATCATGGGTAACATAGAACAATTCTATCCTACCAATGTAGTTTAGCAGTTTCCATGTACTTTAGACTGGAATCAACTGGCAGAGTCCTCATCCTGGCTGTAGGTGCTGTATTCTTAGGCAGATTAACTTACCTCTTTGGGCCTTACTCACTTAAATCCTGCCTCTTTCCAGAAGGATTTGAGGTAGCAATTTCTAGCTTCCTGGATGAAACTATGAGGGTACTTCAAAAAGTTTGTGGAGAAATGGAACTAAAAGATAATACATCCCTGTATGGGCCAGCCAAAAAAAAAATTAAAAAAAAAAATTAAAAGATAATAGGACTCTTTCCATGAACTTTTTGAAGTACCCTTACATATATCCATTGGTCACGAATGGGAAGAGAGCTGTAGAGACTAGTTCAGTGTTCTCTGGCTTCTCATTAGAAATACCCTGTCTGAGCCAGTTCCAGAAATTCTGATTTAGGTTTAATTGGTGTGTGGTAGGGCCTAGGTGAAGGTGATTCTAGAGTGCTGACATAAGATCTAGTCTAACCCTTCATTTTCTGAGGGGAGAGAGGGAAGGGAAGAGCGTTTGAGGCAGAAGAACATCTCCCATATTGTAGAACAGAAAGCAGTAGGCCAGAGAATAAAGTAATTTGCCCTGGTTCACATAGCCACTTGGTGACCACAGGCCTCCTGTCATCTAGTAACCGTGCTGTCTCCTGCACTACTCTGGATCTTCATAAACTATGTTCCCACCTCAGGTATGTCATCATGAGGTGAATTAAATCATCTACATGACACAGCTTCCAGGAAAGGGCCCTTATAATTTAAAGGTATGACAATTAGGCAACTCTTTTCTCTGGTTATTTGTTTCTAAGACAGTTAAGTAGGTTGGTTACATTTCTCATCATTTCTCAGCTTTTCATAGACAAAAAAATATACATACAGTACATGTCAGCTAAAAGGAGGTTGGTGCAGGGCTGGCCCATGGCTCACTTGGGAGAGTGTGGTGCTGATAACACCAAGGCCACTGGTTCAGATCCCTATATCGGGATGGCCAGTTAGCTCACTGGGTGAGCATGGTGCCGACAACACCAAGTCAAGGGTTAAGATCACCTTACTGGTCATCTTTTTTAAAAAATCAAACAAACAAACAAACAAAAAAGGAGGTTGGTGCAAGCTGCTCCAAAATATTCTGGATCTGGGTGCTTATATCTTGTGACCTCCTCTGCCACCTCTGATCACCAACACTTCCTTACCTCATCTTCAAACTCCTCTTCCACAGCAAACAACTTCTGCAAACTGCATGCCTGAAAGGAAAACAAAGCAGTTGAGGTTGGAGGAGAAATACCATTTGCAAGTACATTTTGTCCTCACCATGCTTCTTCCCAATGCTAACAGGACCATCAGGTGTACTGTTTTTTGCTAGTGCTGGGGGAGGAATAAGGGATGAGAAGAAAAGAAATGGGATTTAGTTAAAGATGTAAATTATTTAAAATACTTTCTTGTAAAACAATCCACTCAGATCCATCTGTATTAACCCTGGAAGAGGGGGAAGGAGCCAAGGGAAGGCTGCCAAGGGGAGCAAGGAGTTCTTCAGAATCAGGACCGTGCACATGGGCCTAAGGATTTTGCAACGTCTCAGAGGTTTTGCCTGAGGAACCTTTTGTCAAAGGTAAGAGAAACTACCATAAATCCAAGCATGCCCAGCACAGTGGCCTTGTTTCTGAAAACCAAGCCAGTGATTTCCTTCTACCTAATCAGCACCCAAAAGTTATGGTCCACAGCTCCCTCTTTCTAGCCAGCAGGGCTGCTGTTGCCAGCTCCAGATGAGTGTCAAACCCAGAGCCAAGGGTTGTGCCTAACCCCAGATGCCAGAGCAGCAAGAGCTACAGTTAGAGATACCTTCCCCAGGAGTCTAAGGGTAAGAGGTCAAGGGTTCAGATTCCAGTACCCGCCAGCCTCCAAAAAAAAAAGTGTACGCGTCAGAGTGTTTGGGGAGGGGGAGGGGAGGGAGGGGGAGGGGAGGGGGTGGGATGGACCCAAGAGGTAGTGACGTTTGAGCGCACTGGGAAGGATGACCAGAGTTCTCCATGGAGAGAAGGAAAGCAACAGGAGGGAAACTGAGGCCCGTAGCGGGGTGGGGGAGTGCTTTCCCAGCGTCTCCGGTGCGTCTTTGCCAAGCCCTGACTAGAGCCCAGGCCTCCAGACTCCGCTAAGCTCCCATCCAGACCCCAGCCCTACAGCTTGTGCGGATGAGGGGCTGGAACCCAGGGGGCGGTACCCGCGGCTCTGGGACCCTGCGGCCAGGCAGCCTCGGGCGTGAGCGCGGTATTACCATGGCGACTGCGGGGCGGTGGGCTGGCCCTGCGGACCCCGACTCGGGGGGTCGCCGGGGCCTCGGACTCGGCCTGGGTGGAAGTGCGATGGTGCTCCTGGGGTGCGGTCAGAGGGAGGAAACCCTGGTGAGGGCCGAGGGAAGGCCGTCAGAAGGCTGCGGGCCTGCGTCCCAGACCGCTTTCGAAGCAGCCGCCATACCAGCGTCTCCGCCCTCTTAAAGGGGCAGGCTTGTTTCTATCCCGCCGACACAAAAGCCCTTCACCCTCCAGTCTTCCGCCCCGGCCTTAAAGGGGAATTGGATGGCTTCTCGGTCGCCCCCTAGCGGCCCCTCGGACCCAGTTGACTGGGTCAACACGCGTTCAGCTGAGAGCAAGGTTGGGGAGTTTTGGGCCCACGGCTCCCAATCCCGCTCCTCCTTTTCTCTTGTGTTGAGCACACTAAGGACTGGGTACTGGAGCGTGACTTCGTTCACACCAGAATCCCCCCAGTCGGTTTATTTGTCCATCCATCTATCCATCCATCCATCTATCCATTCTTGCAACGTCCATCTATCCATCCATCCATCTATCCATTCTTGCAACGTACATTGACAGGCATTGATGTTTTGGACTGGCTCTATTTATCCTTCATGTTTTAGCTTAGATCTCAGATCTTCCCTGTCACCTTATCGCTCAAGTAACGTCCTTTCCCCCATCAGCACACTCTATTCCCTTCTCAGCACTTTTCATAGTTTATACTTGTCACGGTTTACATCTTCATTTCATGTCTTCCTCACTAGAATATGAACTGCATGACGGCAGCGACCTTGTCTGACTTGTTCGGTTTTGCATCCTCAGCGCCTAGCACAGTGCTCAATAGAGTTATTGAATGAATGACACAGTGACTACTGTGATCACACTGGCGGTGGAGAAATGAATAAAACTGCTTGTGCCCTCAAGTTCATAACAAGTCAGGGAGACAAAGTCCAGCTCTCATCACTAAAGCCTACTGTGGTTAATGACCCTCAGTCCTACCTTGGTAGAGAGCTACTCAGAGCAGCAGCTAATGCCATGTAGCTTTGAAGACTCAGTAAGCAGGAGGAAAGGAAAGCAGCTGACTCAGTTCTTAACGATTTGAGCTGAGCCAGTCCCGAATCTTCCACAGAGTGGCCTGGCCTGGCCTTATCTCCGGAAAGCTTGTGGCTTCCATCAGAGCTGCACGTGGACCAGTTTATGTGTTGTATGTCAGAATGGAGGCCAGAGTGGACAGGGGAGAGGGAACCCAGATGACCAACTCTCATCCAAGTTAGGGATTCCCTCAAGTTCTCTGTGCTTCTGAGACAAATCCCCAACCCTCTTATGGACAGGCCTCCTCTCCTCACAGGAATTCTGGGCACAGCTCATCTGGAGATCCAGTTAGAGGGCTCCCCAGGGATGTGGGCTCTGTCAGCTCCAGCTGAAGGGAGATCACAGAGGCCAAAAGGCCACGAGGAATAACTACACGTACTCACACTATAGTCTACAACTTCCAATTTAACCATTTGTTCATTTTGTCCTCACAAAGATCCCGTGAAAGATGAGGGAGAGGAATTACTTTATAGATTAGGAAACTGAGGTCCACAGGGAGAAGGGACTCCCTCAGGGTGACATAGTTACTTGGTGGATCGTCTGCTTAGAAATCTCATGCTTTCTCCTCCACCACTTTCCTAAGTTAAATGAATTTGGCATCTGCTTTTCCCACCTGCTGCCCCCACCTCCTGTTAGAACCTGGATGGAAGAGGGATGGCTGGAGCAAATGAAAAATGTGGAGCTGGAACATTTTATTCTTTTTAAATTAATTTTTAAAAATTTTTATTGAATCATAATTGATTATACATATTTTGGGGGTTCAATGTTGACATATGTTGATCAAATCAATATTACTAGTATACATGTTGTTACAAATTGTACTTATTCTTTATTACCCCTCTAATTACCCTAGATTTCTTCTCCTTCTGAAAGAGTAATGGTTACTCTGTTGATTTGTTGCCTAGATGAGGTGTGATCAGGTCCCCCAATATTATCGTAGAGCAGGTGCTTCTTCTGTCACTCTGGCATGGGCTTTGTGGAGAGAGACATCCTCTTCTTTTCTTTGGTCTCTGCTGGTGACTCTCCTTGTGTCAGTGCACTCCGGTGGCTAGTGGACCATCTGCGTGGTGGCTGTGACATCTAGCCATTTTCACGGCAGCTGTGGTTATTGTGGTGGCTGTGGTGGGCTACCCACATGGAAGTGATGTTTTTGGCATGCTCCTTATTGCTGGCGGTGTGCCTGGTTGTGGGAGGGGGGTCTGGTCCCCGGCTCTGAGCTGGAACATTTGAAAGAGGATGTGGTGAGGAGGTTGTCTGTGATTTTTGAGTTGGGAAGGACCCCTGTGCTGAAGTGCTGTCCCGAATCAAATGTCTTCTTCCCAGCACTGTCATCTCAAGGAAAAGGAAATGACTGGGTCTCTGCAGTGATGGGGCCTAGGTCCTCTTCTTCCTCATCTTAAAAAGGTGTTAGTAGGCTTAACTCTTTAATAACCAGGTTTAAGAATAATGGAGACTCGGACCAAAAGGGAAGGGGTTGCTTTGGGGGAATGGGAAAAGTGAGTCCTGGGTCTTGGGCAGGAGGACCCCCACCAGAAGACACCAGATCCCCGGCTGTGAAGTGGGGTACAAAAGAGAGTGAGTATAGTGAGGGGGATCTCAAGGCACTCTGATTTAACCCATACTAATAACAGCCAGTACTTTCTGAGCACTTTCTGCATGTCAGGCACGTCCTAGGGCCAATGTCTTGCCCAAGCTCATGTAGCTATTAGGTGGTGGAGCTGAGATTATGAACCGGGCAGTCTGACTTCAGCAACCACAGGCTTAACTACCATGCTGTTTTGCTTTTTAGAATTCCAAGGAACTGGGTTCTTAAACTGAGGCTTCAGGGAATACAAGTCGCCAATAATTATGTGTAGATCATCATGTGCCTGGGCACATGTGCATTGTTCTGAGGCAGAATCATGCACATGTGCATTGTTCTGAAGCAGAATCTATAGGTTTCATCTTATTTTCATGGGTCAGGAGGTTATTGCTTTGCTCTATCTCAAGAGCAGGCTACACCCTCCCCTTCCCCCTCCTCCCATCCCTCATCTTCTCCAGATGCCTTGTGCTCCTATGTTAGGCCTTACCAGCTCCCACCTGGACTACTGCAGTAGCCCTCTGCATGGTCTCCCTAGTCTAAGCTCTCCTTCCTTCTGTTCATTGTTTCTAACATGCAAATGGGATCCTATTTCTCCACTGTAAAAATTCTTCAATTCCTCTCCAGTCACTGGAGAATGACAAATAAAATCCCCAAGCCCTGCAATGCTCTAGAATCTGCCTCCCTGCCCTATCTTGTCTCTCAACCAGTTTCTCAACCAATACCAATCCCTCTCCACTCCACTCATTGTTCAAGTCCCAGCTCACTTGAAATGGCCAACTCCATGCCTGGCACGTTGGCAGGGCCTCAACAAATGTGGGATCCCTTCCCCCACCAACTGAGTTTGCAAACATGTGCTAAGAATTGTTCTGGGAACCACATGGTTTGGGTTTGTATCGATTTCGGCATATTTGCAAATGCATTTCACCCTAATTTGCATTTTTATCATATGAACAGTTGTATGTGAATCAGTGAGATGATGCGTGTGTTTGTGTGTTTATATTTACATTTAAATACCTTGGAATGGACAGTGGCATATCTGGACAGGAAGTGTGTATACACACTGAGAGTCTTGTGTGGCTGTGTTGGTGGGTGGGTGTGGCATGTCCAGTGAATGTATGAAATTGAATGTGTATTGAGTGCTGCATAGGGGGGTGTGGGAGGGCTGGTCTGTTTGTGTAGCTCTGTGTATGTGAAGGCTGTGGATTGTGAGTTAGTGTGTAGCCAGTTTATGTAAATCGGCACTGTCCAATAAATAGAACTTTCTGTGTTGATGGAAATGTTTTCTATTTACAGTGTCCAATAGAGTAGCTACTAGCCGCGAGTGGCCATTGAGTACTTGAAATATGGCTAGTGCGACTTATGAGCCGAAGTATTTAATCTTAATGAATTTAAATGTAAGTAGCCACTGGTACACCATAGACAGAAACTTCAAGCTTGTTCTCTGCACATCAGGTGGTGTGCGTCCCTCTGCCTCTTACCACGGAAAACGCATCCATCATGTCCAGACCCCAGCTTGTAAACAGACCCGCTGAACCCCCCCACGTGTGCATGCGCGTGTGTGAGACGTACAGAGGGGCTGCCGCCCCCCCCAACCCAAGTCCCCAGCAGAGCAGTGAATCAGCCTGACAATGAGGTGAGTCACTCATGAACTGCTCTGGGCGGCCCAGCACAGACGTCAGCCAGCCTCGCAGTCCTGCTCCCCCCACCCCCCGGGGGGATCACTCAACCCCACGCGCTGCGGATGCTGTTGAAGAAACTGACGCGGGCGCATCAAGGCACCAAGCTCATCTCCGCGGCCCCTCCCTCTGGCTTGCAATCCATTCATCCCCTAGCCCCTCTCTCTCCTCCGGAGGCGTGTGAGTCATCTCAAGATCTCCCCAAGGACAGAGACATCCAGTTCCTCTATGCTCTACGACCCCATCCAACGCCACCTCCCCAAGCCTTTCCCAGTTGTTCCTCCTCTCAGGCTGGAGGGTAGGGGTAGGGAGGCTGAATCTCCCGATGGGGTGCCAGGGTCAGCTTTGGAAGCGAAACTGACCCACTAGGGCTGTGGGGGTGGGGCAGTGCTCAGGGCAGGTTGCAGCTGGCTGAATCCTGGGGAACTGGCATCCAGCTTGCTTGGACAAGCTCAGGACAAACACGGAGGCAGTGGGGAAGGAGTTGCTGCAGGGTGCTGCCCGGAGCATCTGTCGCTGATGGGGAGGAGGGTTAAGGAGAGGGCAGGAGTATTCCTCTGGTTTGCAGGGAACTCCAACATAGTATCTCCCCAGTGCCTGACAATCTTCAGAGCCTGGTAGCTTCTCTCATCTGGGTCAATCAGCCTTCCCTTGGACTGAACATTACCTGAGGCGTCTGCCTTGGGCAATTGGGTCCCTTGGTGGTGTCCCTCACTGGGTCAGAAAATATCCTCAAAAGCCTTAAATACGTGTAGACCCTTTGACAAAGCAGCTCCACTTCTAAGAACTTATCTTAAGAAAACTGTAATTGATTTAGCCGTAAGAATGTGCATCGGCTCATTATTTAAAACCATGACAAGTATACATTTACAGGGGCTGGCCGGTTGGCTCAGTTGGTTAGAGTGAGGTGTTATAACACCAAGGTCAAGAGTTCAGCTCCTGGTACTGGTCAGCCACCAAAAAAAGAAAAAGAATGCATTTATGGCATCATTTTATGGGACTTGAATGTCAAGGATCTGTTTGGCCTAATGAAATTCCAACTGGACTTTTCTCTGTTGCAGAAGTGTGTTCTGTCTTTTGCCGAAAAAGAGAAGCCTACAGCCTCTTTACCTGGAGTTCCATTTGTCATATGGTCTGGCTTCCCACTTAAATCTTTACTACTAGTTTTATGTCATATGTTAAACTTTCTACAGAACAATAAAACTGAGCAAAATGAAAAGCACAGTGTAGTGGTTTTTGTTTTTTTGTTTTTCTTAAAGATGACCGGTAAGGGGATCTTAACCCTTGACTTGGTGTTGTTAGCACCACGCTCAGCCAGTGAGCTAACCGGCCATCCCTATATGGGATCCGAACCCGTGGCCTTGGTGTTATCAGCACCACACTCACCCGAGTGAGCCACGGGCCGGCCCTACAGTGTAGTGGTTTTAAAGAGAAACCTCAAACAGCCATTTTCAGAAAGCAAATTATTTGAAGGGGCTTTATTCAAATGAGTTAAGTCAAATGAGGCAAGGGATGTGAATACTCTTTGCAAAATGAGAAATAATATTCAAATATAAGGTAATAGGGAAATTAATACCAAAGACTTAGGTAAAAATGCTAACTCTGGGTCTACACAATTACTTGAAAAATAAAAAAATAGAAAAATAAATAAGTAAAACTGAAGAATTGGAAGCAACTCAAATGTCCATCAAAGGGAGATCAAATAAAGAAACTATAGTAGGTAAAACACTACAATGGAATACTATGCAACTGCTCAAAATGATGTCGTGGAAGATTGGATGCCATGGGGGTATTTCATGATGTATTGCATCAAAAATCGGATTGTAAGATATTAGGTACAGTGCAACACAATTTTTCTAAAAAAAAAAATGAGGAGAGAAAAAAAGATTAGAAAAGTATTTATCTAATTATTAACAATTGTTCTCATTGGATTACGGATTTAGGAGTGATTTTATTTTCTTCTTTGTACTTTCCTGATTTTTCCCACAGAGTATCTACAATAAGAGTTCATAACTTTTTACAGTGGAAAAAAAATTAATGTATTGTTTAAAAGCCATTTGTTGGGGGTGGTAATGGGAATTAACTGTAAATGGCCATTTTATTATGGTGATGAAAATGTTCTAAAACTGGATCATGGTGATGGTTGCACAACTTGGTAAATTTACTAAAAGCTGTTGAATTCTACGCTTAAAATGGGTAAATTTTACATTATGTAAATTATGCTTAAAGTTGTTTAAAAATTTTTTAAACAAAAGCCATTTGCTGCATCAGTCTTCTGACCTGATGTGCCTCTAAGAGCCCTGAAACAAACCCAGAGCCTGGGAGTAGGGGTGCCAGATAAATTGTTGGCTAATTATGGTAACCCCAGCTTGGGGTCCTTACTCCTGCAGGATCCCTGGGGCAGGGAAACAGACTTTAGAAGTGGTCACCTGGCGTTGCACCTCCACCCACTGCCCAGGGTGATTCTCCAAAGCCTGGGAGAGTGGGATGGGGAAACCAGGTGGTAGGAACAGCAAGCGAGGTGAGAGAGGGTGGGGCAGAGGTCGCTGCCAGCGAGGAAGCCCAAAGCTGGGCTCAGCGAGTGGGAGTGGCCGGAACCAGAGAACCAGGGGAGGCAACACCAAGGCTGGGGTGGGGAGTGGCACTTACTTTTGGCCATGCCCCACGCTAGCCCTGCACACAGATACTCCGTGTCATCCCCCAACAGCCCAGGGAGGAGGTTGTCCTTTTCCATTGTCACAAGTGGGGAAATAAAGATTCAAGAGATTAAGTAAACCTTCACGCTCACATAGCTGGTAGGTGGCAGAACCTCAGTCCAGGGAGAGGTCTTTACCCTCTTGTTGGGGCACTTTCCACAAAGGCGGTGGAGTCAATGGTTAAAAACCAATGGTTCCATCCGGCTCTGGGCTCTGATAAACTGGGGTCAGACATATTCAGTTACTGGGTTTGTGGATTTTTGCAAGTTGCTGAAGTCTCCTGAGCTTCAGGACCTGCATCTTAGAAGTGGGGGTAATGATAATAATAGGGTCTGGCTGGTTAGCAGACTTGGGACAGTGTGGTGCTGGTAACACCAAGGTCAAGGGTTCAGATCTCCATACTGGCCAGGTGCCCCCCAAAAAATAAAAATAAAAAATAATAATGTCCACTCACCCCCAAGGGGTTGTTGGAAGGATTAAATGAAATGGTCTAGGTAAAGTCTGCTGTCTGCTGCTCTATCTGGCTGCTGGGCAGGAAAGTGTCCTCCTGGGTGTGCCAGAGACCTTGCTGCTTGAAGATGATAGAATGTAACTTCCAGACACCGTGAATCAAGGAATTCCTGTTGGGGGTATCCTAGATCCCCAGGGAATTCCCAAAAGAAACAGACATGGCTGTCTCTACCTGTTTGGGGGAGACCCCTCAAACCTGGGGACACCCTCTGTGGTGCTGCACCCATAGAGTCTAGGTTCTGTCCTGGCCCTTCCACTCACTGATTGCTTAACCTAGCTGCGCCTCCGTCTGCTTATCTATAAGATGAAGTACCTAATACCTACTTCCTAGGGTTGTTATGAGAATAATAATACCCTATATATGACAGAGCCACTCAGTAAATGTTTACCAAAAAAGGGGTGCAAAGTGCATGTCAACGGAAGACTGCTCGCTGGAGGGAAGGCAGTTGGCTGGTTTCTGTGTGCCATACATGTCCATGTAGCTTGTGAGTCCACTGTGTCTTGTTCTCTGTTGTTTCATGACCTTAGGGCCAAGAGGGCCTTCCAGAATCACAGGGTCCACCCTTCCAATCACAGAGGGGAAAGTGAAGCTAAGAGACAGCAAGTGATTGCCTGAACGTCGACGAGCAGAGCTGGCCTGTGTCTCCCAGGCCTGTTCTCTCCCCACCGCTTCACCTTGCTTCTTGTGGCCATCTTGTTTCCACAGGATTCTACGCTCCAGAGGACAGGCACATTTGCACCTTTGTCCCTTCCCAACATTCTCTGGGCATTCTGTACCCAAAGAGGACATTCAGGAAGAAGCTACATGCATGTGGGACATGACGGGCTACAGCTGTTGCTTGCACTTGTTGTGTGCACGTGTACAGAGAGAGAGAGTGAGCAGAGAAAAGCTGCCAGTCCCGGGGTCTACAGATCCTACATCAACCAAGGGCCTCCCTCAGCAGCCAACTACCTGCTAAAAGACAGTGGGTGACTAGAAGGCTTGGGACAGAGGTGAGACCCTAGGCTTATCTAAAAGATATATAAAATCTCTTATTTTTTTAGGCACCATGACAAATGTTGGCAGCTGCACCCAGAAGAGTTCTTATTTATTTATTTATTTATTTATTTGTCTTTTTCGTGACCGGCGCTCAGCCAGTGAGCGCACCGGCCATTCCTATATAGGATCCGAACCCGTGGCGGGAGTGTCACCGCGCTCCCAGAGCCGCACTCTCCCGAGTGCTCCACGGGCTCAGCCCAGAGTTATTTTTTAACAAATTCACAGCTTGTTCTAGGAGCCATGATGCTGGCTTTCCCCAGGCTTGGCCATTGCTGAGTGTAGAGATGTGGCCTTCTCTAGATCTCTAGGTCAAGAAGGCAGGAGGCCTAGGAAGGGACAGAAGATGTCAAGGGCTAGGTAAGGCTCTCAGGTGAGGAATAACTGAGGCCCTCTCCTCTAGCCAGGTTCTTCTTGTTTGTTTGTTTGTTTGTTCTGAGCTACAACTCCAGAATAAAGTTAGCTGGCAGAGCTAGAAAAATACTCAGAAGTTATCCATCCAACCATGCCCTTTTATAGGTGAGAAAACTGAGGCCCAGAGGGGTGGTGACTTGCCCAAAGTCTCTGTTGCTCTTCCCCTAAACATCTCAAGCTTCCCCCAAACATCTTAGCCAAGCATGACTGTATGTTGGCTGCTGGCCCCAAACTGGGTTCCCTCTCCCTCAAGATCAGAGGAGAGGGCCCTGGGGGTGGTGGGGAGAGAGGAAGGGAAAGGACGAAGAAATTGTTTCACCTTGTTGGACCATCCAGAAAGTTCCAGCTGAAAGGAAGGAAATCCAGTCCACCCCTCTCATCGTACAGATAAAGATACGGAGCCCAGAGAGAGAAAGAGAAAACACACTCTGAGTAACTTTCATTACACGCTGCATAACTCAGTCCTCAGTGAGGTTGGCTTTGTTTTGTGCCCAGGGGCTCATAGATTGTTTGCCCAGAAATAAACTTTCTTCTGGCTCAGGGTAGGACTGGGCATTGTAAACAGCCCAAGCAGAGGACTGAGCTTGAAGAATCCTGAAGGAAGGAAGGTCCAGCCTAAACTTCAAAGCCCGGCACTATGCTGGACATTGTCATATTTGTCATCATCTCATGTGGGACTCACAGAATGCCAGACTGAAAGGGACCACAGAGAACAGAAATCCAAGTCCTATTTCCCAGATAAGGAGACCAAGGTTCTGAGGGAAATGACTCATCCAATAGCACACGGGATGGAATTGTCCCTAAGAGCCAGGTTTTCTCACCTCTTGTCTTGTTTTCTTCCTTTCCTCCTCTTCCCCTCCTTCGTCCTCCCTGCCCTTGCTCCTCCTTCTCTTGCTCCTCCTCTTTCTATTTTTTGCAGTCCCCATAGTGCCTAACATTGTGCTGGCCTCATAACTTTCAACATGCTCAATAAGTTCTTGTTGAATGGAATATATACAAGATGCTTTTGTGTACAATGCACCTTTGGTCATTGATAAAAGCTTTAAAAAGTGCATATTGTTTTTGATAAATATCTAGTAAATGCTTATTACTTGGGTTTATCAGCTCGCTTCTTCCTCATTCTATATTATTTTCTGTTCAAGGCTGGATTTAGGTAGAACTGGACTTTTTCCACTCCAGTCACTCTTCGGAGGTAACTAGGGCCACTTAAGTATGGCCCCTCCAGGGACCTGAACTGTGGGCTAGATCGCTCTGGCCAGAGCCTCCCTAGAGACTTTGGAATCCTGCCCATGGATCTGAATATTTCCATCTAGGAGAAATTCTGGCTGAGAGTTTGGAAGAGAGGGCACATCTGAACTGGTACCCAGTTGCTCCCCAGGCATTGCTAACCTTAGAGGGCACAGACCCTTGGGTAAGTGAGAGGGCGTGGGGAGGAGGTGGGTGCTGTCAGTTCAGCAGTGTCCACCAAGCAGGGAGGAAGTTTGCTCTATCTCTTGCCCCAAGTACTGGCCAGGACATTTCTCATGATTCCAGATAA